>NC_090856.1:9781666-10103333 GCF_024217435.2 Syngnathus scovelli
TTATTTTAATGCAAGCAAAAAGCAGCTTGTTGTTGACCGAAGTAGCCTTGAAACTGCGATGGAATTGGCTGCAAATGTTTTGTTCCTAATTAACCTTCAAGCTCCTCAGCCACAATCAATGAAGTTTTCCCCTCTAATTGAGATATAGTAATTATCAGACTGTATTCATCTGCTTAATGAAACACTGTTCCAATGCGCCTGCGGCAAAAAGCTTAATTGAGGTACCCCGCCACCCTGATATAGGCCGAACTTTCCCTTTTCAGTGTGTGTGTGTATGTGTGTGTCCGCAGCTTCAAAGTGGTGAACGGGCGCCACGGACCGCCGGAGCGTGAAACTCACTGAGCGGACATCTCGCTATGGATCATCCTTCCTGTGAGATGCATTTGAGGGTTCTCACTGGTCAAGTGCACCCTGATGACTGACATGGAGACATTATTGTGTGACACTCTTGAGGCGTGAGGAGGGACAAAATGAAATGAAAAGCAGTATTAGGCTAGATCGAAGGGGGGAGAAAACACCGAGACTTGCCATATAAACCTGAAGAATGTCACAATCCTATTCCTGAATAATTTTGCATGCATTTGTTTTATCTTTGTTTGATATTGTCGCCTATGCTCGTTACTCCCCTTTAGTGCCATAATGCCTTAAAACTGTTCTGGTGTTGACTTGCCCATATAATAATGCGCGTTGCTCTTGTATAGGAACCTTCGTCGTTTCCGGCGTTGGCAAGTGCGTCAGGTGGAGGCGATGCGCTGCCGGCGAGAGTGGCATCGGCAACTGGGTGTGGAGAACGCCGGCAGCCTGGACTGTCGCTTCAAGCTTAACACTCACAAGATGGTGTTTGTGATAAACTCCGAGGACTACATGTACCGCAGAGGAGCGCTGGTCAAGGCCAGGAAGGTACGCTTTTGATGTGATCTTCTAACTGGGCGCGCACGGCAATGCGTATATACATTTTATTGTCTGTGTGAACCAAGGCCGAAATAACACACAACTACTATTTCAGATGGGACTGCTTTTAACCATGCTGCCCGTCTTTCCTTTTCCCAGTCTCAGCACCAAGTGGCGGCAAACCAGCACGAGCGCTTGGCCAAGTGGCACCGGGGCTGGCGGGCAGAGCACGTGACGCCCTCGGCCGAGCGCAGCGTGCACAAGTGGCTGATGGGAGAGGACGAGGAGGACATGATCCCCTGCAAGACCGCCTGCCTGTCCACGGAGCTCAAGGGCCAGGCAGTTAACAGATACCGCGTTCATTACAGCGGTAGCAAAGCCCCCGCCTCGCCTTAAGAGGACATTCGCGCGCATCTCCCCGCGCACACACAGCTGGTTACATGCATGGACATCCCTACACTAAACAGTGCAGTACTTGTGTACCTTCACCTTTCATGTTCACTCCCTCGTGCAGAGTGAGCGTGTTGGAAGAGTTAAAGTTAAAGTTAAAGTCCCAATGATCATCGTCACACACACATCTGGGTGTGGTGAAATTTGTCCTCTGCATTTAACCCATCCCCATGTGATTTTGATCCATCCCCTGGGGGAGAGGGGAGCAGTGAGCAGCAGCGGTGCCGCGCTCGGGAATCATTTGGTGATCTAACCCCCCAATTCCAACCCTTAATGCTGAGTGCCAAGCAGGGAGGCAATGGGTCCCATTTTTATAGTCTTTGGTATGACCCGGCCGGGGTTTGAACCCACAACCTTCCAGTCTCAGGGCGGACACTCTACTACTAGGCCACTGAGCTGGTCATACACGAGTGTGGACTTAGGGGAGGCCACAACTGCCCCCCCATCCTTTTCACTCAGCATCAGCAGTATCATCTGGCACTAAAAGTCAACACGATTTGACCACATAATGGAAATAGTTTCAGAAATGTGAATGTCTGTTTTATTTTCTTTCTTTCTTTCTTTCTTTCTTTCTTTCTTTCTTTCTTTCTTTCTTTCTTTCTTTCTTTAAATGAAAGTCTTGTGTAGTTTTTAGCTTGTAAAGCCAAATAGCCTTCTGCTTGTTGGTGGATTTAATGCGCGTGTCTACAAAGGAGATCATGGTATAAACGCGTGTATGTATGTTTGTGTAACCTGTACTTCATTCTGACAAGTATGTGCATATGTATTTTTTCTATATGCACCATTTGAAGATCATGTGGTTCTGTACAGTGTTTGCTGTTGGCCAACTCTTGATGTTTGCATCAATTACTTTACCCCACATTTTGTATCGTAGCTAAACACATCATAAGAGGGCCACTAAACACATTATAAGCGGGCCAACAAAGAGTCCTACAAGTTGATTGGTTTAATACTGAAGAAATTATGTATCATAATCTTGATTTCACTGAATGTTTTCTTTGTGGTTGGTTCCCCCCCCCCCCAGCCCCCCCATCCATTTTTCATTTTGCATACTGACATTGAAAATAAAAGCAAAAATATCAGTGTTAAAATAGAATGTATAACATTTATCCTGTATCAGTTATCATAAAATAAACAACCTAGTTGTGACCTTCTTAGATGTTGATGGTGGACACATCTCGTCTGAAGCACAATTTAATTAAGTCAATACAAATCTCTATGGTAGTTATTCGTTAACATTTGCTGCTGCCTGAGCTTCTTGGTTGAAACTCTGACCCTGTGGTGGAATTCATTCTCCCTATGCTTGTGTTGGCTTCCTCCCACTTTCGAAATAACATACAAGCTTGGTTAATTGTCTCTAGATGTGGTGTGTATGAATGTTTTTTTTTTTTTTGTCTACATGTTTCCTGCGACCAGTTCAAGCTAAACTCTCGTCCACAGTTTATTGAGGTTAGTTGCTCACCCGTGAAGCCTATGAGGATTGAGGACAAGTCGTATAGAAAATAGATGGATAGAAAATGGATAGAAAATGTCCTAATTTTCTAATGAGTCATTTGATTGAGGACGAGCCTTATAGAAAATAGATAGCTAGATAGATGTCCTAATTCTGGAGTCGTTCAAGAGAATTACGCCTTACTTACACACGCGCATATATATATATATATATATATATATATATATATATATATATATATATATATATATATATATATATATATATATATATATATATATATATATATATATATATATATTTATATATATTTATATATATATATATATATATATATATACATATATATATAAAATATATATATATATATATATATATATATATATATATATATATATATATATATATATATATATATATATATATATATATATATATACGTATATATAATTGAATATAAAAATAAATACGTTTAATTGTTACAGTTTTTCTGCCATGTTAATTAGCCCGTTTATTAAATTATTAATTAAATGATGTAACAGGTCGCAATTTGTTTGGCGCACGCGCAAAGGACTCTTATGTAACCGATTTTTCTCAAGGATAGCGGACTCTACCAAGATTTTCTCAAATAACTTTTTAATTTGGTGTCATGAGGAGTTAATGTGTTTCATTGTTCCGTGTGCAGTAAAGTGGTAAGTTATTATTCGCCGAATAACATGCATACAACAAATAGTACCTCATGAGCCAGCGAGGTTTGTACTACGGGCGTTAATGTTAATGCTAGCGTTGCTAATTACACAATTACTTTGTGTGTGTACCGTTTCTATTGTACTTTCTTCCTGTTCATTCATCGATCGTGTTGCGCTTGTTGTTGCTTGTGCGTAAGAAAGCGTCAATGCAATAGCTTTGTCCGTTTATACTAAAGCAGTAATAAACAATTAGAACGCTAATTAGGTAAAGACTGGTCAACTGGTCGTAAATTCAAAAGGCTGCCCCCAAGTGGCACAGAAGCTAACTGCAAGTCAAGCCCGGCGCTCGAATTGCCATGAGGAAAATTAAATTGTGTCTCCAATTTTACATTGAAAGTCATATTATGTTTCTTTTAAGCGTTGCTGAGTTGTGTAATTTGTATATTTTGGTTTTGGGTGGTAAACGTCTTTGATTGGAATTACACTTATAATACATGTACTTGACTGATGCGGAACCTTTCTCCTTTCGGACGTTTTGCCGGAACTTTATAACAGACGTACGGCGGTGTTGCTTCTTTCACGTATAAACAAAATTCAACCACTGGTAAACACAAACGCGTGATAATCTTATCATTGTTTTTTTTTGTTTTTGTTTTGTTTTTATGTTTTTCTTAAAAAATACGCATTTTGTTTTAAAAACAAATAAAAGCAAAACAGATCTCGCAAAGCATGCTGGGACTAGAAAACTGGTAAATTTATCTACATCTAAACTATTTTAAATCGTCTTAACGAGTCTTGAATTTTTCTCTAATTTGTCGTTTTACTTGTCGTAGTGTAGTGCAATTGGACAAAAGTACACACTCGGTTGCCCTCTGGGTACAAATGGTACCCGCGCAGATGACTTCCCGCCGCGGCCCATGTTTGAATTAAGACTATACTTTCAGGGATCATTTCTATAGTTTTTAACTTGAGAAATGTTTTTCTAAAGTGACGGTTTTGCTAACTACGATGACGACACTTGATGTTCCTTCCTGAGCGTGAAGCTGGCGTAGGATAATGATTTATCATATGTCCTTCACCTTTGATGAACGTTCTTTACTTCCTTGTGGAGTATTGAGGGAAGGAACATGATCAGAGTAGTTCTTATCAAGACGTTATAACAAATTGCCATCTAATATGCAGGTAATTAAAGCATTGTTTCAATCGCGACGTTGTGTCGTTAGTCGGTAACAAGTCAGTAACAGCGTCAGCTTCCTTTGCGACGAGAATAGTTTAATATTTATAACCTACATTAACATATACTGTGCTAAGTACACGAATTAATAACCTTCTTTGTAAACGCGGCTCATAATACTTGCCGTTAGTTTCTGTGCCACTTGAAGACAACCTTCTGATGCTTAGTAATCGATGCATTACCAAAGTTTGATGGATCATTCAATGGCTAAAAGTTTCTTGTATCCTCTCATCAGTTAAAAGAAGGATCTTAGAACCAATACCTTTTTCTCGGCTGGAGGTCTGTCTGTCTTTGTAAAGAATACATCCAATCGTTGTATCCCCAAAACATTTTTTTCCACTCCTCAAAGCATAATTGACAGGTCTGTCTTTCTAAAGAATTACTCCAATTGCTGTTATATATTTCTCGAAAACCAAAAATTGACATTTATATTCTAATGAGTGGTCAATTTTATTGAAAATGTAATGTTGGATTTTGTCCACAATTTAGGGAGCGCGTTATCTGCGCCTCACGGCAAAAGCCTTTGTCAATCACCTGTTATCCAATTTACTCACTGCGTGCTCGTTTGATTTCTTCAGATTTAGGAAAATGCAAAGACACTGAAGCAGAAATTAGACTTAGACAGAGTGGTTGAGTTCAATCACAATTATTGTTCAAAAAGCTCTGTTTTCAGGAAAGTACAATACAGCGCTGGGCCCTTCAAGAGCGGAAAGTCTCCATTCAGAAAAGGCAAAGTCCAAGGTTGTTAGATCAGTTTTATATTCAGTAGCACATTGTGGGCTGGGATTGATGGGCGATGAGTCTTCGGGGTGGGGCAAGTTCGAAGGAGAGTCTGCTTCCATGGGAGTGGTGCTGGTTATGGGCGACTCGGTGTGTTGGTGGGGGGCTGTTGGTGTGTGTGTGTGTGTGTGTGTGTGTGTGTGTGGAGGGGGCTGTTGTCTTCCATCCCGTCTCTCGGCCTTGGCGATCATCTTTGGCCGAGTTCTCGGGTGGCTCCTTCTGGCACCCACTGGTTTTATCTCCACGTGACCTTCCTGTGAACATTCTTCTCCAATCTTGGACATACACTGTCGTACCGCATTCAACCGTATCTTTTCTTTGTTAGGCAAACTATTTCCCTCTGTGCAGAGCGTTCAGTAGTAATCAAAAACTGGCGTCTAGCATTAGTCAAAACATAAGATACAATCAAGTACTGAACGGTCAAGACGACTCTGGCCGTGTCCATGATTCAGAGAAAAAACATCAGGCATGCATTCCACAGTTCCTTAAGGGTCATTAAGCTATTTAGGCAATATATCAAAAGTCATTTGTTATTTCAAAGTCCTCAGAAATATATATATCAGATCATAAAGTTATAAAAACCTTTCTCATCACCACTTATCAAAAATGTCTAGTTATGTCTTCTTTATTGATTTGGTGTGTAGGTATAATTATATGCTTCAAATGTTTCTTTTATTTATTTAATATGTGAATATACTTGTCTGCTTATGTACTTTATTCAATGAGGTTTGAGCATATCTGTTTTTGTAGCGAGGCAGGACTTTTTGTATTTCGACCTCATTCCTTCAGTAACTATATATATATCGTTAGATGAATCTGCTTTGAGTAGGTAGTGGCAGATGATGGTAGTCTTGCTTCCACAGTACTAGGAAGCTCCGCTTTCGCAGAGCATCAAAAAATTGAGATATACTCTTGTTGTTCCTCCCCACGGAAATCTTTAGTAGAAGGTGAAAGATTTATACAATCTGAAGAGAAAAAAGAGTGAACTGAGAATCTAGGTCCAAACGGGCCACCCCATTGCTGGTCTCACCGAATTAACGGGCGGTCTCACGCTCAAATTACAGCAACCATTCCTTCTAATACAAACAAGAGACATTCGTAGATTTACTATACTTAGAGTCCAAGTCCGTTCTCCCCCCCACCATTGACCCTTTCCAGTTTGCGTACCGTGCCAAGCGGTCCTCTGAGGATGCCATCTGCTCTGCCCTCCACTCGGCCCTCACCCATCTGGAGAGAAAGGACTCATATGTGAGGTTGCTGTTTGTGGACTTCAGCTCTGCCTTCAACACCATTGTGCCGCAGCGACTCATCTGCAAACTCGACGAGCTGGGCCTCAGTACCTCCCTCTGCAACTGGATACTGGACTTCCTCTGTCAGAGGCCTCAGGTGGTGCGTGTTGGCGACAAAATCTCCGCCAGCATCACGCTGAGCACGGGGGCCCCCCAGGGCTGCGTGCTCAGTCCATTACTCTTCACCCTGCTGACGCATGACTGCACTGCGACCTACAGCGACAACCGCATAGTGAAGTTTGCTGACGACACGACTCTGGTGGGTCTCATCACAAAGGGCGACGAGACTCGGTACAGGTCGGAGGTGGACATTCTGACCACGTGGTGCAGGGACAACAACCTCCTGCTGAACGTTAATAAGACCAAGGAAATCATTGTTGACTTCCGGAAGGGTCACACAACACACCTGCCGCTGATCATCGATGGTGCTGTGGTGGAGAGGGTGAGCTGCACCAAGTTCCTGGGGGTGCACATCAGTGAGGACCTCTCCTGGTCCGCAAACACCTCGTCACTGGCAAAGAAAGCTCAGCGCCGCCTGTACTTCCTGCGGAAGCTCAGGCATGCATGTGCTCCTCAGGCAGTCCTGTCTACATTCTACCGTGGCACTATTGAGAGCGTCATCACCACTTGCATCGCTGTCTGGGGTGGTAACTGCACTGAACAGAACTTGAAGGCCCTGCAGCGCATAGTGAATACGGCTGGTAAGATTATTGGTGCTTCGCTCCCCTCCCTGAAGGACATTTACACCTCCCATCTCGCCCGCAAGGCAACCTCGATTGCCAGAGATGTGAGTCACCCGGCTCACTCTTTGTTTGACCTTCTGCCCTCTGGGAAGAGGTACAGGAGCCTGCGCTCCCGCACCACCAGACTTGCCAACAGCTTCTTTCCCCAGGCTGTTAGGGCCCTGAACTCGCTACCCCCTTCTGCGTAGCGTGTGGCACTGTTGGGCTATTTTCGGGAATGTCTGCTGTACGCGCACTTGCTCATTTTTTTTCTGCTCCTCTTATTTATTTATTTATTGTTGTGTTATTTATTCATTATTTATTCAGCACGCTTTTGTTATACTTGTTACTTGTTTGTCTGTTGTGAGCCATGTCTTGTCACCGTGGGATAGGGGGGAACGGAATTTCGGTTTCTTTGTGTGTCTTTGGCATGTGGAGAAATTGACAATAAAGCTGACTTTGACTTTGACTCAGCCTAAATAGACAGTTTAAACGAGTATTTTGTGTTCATTAATGTGTTTTTTCCTATAAACATAGTTGGCGCATAGGATTATGGGTATCTGATTCACGACGTTGGCGCTCGTTATTTCAAACAGCGTCACCTATCGATTGGGCGACTATTCTGAGTGTGAGTATTGAACGTAAAAACAGTTGTATGTCTTGGTCCGTGTACTTTTGGTATGAGAGAACGGGAGATGGTCCGATTTCCGTGTTCTATTTTCAAATTTGTAATTTCATATTTTTATTCAACACAAATCGGGAAACAAAATACGATCGTAATTTCTCAAATGAGTGTTAATAAATGCTGGCATAGATTGGAGTGCAATTCACCTCCACTGCGATGGTGGCGTTCGAGGGTTAATGTAATTTGCCACAGCAGGAAATAGGAAGCAGTTTGGCGAAGTCGGCCGCGTGTTTTTTTGTCGTCAAAATGTTCATCAAACAGCTATTGTGCTTTCGGTTCCGAAATGTATCCAAACATCAGATTGTTTTTGGCGAATGACTAATTCGTTTGGCTGCTCATTAAAACTATTCCCATCAGGAGCTCAGTTCATCGTTATTCTATTGGGTCAACGTGAACCACGTGACACTAAAATTACGTGAACACACGAAAATCTGCAACCATTTGTTCGATGCACAGGTTGAAAACAGCACAGTGACGCCTTATCATTCCAAACTGTAATAGTTGTTGTTTGGGTGGTCGGTACGTGGCATTAGAATGAGTCGATACATTTAAACCGTAACTTGAATTGGTAGTCTCTTTATTGAAGTGGTTGCCTCAAACCCATCAGTGGTTATCACTTCTCGGCCTTTTGGCTAAGATCAAGTGTAGTATCTGTTCTTATCAGTTTAATATCTGATACGTCCCCTATCCGGGAACCATATATTAAATTGATTTTTGGAACAGGGAGATTGAATAGGGGCTTGCTCCGTCCACTCCACGCATCGACCTGGTATTGCAGTACCTCCAGGAACGGTGCACCCCCTCTCTACTGGTTAAATCAAGAGTAGTTTACTCAGAAAGCCGTTGCAATCTGAGTTGCAATCTGGTTTAAGTTCATGACGGCTCGACTTAAGCGACAGCGAAAGATTTTACGTACCCGTTGCATAATTTCTGGTAGTGGGGGACTGCGTTCGTGCTCTCCCCTGATCAAAATGTGAATGGTAACGAAATGACGATCAACAATTGTGTTTCAGCCAAATCTAAAATGCACCACTAGATGGCGATTCCATGGTAATGTTTACACTTACGTGTCGTTGTGAGTCCACGCTTGCTCTGCTGGTCGTAGAGTTCGGTTCCACGCTTGCTCGGTACGTGGCATTAGAATGAGTCGATACATTTAAACCGTAACTTGAATTGGTAGTCTCTTTATTGAAGTGGTTGCCTCAAACCCATCGGTGGTTATCGCTTCTCGGCCTTTTGGCTAAGATCAAGTGTAGTATCTGTTCTTATCAGTTTAATATCTGATACGTCCCCTATCCGGGGACCATATATTAAATTGATTTTTGGAACAGGGCGATGGAATAGGGGCTTGCTCCGTCCACTCCACGCATCGACCTGGTATTGCAGTACCTCCAGGAACGGTGCACCCACTCTCTACTGGTTAAATCAAGAGTAGTTTACTCAGAAAGCCGTTGCAATCTGAGTTGCAATCTGGTTTGATTTAAGTTCATGACGGCTCGACTTAAGCGACAGCGAAAGATTTTATGTACCCGTTGCATAATTTCTGGTAGTGGGGGACTGCGTTCGTGCTCTCCCCTGATCAAAATGTGAATGGTAACCAAATGACGATCAACAATTGTGTTTCAGCCAAATCTAAAATGCACCACTAGATGGCGATTCCATGGTAATGTTTACACTTACGTGTCGTTGTGAGTCCACGCTTGCTCTGCTGGTCGTAGAGTTCGGTTCCACGCTTGCTCGGTACGTGGCATTAGAATGAGTCGATACATTTAAACCGTAACTTGAATTGGTAGTCTCTTTATTGAAGTGGTTGCCTCAAACCCATCGGTGGTTATCGCTTCTCGGCCTTTTGGCTAAGATCAAGTGTAGTATCTGTTCTTATCAGTTTAATATCTGATACGTCCCCTATCCGGGGACCATATATTAAATTGATTTTTGGAACAGGGAGATGGAATAGGGGCTTGCTCCGTCCACTCCACGCATCGACCTGGTATTGCAGTACCTCCAGGAACGGTGCACTCCCTCTCTACTGGTTACATCAAGAGTAGTTTACTCAGAAAGCCGTTGCAATCTGGTTTGATTTAAGTTCATGACGGCTCGACTTAAGCGACAGCGAAAGATTTTACGTACCCGTTGCATAATTTCTGGTAGTGGGGGACTGCGTTCGCGCTCTCCCCTGATCAAAATGTGAATGGTAACCAAATGACGATCGACAATTGTGTTTCAGCCAAATCTAAAATGCACCACTAGATGGCGATTCCATGGTAATGTTTACACTTACATGTCGTTGTGAGTCCACGCTTGCTCTGCTGCTCGTAGAGTTCGGTTCCACGCTTGCTCTCCTGCTCATAGAGTTCGGTTCCAACTCCCTTCCCGGACCTGTTTGTTTGCATTGTGCACGTTCTCCAGTCTGGTTTTCTTACATTTCCCCAAAACATGCATGATAGGCCCATTGAGCGCTCCAAAATACCCGTAGGTGCGAGTACGGACGTTTTTTCCGTCTCTGTGTGCCCTGCGATTGGCTGGCAAACGTTTCAAGGTGTCTCCCGCCTACTGCCCGATGACTGCTGGGATTGGCTCCAGCTCGCCCGTGACCCCCCGTTTTTTTTTTTTTCCGTCAAAATGTTCATCAAACAGCTATTGTGCTTTCGGTCCCGAAATGTATCAAAACATCGGATTGTTTTTGGCGAATGACTAATTCCTTTGGTTGGTCATTAAAAGCTATTCCCATCAGGAGCTCAGTTCATCGTTATTTTATTGGGTCAACGTGAACCACATGACACTAAACCTACGCGAACACACGAAAATCTGCAACCATTTGTTCGATGCACAGGTTGAAAACAGCACAGTGATGCATTATCATTCCAAACTGTTAATAGTTGTTGTTTGGGTGGTCGGTATGAGGCATTAGCATGAGCCGATACATTTAAACCGTAACTTGAATTGGTAGTCTCTTTATTGAAGTGGTTGCCTGAGACCAGCTTCCGGTTATCGCTTCTCGGCCTTTTGGCTAAGATCAAGTGTAGTATCTGTTCTTATCAGTTTAATATCTGATACGTCCCCTATCTGGGGACCATATATTAAATTGGTTTTTGGAGCAGGGAGATGGAATAGGGGCTAGCTCCGTCCACTCCACGCATCGACCTGGTATTGCAGTACCTCCAGGAATGGTGCGCCCCCCTCTACTGGTCAAATCAACAGTATATAACCCGGAAAGCCATTGCAATCCGATATTTTGATTTAAATTCATAGCGGCTCGATTTAAGCGGCAATTAATTATTTGCGTTTCTTTGCTTCAGATTTCCCATCGTTGTTCCTGGAATTTTTAGTACAATTCTTATTCTCAAGTTTTTAAGAAAATGTCATTTTCAAAACTTGCTCAGAAAAAGAAATAGATATATTTTTCTGCGGTAATGTTGGAGATTTTCAATAAATACAAATTCATACCGTTTTAGGGTTCTCAGGTGAAAAGAGGCAATGCATGATGGGCATGTTTTTACTTCATTTATTATGGTTTATTATGGTTGCTGCCATCACCACTAGATGGCGACTCTGAGAAAAAGGAGGTGAACAGAGGCGTGGAGGCAATAGAAACAGAAGCAAAGTATGATGGTAATGTTTTTTAATCTATTTTTTTACGTAATTAATAATGATTTGGTTTTGTAATGACTAAAGGTACTATGTTAACAGTTCTATGAATGCTGTCTCGTCCACTGAATATGTGTGCTCACACATTTGTAGCAAATTAGCCTCTGACTGAAGATGGTGTGCGCGGTAAAGACCTCGGCCCCGGCGACTTGAACAACTCATACTTACCTGGCAGGGGAGACACCATGATCAAGAAGGTGGTTCACCCAGGGTGAGGCTCAGCCATTGCACTTCGGTTGTGCTAACCTCTGCGAATTCCCCAAATGTGGGAATCTCGACTGCATAATTTGTGGTAGTGGGGGACTGCGTTCGCGCTCTCCCCTGATTTTCTTGTGTAATACAGAATCATGGCAGAAGTGTACTTGGGCGTAGCTTAAAACTACAGCGACGGGACACAGAGCGTTTTGGAGCATTAACTGTGCTTTTACTTGCCTAACTTCATTAAACAAATTAGTAAGTGCAAAATAAAATGAAATAACTACGTTCCCGACTTGTTACATGATACGAACGTATGTTTTTGTAAAAATAAAAATAATAGACCTTGATATAACTTCCACATAACCTGCTTTCTGGAATACCCCCACGGATCATTTCCCGTTCTCAATTTACCTACACTATAAAGAAAAACTAATGGCCAAAACGTACGTGGACCCAGACAACTGATTTTACTTGCAGTACTCACACACACAAAAAAAAAAAAAATAGTCGCCCAATCGATAGGCGACGCTGACCCTGGGTCATCGTGTTCCCACAATCCTTTGCGCTGACATCGTTTACGACGACGAACTACATTTCTAAACACCAAATACTTGTCTGAACTATACGTCTTGGTTGGTCATCCTAAATATAGCCAATATAGCAAGGTCTATTATTCTTCATTTTTTTAAAAAAATTGTTGTTACAACCTGAGTGTGACACCGCCTGCTAATTTGGTGAGACCAGCAATGGGCTGGCCCGTTTTAGGCGGGTTTAGGCAGTCTACTCTTGTTTCTCTTCAGATCGCATAAATCTTTCGCCTTTTACTAAAGATTTCCGTAGGGAGCAACAATAAGAGTCTATCTCAATTTTTTGATGCTCTGCGAAAGCGGAGCTTCCTCTCTCTGTCTAAAAGTGTATATAGTCGTAATGGCTACCTCCCCAAGTGCACCTGCGTGAGTGAAAAGTTTTGGCTCCTACAGAACTTGAAAATGACCAAAATCTTTTCACGCAGGTGCGCTTAACGAGGGAATCACACGGACACTCCATTAGGTACACCGCCATTTTCAAGTGTACCTAATAACAGTCCACTTTTAGGGAAATATCATGGTCAAAGGTGTCAAGCTCTCAATCTTGGAAAATATGTTGGAATGATATTGGTCATTTTCAAGTTCTGCTGGAGCTAAAACTTTTCACGCAGGTGCGCTTAACGAGGGAATCACACGGACACTCCATTAGGTACACCGCCATTTTTCAAGTTCCCTCGTTACGTGCACCCGCGTGAAAAGTTTTAGCTCCTGCAGACCGTGAAAAGACCAAAAACTTTTCACGCAGGTGCGCTTACGCAGTTTAGCGTCATGAATAAAGCGAACATATGTAAATTTATAATGTAAGTGAAAACCCACACAAGCGCAGGATTGCGAAGCTTGTTGAATTAAAATCCACAAAGAAGTCTTCGGGCTGCACTTTGACGGAAAAAAAAAAATACAATGAGAATATTAGATGAGGACAATCTTACATTATAAATGGAAGGAATACAAACACGTCATAAATTCCGAAGAAAATGTTCTAATTAATCTCTAATTAATGATCATAAGCATGCACAGATTACTGTTAACAGTTGTACGAAGGCTGTCTCATCCACTGAATATGTGTGCTCACACATTTGTAGCAAATTAGCCTCTGACTGAAGATGGTGTGCACGGTACAGACTTCGGCCCCGGCGACTTGTACAACTCATACTTACCTGGCAGGGGAGATACCATGATCAAGAAAGTGGTTCACCCAGGGTGAGGCTCAACCATTGCACTTCGGTTGTGCTGACCCCTGCGAATTCCCCAAATGTGGGAATCTCGACTGCATAATTTCTGGCAGTGGGGGACTGCGTTCGCGCTCTCCCCTGATCAAAATGTGAATGGTAGCCAAGTGATGAGCAACAATTGCGTTTCAGCCAAATCTAAAACGCACCACTAGATGGTGATTCCACGGTAATGTTTACACTTAAAACGTGTCGTTGTGAGTCCAGGCTTGCTCTGCTGCTCATAGAGTTCGGTTCCAACTCTCTTCCCGGACCTGTTTGTTTGCATTGTGCACGTTCTCCACTCTGGTTTTCTTCCATTTCCCCAAAACATGCATGATAGGCCCATTGAGCGCTCCAAAATGCCCGTAGGTGCGAGTGTGGACGTTTTTTCGTCTCTGTGTGCCCTGCGATTGGCTGGCAAACGTTTCAAGGTGTCCCCCGCCTACTGCCCGATGACTGCTGGGATTGGCTCCACCACGCCCGCGACCCCCTGTTTTTTTTTTTTTTTTTTCGTCAAAATGTTCATCAAACACCTATTGTGCTTTCGGTCCCGAAATGTATCCAAACATCGGATTGTTTTTGGCGAATGACTAATTTGTCTTGTTGGTCATTAAAAGCTATTCCCATCAGGAGTTCAGTTCATCGTTATTCTATTGGGTCAACGTGAACCACGTGACACTAAACCTACGTGAACACACGAAAATCTGCAACCATTTGTTCGATGCACAGGTTGAAAACAGCACAGTGACGCATTATCATTCCAAACTGTTAATAGTTGTTGTTTGGGTGGTCGGTACGTGGCATTAGAATGAGTCGATACATTTAAACCGTAACTTGAATTGGTAGTCTCTTTATTGAAGTGGTTGCCTCAAACCCATCGGTGGTTATCGCTTCTCGGCCTTTTGGCTAAGATCAAGTGTAGTATCTGTTCTTATCAGTTTAATATCTGATACGTCCCCTATCCGGGGACCATATATTAAATTGATTTTTGGAACAGGGAGATGGAATAGGGGCTTGCTCCGTCCACTCCACGCATCGACCTGGTATTGCAGTACCTCCAGGAACGCTGCACCCCCTCTCTACTGGTTAAATCAAGAGTAGTTTACTCAGAAAGCCGTTGCGATCTGAGTTGCAATCTGGTTTGGTTTAAGTTCATGACGGCTCGACTTAAGCGACAGCGAAAGATTTTACGTACCCGTTGCATAATTTCTGGTAGTGGGGGACTGCGTTCGTGCTCTCCCCTGATCAAAATGTGAATGGTAACCAAATGACGATCAACAATTGTGTTTCAGCCAAATCTAAAATGCACCACTAGATGGCGATTCCATGGTAATGTTTACACTTACGTGTCGTTGTGAGTCCACGCTTGCTCTGCTGGTCGTAGAGTTCGGTTCCACGCTTGCTCGGTACGTGGCATTAGAATGAGTCGATACATTTAAACCGTAACTTGAATTGGTAGTCTCTTTATTGAAGTGGTTGCCTCAAACCCATCAGTGGTTATCGCTTCTCGGCCTTTTGGCTAAGATCAAGTGTAGTATCTGTTCTTATCAGTTTAATATCTGATACGTCCCCTATCCGGGGACCATATATTTAATTGATATTTGGAACACGGAGATGGAATAGGGGCTTGCTCCGTCCACTCCACGCATCGACCTGGTATTGCAGTACCTCCAGGAGTGGTGCACCCCCCCCCCTCTACTGGTTAAATCAAGAGTAGTTTACACAGAAAGCCGTTGCAATCTGGTTTGATTTAAGTTCATGAGGAGCTCGACTGAAGCGGCAGCGAAAGATTTTACGTACCCGTTGCATAATTTCTGGTAGTGGGGGACTGCGTTCGCGCTCTCCCCTGATCAAAATGTGAATGGTAACCAAATGACGATCGACAATTGGGTTTCAGCCAAATCTAAAATGCACCACTAGATGGCGATTCCATGGTAATGTTTACACTTACATGTCGTTGTGAGTCCACGCTTGCTCTGCTGCTCGTAGAGTTCGGTTCCACGCTTGCTCTCCTGCTCATAGAGTTCGGTTCCAACTCCCTTCCCGGACCTGTTTGTTTGCATTGTGCACGTTCTCCAGTCTGGTTTTCTTACATTTCCCCAAAACATGCATGATAGGCCCATTGAGCGCTCCAAAATACCCGTAGGTGCGAGTACGGACGTTTTTTCCGTCTCTGTGTGCCCTGCGATTGGCTGGCAAACGTTTCAAGGTGTCTCCCGCCTACTGCCCGATGACTGCTGGGATTGGCTCCAGCTCGCCCGTGACCCCCCGTTTTTTTTTTTTTCCGTCAAAATGTTCATCAAACAGCTATTGTGCTTTCGGTCCCGAAATGTATCAAAACATCGGATTGTTTTTGGCGAATGACTAATTCCTTTGGTTGGTCATTAAAAGCTATTCCCATCAGGAGCTCAGTTCATCGTTATTTTATTGGGTCAACGTGAACCACATGACACTAAACCTACGCGAACACACGAAAATCTGCAACCATTTGTTCGATGCACAGGTTGAAAACAGCACAGTGATGCATTATCATTCCAAACTGTTAATAGTTGTTGTTTGGGTGGTCGGTATGAGGCATTAGCATGAGTCGATACATTTAAACCGTAACTTGAATTGGTAGTCTCTTTATTGAAGTGGTTGCCTGAGACCAGCTTCCGGTTATCGCTTCTCGGCCTTTTGGCTAAGATCAAGTGTAGTATCTGTTCTTATCAGTTTAATATCTGATACGTCCCCTATCTGGGGACCATATATTAAATTGGTTTTTGGAGCAGGGAGATGGAATAGGGGCTTGCTCCGTCCACTCCACGCATCGACCTGGTATTGCAGTACCTCCAGGAATGGTGCGCCCCCCTCTACTGGTCAAATCAACAGTATATAACCCGGAAAGCCATTGCAATCCGATATTTTGATTTAAATTCATAGCGGCTCGATTTAAGCGGCAATTAATTCTTTGCGTTTCTTTGCTTCAGATTTCCCATCGTTGTTCCAGGAATTTTTAGTACAATTCTTATTCTCAAGTTTTTAAGAAAATGTCATTTTCAAAACTTGCTCAGAAAAAGAAATAGATATATTTTTCTGCGGTAATGTTGGAGATTTTCAATAAATACAAATTCATACCGTTTTAGGGTTCTCAGGTGAAAAGAGGCAATGCATGATGGGCATGTTTTTACTTCATTTATTATGGTTTATTATGGTTGCTGCTGTTGGGTTGACAACATTTATCTGAAATCAATCTCGGAGACTGTAGGTCTTTCTTGGCTTAGCGTTTTCTCCTGCGCAGAAGGGCGCATCCCGGACACAGCAAGTGTGGCTGAGATTCGCACTCTGCACTGAGAATCGCCGTGCATTTATTGAGAGAGAAACAAAGGGGCAAGTGTATATGATCGGGTAGGTTCACAGGCAGGAAATACATTCCAAAGTTATATCTCATTACCACAGAACAAAGGGGATACTCTCGTGGACGGAGCAGTATTGGACGTCTCATGACTATTAGCTTAACAAAAACGTAGTCTTTAGTGGCCCTGGGAATACATCCCGGTGTCGTACTCATGACTTCAACTTAAATGAGACCTCTGTCTGCTTCAGCCATCCCATGACAATCTCATGATCTGAACATGTCTAGCTAACTATGGGGCTTATTGTATAGCGTGGCTAATGACTCCAGTCATTAGCCGGCCATATGCCCCCAAACCAATTTCACAAGGCTAGATGGTCACATACTGCGGAGAGTCTTGCACACAAAAGTAGATACATAGAATCCAATGATAAAAAGTATATCATTTCCAACATTCCCTCCTGTTTTTAACATTGGAATTCATGGGAAAACAAAACATCAACTAATAACTACATATGTGTATAAATGAGTATATGCTTACACAATATAGTATAGTACCATCAAAAAGCGTGAAAATTTACATTCCAGAGTTTATCAGAACTACAGCTCTCCATTCGGCTTTGGCTGAGTTCGTCATAATGGAATGTTTTTTTTTTTTTTTTTTTCTCTTTTGGATCATCAATAGGAAGAAAAATAGACAGGTAGGTGATTTACGCAAGGTGGTCCCACTCATCTTGTTCACGCTGGACCAACATGATATTCTGGACAGCAAACGCTGATGTCAACATTTTAGTCATCATGTGACGAATACAAGGTATGATGCAGGATGTAAAAATACAGAGAAATAACAGTATGACAACTAAAACAGTTGCAACCTTCAAGAGAAGTTGCCTCCAATCACCGTAAAACAGCCACCAAAAGGGATGGGCATCCTTGGCTGGAGCTTCATCTTGGGACATAGCCTTACGGAGGTTCCGAAGTCCTTGTAGCGCATATTCGATGTGGGTGTCATTTTCTCCTGGGATGTAGGTACAACAGGAAGTACCAACTATTTCACACACACCTCCTTTTTCAGCAGTCAGGAGGTCCAAGACCATTCGGGACTGTAGTGCCATTATTTTCAGAGCCTGCAGCTCTGTCTGGTAACCTGTAAGGGCTTCAAGAGTAAAATTGGCAAAGCTCTTTAACCTGTAGTCCATGGTTTCTATTCTGAGAATAGTTTTAGCCACACCCGCCTGTGGAAAGAGTGTGAGCGCCACCTTTTGTCCTGTGCTCCAAAGCTTGTATTCATCTGGTACGTCTGAGCCCCAGACACTGTCGTAGGGATGGAAGGTGGGAGCCACAGCTGCACGGGTCTTTCGTTGATGATGTTCCTGAAAATGTGTCAGACTGAGGAACACAGTGTGATCTGACACATATACGGGGGCACATGTGCCATCCCATCGTCCGGGAAGGATTGCGTAGCCTCGGCGACCACAGAGCCACCATCCCCCTTCGATGATAGAATGGGGATTTTCGCCTCCTGCTAGGATTTGTCTGATTGCTACTGTGGTATTCATCGAGGTCTCGCTGGTACCTTCTAGAAGTGCGGTGGTGATGCAGCGCCTTGTATCTCCCACCTTTATTCCATCAACACGTCTTCGTCGGAAGCACAAGGGATGTGAGATGGCTTTACTCACTTCGAGAGTCACTGGAGCGGGTGTGACAACAGAACTTTTTGCCACTATTGTGAATGGCCTGGAGATGTTGTAACAGGGATGGGTGGCCAGTTGTGCATCGCTAATTCCTGACTGTTTCAGTCCTTCGAGGGGATTAAACCCAAAAGCCCTTAGTAATGCGAAACACCATCCACTTTTCTCTGGCATCGGTCGGGCATGTAGGACGGGCTGTTGACTTGATCGTGGCATTATGGAACATACGTAACAGTCAGTTTGGTTGGATGCTTTGGCCAACATTGACACATACTGGTACCACATGTTGTCTGCATGTGGTATATCTGGGTTTATCGTTATATACTTTGTCAACAGTTCGGTCGTCATTCTCTTGATTCGGGTGGGAGTTCCCCTTTCCCCTTGGGGACCCTGGACACTCCATGTCATCGGCAAGCATGCTACAGCCACAGCACAGACAAGCACTCCTCTGAGTGCCATTTTCTGTTCAGTTCCACAGAGCCACTTGAACCCCCAGGGAGCTAAATGGTCAGGATTCTTAGATCTTCACCGGTTTGAGACTGATGCCAAACTATAATTGACACCCCCTTTGTAGCCAGACTTCGTCCTGACCGGGGCCTAGGGGCCAAGCACTCTCTGCAGCTTACAGTGGCTGAGATGTATCCAGCTGGGTCTTTCTGCAATCTTGACAGCGGTGGGTGTGGAGAGTAGGACTTGGAATGGTCCCTCCCACCGGGGTGAAGACCACGTCTTTCTCTTGATTACTTTGATGAAGACCCAGTCGCCTGGTTTCGCAGAGTCATCCTGTGGGGATAAAGGAGTGGAGGGCAGTAAATTTGCATTTGAGACTTCTTTCATTTGCATGGTTTTGATCATGTAGTCAGCTAAAGTTAGCTCTTCTGTGGCTATGTCTAGATCATGTGAGAACAGAGGGAGCCTGTATGCTCTGCCATGAATGATCTCATAAGGGGTTAAACCCTTGCTACAGGGCGTAATCCTCATATAGAGTTTTACCAAATCTAGACATTCGGGCCATGGTCTTCCTGTTTCTGCCATGCATTTGGTTAGTCTATTTTTAATTGTTCCATTGGTCCTTTCAACGAGGCCAGCACTCGATGGATGATAGGAACAATGATTTTTTAATGTAATCTGCAAATGTTCAGCCATCTTATTAATGACTGAATTGACAAAATGTGGCCCATTGTCGCTGTAAATGGTCTCTGGGATTCCATAGTTGGGAATGATGGTCTTGCAGATAGCCTTCGCTACTGTTATAGCATCTGCATTTTTTGCTGGGACTATTTCTGTCCACCTTGAAAAGGAATCGATTAGGACTAAACAGTATTTGTACAGTCCACACCTGTTTAGTTCTATGAAGTCCATATGCAACATTTGAAACGGGTATGTTGGTTCCGGGAATTTTCCTCTTTTTGGCCTTACGTTCCCTTGTGGATTATTTCTTATGCATACTTCACATGCTCTACAAAAATGTTTTGAGTACAAATTGAAACCATATGTTGTAAAGTGTTGTGATATTAGCTCCTGCATCCCCCCCGTCGACACATGAGTACTTCCATGTGTCGAAATCGCAGCTGCTTTAAAAAGGGATTTAGGGAGAACAGGCTTATCATTTACAACGTATATATCTTTGTCTGTCAGTTGTGCTCCTTTAGCTATCCACATTTTCTGTTCCTGTTTAGGGGCTAAATGTTGCATATCATGCAGAATCTGTGTATTTATTAGTTCCTCCTTATCTGATGGCAAGCTCAGAAATAGATCTGAGGTTCCATATTTGCCTGTAGCAGCTTCCTTTGCTATTTTATCTGCTAGGGCATTGCCCAGTGATACCACGTCTTTCCTCCGTGTGTGTGCCTCGCATTTGCAAATTGCAAGCTTTGTGGGCAACATTACTGCCTGGAGGAGCTGGATTAGAAGTTGTGCATGTGTTATTTGTTTTCCTGTTGAGGTTATCATTCCACGCCTTTCCCATTGTTTTGCAAAATAAAAAACTGTTGAAAATGCATACTGGCTGTCTGTGTATACAGTCAGGTCTTGTCCATCTGCTAGAGTGCATGCTCTGGTCAGTGCAATGATTTCAGCTGCTTGAGCTGAGAAATGCGAAGGAAGCGTTGCCGCTTCTATCACTGTATCTGGGTTTTCCACTACAGCATAACCTGTCTGCGTTTTTCCTATTGGTGTTCTTGAGCAAGATCCATCTACAAACCACGTTTTACCTGAGGTGAGTGGTGTGTCTGACAAATCTGCTCTGGGCAGCTGCAGTTGTTCAGTTTCCTCTACACAATTATGAGGTATACCATCATTTGGTGTAGGGAGTAAAGTAGCTGGATTTAATATAGTGCAGCGTTTAATGGTTATGTGTGGCTGTGACAGCAACAGAGCTGTGTAGGACAAATGCCTGGCTGGAGACAGCATATTCATTTTACTTTGAAGTAGCAACACATCAACAGCATGTGGTACAAACAGGTCTGTGGGATGGAACAAGATAACATCTGCTGACGATTCTACTGCCATTGCGGCGGCACATATAGCCTGAACACATGGTGGCAAAGCTCTAGCTACAGGGTCAAGTCTTTTGGAATAGAAAGCTATTGGTAGCCATTTCATACCGTGTTGTTGAGTCAGCACTGATGTCATAAACCCATCTTTACAGTCCACTGTTTGCATAAACCTTTTGCTATAATCAGGTAGGATCAAATTTGTTGTTTGAACCAATGCCATTTTCAATTTTGTGAATGCTTCTTCTGCTTCTGGTGTCCATGTGATTTTATCTTTGAGTGCTAATAGCTGTCCATGAGCTACCTCTATCAGTGGTTGAGCCATTTCAGCATAGAATGGAACCCATGCTCTGCAGTAATTACATAGTCCTAAGAAAGACATAAGTTGTTTCTTTGTGACAGGTCGTGGTGTGTCTAATATAGCTTGTTTCCTGCCCTGTTGTACTGCTCTTCCCTTTGCTGAGAGTGTATGACCAAGATAATTTACTTCTGGTCTTACCCATTGTAACTTCTGTTTGCTGACTTTATTTCCTGTCTGGCCTAGGTGTTGCAGAAGGCGGAGGGAATCCTGTCTGCATGCTTCCTTTGTTTCTGAAGCAATTAAAATATCATCAACGTAGACCAGTACTTGACTCTCAGATGAAGGTGTGAAACCAGCCATACAGTTCATGATAGCCTGTGTGAAAATGGTTGGGCTATCGGTAAAACCTTGTGGTAATCTAGTATAGGTGTACCCCTGACCCTTATAGGTGAATGCGAACCAATATTGGGAATCATCAGCAACAGGAATAGAGAAAAATGCATTACTTAAATCAATCACTGTAAAATGAGTCCTATTTGGCTGTAATGAATTTAGTAATGTGTGCGGATCAGGAACATTTGGTGCTCTGGTCTGCACTGCACCATTTACAGCTCTCAAATCCTGGATCATTCTCCACTTTGATGCCTCTGCTTTTTGAACAGGGAATATGGGTGTATTACATGGAGAGTCATTACATTTCCTAATTATTCCTGCTTTTAACAGGTCTTTAATGACTGGTTCAATGCCTATAGAAGCTTCAGGCTTCAGAGGATACTGTTTTACTCTGGGTCTGTAAGAAGATATCGGTTTAATTTCCACAGGTGGAATGGCTGTAATCAGACCAACATCTGTCGGGCCCGTGGCCCACACAACAGGATCTACATTCTTCAAATCTTTTTCATCCTCCTCTGAAAATGCAATTGTTGCTGTCTGTCATTCTAGGGCATGGATTTTTGGGGTAGCTGTGAATAACATGCAAAATTTATGTCTATACATGTCACAGCTTGGGCTGTATTCGCAACTTGGAGCTTCCCATCCCATTTCACAAGGCTTATAATCAGTTGCTGTGACAGCTATTTTTAGCTTCGGACCTGTGTCTTTCCACTGAATATGTTCTGGTTTCAAAAGTGACACGTGGGGCATTGACCCTCCTCTATACATGTTTTTTAGATTTGTAGGTAAGATTACTGTGGCACCTGCGAATGATCTGTGATCAGAATATATATAGTCAATGGACACTGGAACGGAGGGCTGGTTTAGGAACTCCTCACTATATTCACTATCTGTACATGGTGAAACTTTCATTGTGACATGTAATTTGGTGTACTGCATTTCATCTTGTAAATCAGAAATAGTGGTTTTTGCAAATTTGATCAGATCTGCAGTTTCTCGGTCACAGAGGGAGTATGGGAAATCAAGTGAATAGTAAACGGCTTCATCATCCTCTGTGAGTAAGAGGTGTGGCACTCTGGCTGCTGTCATCCCATCTTTTAGTGGGAACACAGCTATGCCCAGGGCTGACATTAAGTCCCTTCCCAGGAGATTTACAGGACAGTGTGGTGAATAGACAACTGGTGCTGAAATCACGCTGCCTGTTTCTGGATCTTTAACCTTTAGTGGTAGGGTCATGTGTTCCAAGTATGTCTGACCATTAGCTGTTTTGACCCAAATTGACTGTTTTCCAGTGGTCAAGCCCTTAACTTTGTGTCTTAAAACTGATGTACAGGCGCCAGAATCACACAAAAAGGTTACTTTTTGTTCATTAACAATTAAATCTATTAATGGTTTTTCTTTTAAGTGACTCAATGATTCAACTGCTGTAAAAACATCCAAGAGGTCATGCCTGTCTTCAACATTTAGTCATGCGCTCTGTTCTGGCCGCGGTCCTTTTTTCTTTTTAGGACATTCTTTGGCCCAGTGGCCTTTTTCTCCACAATGCCAGCAGGCATTGGGGTCGCCAGACCAGCGGGGAGGATTCTTGGAAGCTGATCCTCTACCTCTCCCCCTGAAATTTCCTCTGCGTCCACCTCGGCCTCGATAGGGCAGGTGGTTCTGATAGAAGAATTCTGATTCTTCCACGCAGTCCGAGTCTGCCCAAAACACTCCAGCTGACCCTGTTGGAGTTTTAGGTTTCTTTACAATTTTAGCAGCATGTCTAGCCCATTGCATTACAGTGGAAACACTAGCTGTGTCTACCTCTACATTGTGTTTCCGAATCCATTCACTGATTTTGGATTCCATTCCATTTAAAAGGGCATTTTTTAATTGCTGTTGGTAGGGGCCTGCGTCTTGGTCGTCTGCGGGAATTCCACTGTGAACTCTAAATTCTTTTTCAAATCTCACTCTAAAGTCATCAACATCCTCACCCAATTTTTGTTTTATCTCTGCCAAACGTCCATAATCAGCTCTTCTCCTAAATGTTGTTCTACATCGGTCCCATAAAGCGTTTAATTGAGCCAAATATGGACCTCTTAATTGTCCATCATTTGGGTATTGAAAAACTTCCCCTTGATTAGTTCTACCTGTGTAATCTCCCCTCACTCTTCCCCATAAACGAGGGATGGAGCACTGGAAAGCTTCTCCTGCCTCCCTACCATTTAATCTATATGAGTGTATTACTCCTTCCATGTCTCTGATCCAGGATTCTACATCCTCTTGTGGATCAGGGATTCCCTCAACAGCTTCTCTGCACTCTCTGTTTGACCAAGGTCGAAACACGTACATGTGTTGATTATTTGGTCCGTCGGCATTTGGATTAGGGACCTGAATCATGGGATAATTGCCCATTATCGGGTCGTCACCTTCCTCGTCTGAGTATTTGTCGCGTGTTAGTTCAGTCATTTTGTCTGGGACAGCCTGCGGCTGGACTGTCATTCGTCTTGTCTTTTGTCTAGTGTGCTGAGAAACCGGAGAATAGGGTGGGGGCACACTGGCTTCAGCTCTAGCTGCGGCCTGCAATTCCCTCGAGGGATATAGACTGGAATGCTTAGGTTGTGCTTGAACTGCTTCTCCATTCACTCCGTCAAGTCCTTGTGGTGCCACGTCATTTTGTCTCTGTCTTTGTCCTCCTTGTCCTTCATTGTCTTCTGGCTTGACAAAACAAATTGTACCAGTCATTTTATTTTGCTGTGCTTTTCGGTCCTCTCTAGCTTTTAGTCCAGCTATGCGTCGTTTTTCAGCCTCTTTTAACCATAACTTCGCACATCCCAATTCTTTTTCCTTTTCTTCTTTTTTCTTTCCTTTTTTCATAATCACACTGGCCTCAAGTTTGGCAACTACATTTTTCCACTGATCTACTTTAAGGTGACCAGTCACACCATACTTTTTGTTCCATTTTGTCAACCATTCGATACTGTCTGGAAAGTTATTTAACATATACTTTTCATCTCCTGATACCTTGTCAGTAACACTTTGACGGCCCCCCATTTTAATCAATTTGGTCCAACTGTCAAATCCTAGGGATTTCTAAAGTTGGAATGTTTCTTTAGTGGGATAACGACTTTCTGTGGTAATTCCTGCTTCGACCAGTTTACTGGTGAGGAATTCTTGCCTGTGCTTCCACAGAAATTTGTTATTTCTTCCCACTATGTTACATGCAGCACAATACCGAGTGATACGTGCTACCATTCACACCACGGAATTTTCTTAACACAACGAGGTGTATTTACGTCTACAAGTACATCTGTAGACCGAATTCCTATTATTTGGAATTCACAACAAGGACTCCGCCGCCCTTACCCGGGTACCCTTTTTCTGGGGACTTAAATACCCCAACCACGCAGCCAACGAAGAGATCTCACCAAGTCTCCGAGAGATTCCTCTTGAAGATTCCGTCAATCGTCACCGCCGAGAGGTGCTGAACTGGACTTCGCCGGCCTGGTGGATGAACGTCGCTCCCCAGGGCTTTCCTCAGGCGTCCTTTGACCCCTGCCGTGCACGGATTCGGCGTCTTCAACACTCCTCGGATCAGCGAGCAGATTTTCAGGAAATCCCGGACGAGCCCCCAAAAATGTTGGGTTGACAACATTTATCTGAAATCAATCTCGGAGACTGTAGGTCTTTCTTGGCTTAGCGTTTTCTCCTGCGCAGAAGGGCGCATCCCGGACACAGCAAGTGTGGCTGAGATTCGCACTCTGCACTGAGAATCGCCGTGCATTTATTGAGAGAGAAACAAAGGGGCAAGTGTATATGATCGGGTAGGTTCACAGGCAGGAAATACATTCCAAAGTTATATCTCATTACCACAGAACAAAGGGGATACTCTCGTGGACGGAGCAGTATTGGACGTCTCATGACTATTAGCTTAACAAAAACGTAGTCTTTAGTGGCCCTGGGAATACATCCCGGTGTCGTACTCATGACTTCAACTTAAATGAGACCTCTGTCTGCTTCAGCCATCCCATGACAATCTCATGATCTGAACATGTCTAGCTAACTATGGGGCTTATTGTATAGCGTGGCTAATGACTCCAGTCATTAGCCGGCCATATGCCCCCAAACCAATTTCACAAGGCTAGATGGTCACATACTGCGGAGAGTCTTGCACACAAAAGTAGATACATAGAATCCAATGATAAAAAGTATATCATTTCCAACAGCTGCCATCACCACTAGATGGCGACTCTGAGAAAAAGGAGGTGAACAGAGGCGTGGAGGCAATAGAAACAGAAGCAAAGTATGATGGTAATGTTTTTTAATCTATTTTTTTACGTAATTAATAATGCTTTGGTTTTGTAATGACTAAAGGTACTATGTTAACAGTTCTATGAATGCTGTCTCGTCCACTGAATATGTGTGCTCACACATTTGTAGCAAATTAGCCTCTGACTGAAGATGGTGTGCGCGGTAAAGACCTCGGCCCCGGCGACTTGAACAACTCATACTTACCTGGCAGGGGAGACACCATGATCAAGAAGGTGGTTCACCCAGGGTGAGGCTCAGCCATTGCACTTCGGTTGTGCTGACCTCTGCGAATTCCCCAAATGTGGGAATCTCGACTGCATAATTTGTGGTAGTGGGGGACTGCGTTCGCGCTCTCCCCTGATTTTCTTGTGTAATACAGAATCATGGCAGAAGTGTACTTACGCGTAGCTTAAAACTACAGCGACGGGACACAGAGCGTTTTGCAGCATTAACTGTGCTTTTACTTGCCTAACTTCATTAAACAAATTAGTAAGTGCAAAATAAAATGAAGTAACTACGTTCCCGACTTGTTACATGATACGAACGTATGTTTTTGTAAAAATAAAAATAATAGACCTTGATATAACTTCCACATAACCTGCTTTCTGGAATACCCCCATGGATCATTTCCCGTTCTCAATTTACCTACACTATAAAGAAAAATTAATGGCCAAAACGTACGTGGACCCAGACAACTGATTTTACTTGCAGTACTCACACACACACACACAAAAAAAAAAAAAAAAAATAGTCGCCCAATCGATAGGCGACGCTGACCCTGGGTCATCGTGTTCCCACAATCCTTTGCGCTGACATCGTTTACGACGACGAACTACATTTCTAAACACCAAATACTTGTCTGAACTATACGTCTTGGTTGGTCATCCTAAATATAGCCAATATAGCAAGGTCTATTATTCTTCATTTTTTTAAAAAATTGTTGTTACAACCTGAGTGTGACACCGCCTGCTAATTTGGTGAGACCAGCAATGGGCTGGCCCGTTTTAGGCGGGTTTAGGCAGTCTACTCTTGTTTCTCTTCAGATCGTATAAATCTTTCGCCTTTTACTAAAGATTTCCGTGGGGAGCAACAACAAGAGTCTATCTCAATTTTTTGATGCTCTGCGAAAGCGGAGCTTCCTCTCTCTGTCTAAAAGTATATATAGTCGTAATGGCTACCTCCCCAAGTGCACCTGCGTGAGTGAAAAGTTTTGGCTCCTACAGAACTTGAAAATGACCAAAATCTTTTCACGCAGGTGCGCTTAACGAGGGAATCACACGGACACTCCATTAGGTACACCGCCATTTTCAAGTGTACCTAATAACAGTCCACTTTTAGGGAAATATCATGGTCAAAGGTCAAAGGTGTCAAGCTCTCAATCTTGGAAAATATGTTGGAATGATATTGGTCATTTTCAAGTTCTGCTGGAGCTAAAACTTTTCACGCAGGTGCGCTTAACGAGGGAATCACACGGACACTCCATTAGGTACACCGCCATTTTTCAAGTTCCCTCGTTACGTGCACCCGCGTGAAAAGTTTTAGCTCCTGCAGACCGTGAAAAGACCAAAAACTTTTCACGCAGGTGCGCTTACGCAGTTTAGCGTCATGAATAAAGCGAACATATGTAAATTTATAATGTAAGTGAAAACCCACACAAGCGCAGGATTGCGAAGCTTGTTGAATTAAAATCCACAAAGAAGTCTTCGGGCTGCACTTTGACGGAAAAAAAAAAATACAATGAGAATATTAGATGAGGACAATCTTACATTATAAATGGAAGGAATACAAACACGTCATAAATTCCGAAGAAAATGTTCTAATTAATCTCTAATTAATGATCATAAGCATGCACAGATTACTGTTAACAGTTGTACGAAGGCTGTCTCATCCACTGAATATGTGTGCTCACACATTTGTAGCAAATTAGCCTCTGACTGAAGATGGTGTGCACGGTACAGACTTCGGCCCCGGCGACTTGTACAACTCATACTTACCTGGCAGGGGAGATACCATGATCAAGAAAGTGGTTCACCCAGGGTGAGGCTCAACCATTGCACTTCGGTTGTGCTGACCCCTGCGAATTCCCCAAATGTGGGAATCTCGACTGCATAATTTCTGGCAGTGGGGGACTGCGTTCGCGCTCTCCCCTGATCAAAATGTGAATGGTGACCAAGTGATGATCAACAATTGCGTTTCAGCCAAATCTAAAACGCACCACTAGATGGTGATTCCACGGTAATGTTTACACTTAAAACGTGTCGTTGTGAGTCCAGGCTTGCTCTGCTGCTCATAGAGTTCGGTTCCAACTCTCTTCCCGGACCTGTTTGTTTGCATTGTGCACGTTCTCCACTCTGGTTTTCTTCCATTTCTCCAAAACATGCATGATAGGCCCATTGAGCGCTCCAAAATGCCCGTAGGTGCGAGTGTGGACGTTTTTTCGTCTCTGTGTGCCCTGCGATTGGCTGGCAAACGTTTCAAGGTGTCCCCCGCCTACTGCCCGATGACTGCTGGGATTGGCTCCAGCACGCCCGCGACCCCCTGTTTTTTTTTTTTTTTTCGTCAAAATGTTCATCAAACACCTATTGTGCTTTCGGTCCCGAAATGTATCCAAACATCGGATTGTTTTTGGCGAATGACTAATTTGTCTTGTTGGTCATTAAAAGCTATTCCCATCAGGAGTTCAGTTCATCGTTATTCTATTGGGTCAACGTGAACCACGTGACACTAAACCTACGTGAACACACGAAAATCTGCAACCATTTGTTCGATGCACAGGTTGAAAACAGCACAGTGACGCATTATCATTCCAAACTGTTAATAGTTGTTGTTTGGGTGGTCGGTACGTGGCATTAGAATGAGTCGATACATTTAAACCGTAACTTGAATTGGTAGTCTCTTTATTGAAGTGGTTGCCTCAAACCCATCGGTGGTTATCGCTTCTCGGCCTTTTGGCTAAGATCAAGTGTAGTATCTGTTCTTATCAGTTTAATATCTGATACGTCCCCTATCCGGGGACCATATATTAAATTGATTTTTGGAACAGGGAGATGGAATAGGGGCTTGCTCCGTCCACTCCACGCATCGACCTGGTATTGCAGTACCTCCAGGAACGGTGCACTCCCTCTCTACTGGTTACATCAAGAGTAGTTTACTCAGAAAGCCGTTGCAATCTGGTTTGATTTAAGTTCATGACGGCTCGACTTAAGCGACAGCGAAAGATTTTACGTACCCGTTGCATAATTTCTGGTAGTGGGGGACTGCGTTCGTGCTCTCCCCTGATCAAAATGTGAATGGTAACCAAATGACGATCAACAATTGTGTTTCAGCCAAATCTAAAATGCACCACTAGATGGCGATTCCATGGTAATGTTTACACTTACGTGTCGTTGTGAGTCCACGCTTGCTCTGCTGGTCGTAGAGTTCGGTTCCACGCTTGCTCGGTACGTGGCATTAGAATGAGTCGATACATTTAAACCGTAACTTGAATTGGTAGTCTCTTTATTGAAGTGGTTGCCTCAAACCCATCAGTGGTTATCGCTTCTCGGCCTTTTGGCTAAGATCAAGTGTAGTATCTGTTCTTATCAGTTTAATATCTGATACGTCCCCTATCCGGGGACCATATATTTAATTGATTTTTGGAACAGGGAGATGGAATAGGGGCTTGCTCCGTCCACTCCACGCATCGACCTGGTATTGCAGTACCTCCAGGAGTGGTGCACCCCCCCCCTCTACTGGTTGAATCAAGAGTAGTTTACACAGAAAGCCGTTGCAATCTGGTTTGATTTAAGTTCATGAGGAGCTCGACTGAAGCGGCAGCGAAAGATTTTACGTACCCGTTGCATAATTTCTGGTAGTGGGGGACTGCGTTCGCGCTCTCCCCTGATCAAAATGTGAATGGTAACCAAATGACGATCGACAATTGGGTTTCAGCCAAATCTAAAATGCACCACTAGATGGCGATTCCATGGTAATGTTTACACTTACATGTCGTTGTGAGTCCACGCTTGCTCTGCTGCTCGTAGAGTTCGGTTCCACGCTTGCTCTCCTGCTCATAGAGTTCGGTTCCAACTCCCTTCCCGGACCTGTTTGTTTGCATTGTGCACGTTCTCCAGTCTGGTTTTCTTACATTTCCCCAAAACATGCATGATAGGCCCATTGAGCGCTCCAAAATACCCGTAGGTGCGAGTACGGACGTTTTTTCCGTCTCTGTGTGCCCTGCGATTGGCTGGCAAACGTTTCAAGGTGTCTCCCGCCTACTGCCCGATGACTGCTGGGATTGGCTCCAGCTCGCCCGTGACCCCCCGTTTTTTTTTTTTTCCGTCAAAATGTTCATCAAACAGCTATTGTGCTTTCGGTCCCGAAATGTATCAAAACATCGGATTGTTTTTGGCGAATGACTAATTCCTTTGGTTGTCCATTAAAAGCTATTCCCATCAGGAGCTCAGTTCATCGTTATTTTATTGGGTCAACGTGAACCACATGACACTAAACCTACGCGAACACACGAAAATCTGCAACCATTTGTTCGATGCACAGGTTGAAAACAGCACAGTGATGCATTATCATTCCAAACTGTTAATAGTTGTTGTTTGGGTGGTCGGTATGAGGCATTAGCATGAGTCGATACATTTAAACCGTAACTTGAATTGGTAGTCTCTTTATTGAAGTGGTTGCCTGAGACCAGCTTCCGGTTATCGCTTCTCGGCCTTTTGGCTAAGATCAAGTGTAGTATCTGTTCTTATCAGTTTAATATCTGATACGTCCCCTATCTGGGGACCATATATTAAATTGGTTTTTGGAGCAGGGAGATGGAATAGGGGCTTGCTCCGTCCACTCCACGCATCGACCTGGTATTGCAGTACCTCCAGGAATGGTGCGCCCCCCTCTACTGGTCAAATCAACAGTCTATAACCCGGAAAGCCATTGCAATCCGATATTTTGATTTAAATTCATAGCGGCTCGATTTAAGCGGCAATTAATTCTTTGCGTTTCTTTGCTTCAGATTTCCCATCGTTGTTCCAGGAATTTTTAGTACAATTCTTATTCTCAAGTTTTTAAGAAAATGTCATTTTCAAAACTTGCTCAGAAAAAGAAATAGATATATTTTTCTGCGGTAATGTTGGAGATTTTCAATAAATACAAATTCATACCGTTTTAGGGTTCTCAGGTGAAAAGAGGCAATGCATGATGGGCATGTTTTTACTTCATTTATTATGGTTTATTATGGTTGCTGCCATCACCACTAGATGGCGACTCTGAGAAAAAGGAGGTGAACAGAGGCGTGGAGGCAATAGAAACAGAAGCAAAGTATGATGGTAATGTTTTTTAATCTATTTTTTTACGTAATTAATAATGCTTTGGTTTTGTAATGACTAAAGGTACTATGTTAACAGTTCTATGAATGCTGTCTCGTCCACTGAATATGTGTGCTCACACATTTGTAGCAAATTAGCCTCTGACTGAAGATGGTGTGCGCGGTAAAGACCTCGGCCCCGGCGACTTGAACAACTCATACTTACCTGGCAGGGGAGACACCATGATCAAGAAGGTGGTTCACCCAGGGTGAGGCTCAGCCATTGCACTTCGGTTGTGCTGACCTCTGCGAATTCCCCAAATGTGGGAATCTCGACTGCACAGTGACGCATTATCATTCCAAACTGTTAATAGTTGTTGTTTGGGTGGTCGGTACGTGGCATTAGAATGAGTCGATACATTTAAACCGTAACTTGAATTGGTAGTCTCTTTATTGAAGTGGTTGCCTCAAACCCATCGGTGGTTATCGCTTCTCGGCCTTTTGGCTAAGATCAAGTGTAGTATCTGTTCTTATCAGTTTAATATCTGATACGTCCCCTATCCGGGGACCATATATTAAATTGATTTTTGGAACAGGGAGATGGAATAGGGGCTTGCTCCGTCCACTCCACGCATCGACCTGGTATTGCAGTACCTCCAGGAACGCTGCACCCCCTCTCTACTGGTTAAATCAAGAGTAGTTTACTCAGAAAGCCGTTGCGATCTGAGTTGCAATCTGGTTTGGTTTAAGTTCATGACGGCTCGACTTAAGCGACAGCGAAAGATTTTACGTACCCGTTGCATAATTTCTGGTAGTGGGGGACTGCGTTCGTGCTCTCCCCTGATCAAAATGTGAATGGTAACCAAATGACGATCAACAATTGTGTTTCAGCCAAATCTAAAATGCACCACTAGATGGCGATTCCATGGTAATGTTTACACTTACGTGTCGTTGTGAGTCCACGCTTGCTCTGCTGGTCGTAGAGTTCGGTTCCACGCTTGCTCGGTACGTGGCATTAGAATGAGTCGATACATTTAAACCGTAACTTGAATTGGTAGTCTCTTTATTGAAGTGGTTGCCTCAAACCCATCAGTGGTTATCGCTTCTCGGCCTTTTGGCTAAGATCAAGTGTAGTATCTGTTCTTATCAGTTTTATATCTGATACGTCCCCTATCCGGGGACCATATATTTAATTGATATTTGGAACAGGGAGATGGAATAGGGGCTTGCTCCGTCCACTCCACGCATCGACCTGGTATTGCAGTACCTCCAGGAGTGGTGCACCCCCCCCCCTCTACTGGTTAAATCAAGAGTAGTTTACACAGAAAGCTGTTGCAATCTGGTTTGATTTAAGTTCATGAGGAGCTCGACTGAAGCGGCAGCGAAAGATTTTACGTACCCGTTGCATAATTTCTGGTAGTGGGGGACTGCGTTCGCGCTCTCCCCTGATCAAAATGTGAATGGTAACCAAATGACGATCGACAATTGGGTTTCAGCCAAATCTAAAATGCACCACTAGATGGCGATTCCATGGTAATGTTTACACTTACATGTCGTTGTGAGTCCACGCTTGCTCTGCTGCTCGTAGAGTTCGGTTCCACGCTTGCTCTCCTGCTCATAGAGTTCGGTTCCAACTCCCTTCCCGGACCTGTTTGTTTGCATTGTGCACGTTCTCCAGTCTGGTTTTCTTACATTTCCCCAAAACATGCATGATAGGCCCATTGAGCGCTCCAAAATACCCGTAGGTGCGAGTACGGACGTTTTTTCCGTCTCTGTGTGCCCTGCGATTGGCTGGCAAACGTTTCAAGGTGTCTCCCGCCTACTGCCCGATGACTGCTGGGATTGGCTCCAGCTCGCCCGTGACCCCCCGTTTTTTTTTTTTTCCGTCAAAATGTTCATCAAACAGCTATTGTGCTTTCGGTCCCGAAATGTATCAAAACATCGGATTGTTTTTGGCGAATGACTAATTCCTTTGGTTGGTCATTAAAAGCTATTCCCATCAGGAGCTCAGTTCATCGTTATTTTATTGGGTCAACGTGAACCACATGACACTAAACCTACGCGAACACACGAAAATCTGCAACCATTTGTTCGATGCACAGGTTGAAAACAGCACAGTGATGCATTATCATTCCAAACTGTTAATAGTTGTTGTTTGGGTGGTCGGTATGAGGCATTAGCATGAGTCGATACATTTAAACCGTAACTTGAATTGGTAGTCTCTTTATTGAAGTGGTTGCCTGAGACCAGCTTCCGGTTATCGCTTCTCGGCCTTTTGGCTAAGATCAAGTGTAGTATCTGTTCTTATCAGTTTAATATCTGATACGTCCCCTATCTGGGGACCATATATTAAATTGGTTTTTGGAGCAGGGAGATGGAATAGGGGCTTGCTCCGTCCACTCCACGCATCGACCTGGTATTGCAGTACCTCCAGGAATGGTGCGCCCCCCTCTACTGGTCAAATCAACAGTCTATAACCCGGAAAGCCATTGCAATCCGATATTTTGATTTAAATTCATAGCGGCTCGATTTAAGCGGCAATTAATTCTTTGCGTTTCTTTGCTTCAGATTTCCCATCGTTGTTCCAGGAATTTTTAGTACAATTCTTATTCTCAAGTTTTTAAGAAAATGTCATTTTCAAAACTTGCTCAGAAAAAGAAATAGATATATTTTTCTGCGGTAATGTTGGAGATTTTCAATAAATACAAATTCATACCGTTTTAGGGTTCTCAGGTGAAAAGAGGCAATGCATGATGGGCATGTTTTTACTTCATTTATTATGGTTTATTATGGTTGCTGCCATCACCACTAGATGGCGACTCTGAGAAAAAGGAGGTGAACAGAGGCGTGGAGGCAATAGAAACAGAAGCAAAGTATGATGGTAATGTTTTTTAATCTATTTTTTTACGTAATTAATAATGCTTTGGTTTTGTAATGACTAAAGGTACTATGTTAACAGTTCTATGAATGCTGTCTCGTCCACTGAATATGTGTGCTCACACATTTGTAGCAAATTAGCCTCTGACTGAAGATGGTGTGCGCGGTAAAGACCTCGGCCCCGGCGACTTGAACAACTCATACTTACCTGGCAGGGGAGACACCATGATCAAGAAGGTGGTTCACCCAGGGTGAGGCTCAGCCATTGCACTTCGGTTGTGCTGACCTCTGCGAATTCCCCAAATGTGGGAATCTCGACTGCATAATTTGTGGTAGTGGGGGACTGCGTTCGCGCTCTCCCCTGATTTTCTTGTGTAATACAGAATCATGGCAGAAGTGTACTTACGCGTAGCTTAAAACTACAGCGACGGGACACAGAGCGTTTTGCAGCATTAACTGTGCTTTTACTTGCCTAACTTCATTAAACAAATTAGTAAGTGCAAAATAAAATGAAGTAACTACGTTCCCGACTTGTTACATGATACGAACGTATGTTTTTGTAAAAATAAAAATAATAGACCTTGATATAACTTCCACATAACCTGCTTTCTGGAATACCCCCATGGATCATTTCCCGTTCTCAATTTACCTACACTATAAAGAAAAACTAATGGCCAAAACGTACGTGGACCCAGACAACTGATTTTACTTGCAGTACTCACACACACACACAAAAAAAAAAAAAAAAAATAGTCGCCCAATCGATAGGCGACGCTGACCCTGGGTCATCGTGTTCCCACAATCCTTTGCGCTGACATCGTTTACGACGACGAACTACATTTCTAAACACCAAATACTTGTCTGAACTATACGTCTTGGTTGGTCATCCTAAATATAGCCAATATAGCAAGGTCTATTATTCTTCATTTTTTTAAAAAATTGTTGTTACAACCTGAGTGTGACACCGCCTGCTAATTTGGTGAGACCAGCAATGGGCTGGCCCGTTTTAGGCGGGTTTAGGCAGTCTACTCTTGTTTCTCTTCAGATCGTATAAATCTTTCGCCTTTTACTAAAGATTTCCGTGGGGAGCAACAACAAGAGTCTATCTCAATTTTTTGATGCTCTGCGAAAGCGGAGCTTCCTCTCTCTGTCTAAAAGTATATATAGTCGTAATGGCTACCTCCCCAAGTGCACCTGCGTGAGTGAAAAGTTTTGGCTCCTACAGAACTTGAAAATGACCAAAATCTTTTCACGCAGGTGCGCTTAACGAGGGAATCACACGGACACTCCATTAGGTACACCGCCATTTTCAAGTGTACCTAATAACAGTCCACTTTTAGGGAAATATCATGGTCAAAGGTGTCAAGCTCTCAATCTTGGAAAATATGTTGGAATGATATTGGTCATTTTCAAGTTCTGCTGGAGCTAAAACTTTTCACGCAGGTGCGCTTAACGAGGGAATCACACGGACACTCCATTAGGTACACCGCCATTTTTCAAGTTCCCTCGTTACGTGCACCCGCGTGAAAAGTTTTAGCTCCTGCAGACCGTGAAAAGACCAAAAACTTTTCACGCAGGTGCGCTTACGCAGTTTAGCGTCATGAATAAAGCGAACATATGTAAATTTATAATGTAAGTGAAAACCCACACAAGCGCAGGATTGCGAAGCTTGTTGAATTAAAATCCACAAAGAAGTCTTCGGGCTGCACTTTGACGGAAAAAAAAAAATACAATGAGAATATTAGATGAGGACAATCTTACATTATAAATGGAAGGAATACAAACACGTCATAAATTCCGAAGAAAATGTTCTAATTAATCTCTAATTAATGATCATAAGCATGCACAGATTACTGTTAACAGTTGTACGAAGGCTGTCTCATCCACTGAATATGTGTGCTCACACATTTGTAGCAAATTAGCCTCTGACTGAAGATGGTGTGCACGGTACAGACTTCGGCCCCGGCGACTTGTACAACTCATACTTACCTGGCAGGGGAGATACCATGATCAAGAAAGTGGTTCACCCAGGGTGAGGCTCAACCATTGCACTTCGGTTGTGCTGACCCCTGCGAATTCCCCAAATGTGGGAATTTCGACTGCATAATTTCTGGCAGTGGGGGACTGCGTTCGCGCTCTCCCCTGATCAAAATGTGAATGGTAGCCAAGTGATGAGCAACAATTGCGTTTCAGCCAAATCTAAAACGCACCACTAGATGGTGATTCCACGGTAATGTTTACACTTAAAACGTGTCGTTGTGAGTCCAGGCTTGCTCTGCTGCTCATAGAGTTCGGTTCCAACTCTCTTCCCGGACCTGTTTGTTTGCATTGTGCACGTTCTCCACTCTGGTTTTCTTCCATTTCCCCAAAACATGCATGATAGGCCCATTGAGCGCTCCAAAATGCCCGTAGGTGCGAGTGTGGACGTTTTTTCGTCTCTGTGTGCCCTGCGATTGGCTGGCAAACGTTTCAAGGTGTCCCCCGCCTACTGCCTGATGACTGCTGGGATTGGCTCCACCACGCCCGCGACCCCCTGTTTTTTTTTTTTTTTTTTCGTCAAAATGTTCATCAAACACCTATTGTGCTTTCGGTCCCGAAATGTATCCAAACATCGGATTGTTTTTGGCGAATGACTAATTTGTCTTGTTGGTCATTAAAAGCTATTCCCATCAGGAGTTCAGTTCATCGTTATTCTATTGGGTCAACGTGAACCACGTGACACTAAACCTACGTGAACACACGAAAATCTGCAACCATTTGTTCGATGCACAGGTTGAAAACAGCACAGTGACGCATTATCATTCCAAACTGTTAATAGTTGTTGTTTGGGTGGTCGGTACGTGGCATTAGAATGAGTCGATACATTTAAACCGTAACTTGAATTGGTAGTCTCTTTATTGAAGTGGTTGCCTCAAACCCATCGGTGGTTATCGCTTCTCGGCCTTTTGGCTAAGATCAAGTGTAGTATCTGTTCTTATCAGTTTAATATCTGATACGTCCCCTATCCGGGGACCATATATTAAATTGATTTTTGGAACAGGGAGATAGAATAGGGGCTTGCTCCGTCCACTCCACGCATCGACCTGGTATTGCAGTACCTCCAGGAACGCTGCACCCCCTCTCTACTGGTTAAATCAAGAGTAGTTTACTCAGAAAGCCGTTGCGATCTGAGTTGCAATCTGGTTTGGTTTAAGTTCATGACGGCTCGACTTAAGCGACAGCGAAAGATTTTACGTACCCGTTGCATAATTTCTGGTAGTGGGGGACTGCGTTCGTGCTCTCCCCTGATCAAAATGTGAATGGTAACCAAATGACGATCAACAATTGTGTTTCAGCCAAATCTAAAATGCACCACTAGATGGCGATTCCATGGTAATGTTTACACTTACGTGTCGTTGTGAGTCCACGCTTGCTCTGCTGGTCGTAGAGTTCGGTTCCACGCTTGCTCGGTACGTGGCATTAGAATGAGTCGATACATTTAAACCGTAACTTGAATTGGTAGTCTCTTTATTGAAGTGGTTGCCTCAAACCCATCAGTGGTTATCGCTTCTCGGCCTTTTGGCTAAGATCAAGTGTAGTATCTGTTCTTATCAGTTTAATATCTGATACGTCCCCTATCCGGGGACCATATATTTAATTGATATTTGGAACAGGGAGATGGAATAGGGGCTTGCTCCGTCCACTCCACGCATCGACCTGGTATTGCAGTACCTCCAGGAGTGGTGCACCCCCCCCCTCTACTGGTTAAATCAAGAGTAGTTTACACAGAAAGCTGTTGCAATCTGGTTTGATTTAAGTTCATGAGGAGCTCGACTGAAGCGGCAGCGAAAGATTTTACGTACCCGTTGCATAATTTCTGGTAGTGGGGGACTGCGTTCGCGCTCTCCCCTGATCAAAATGTGAATGGTAACCAAATGACGATGGACAATTGGGTTTCAGCCAAATCTAAAATGCACCACTAGATGGCGATTCCATGGTAATGTTTACACTTACATGTCGTTGTGAGTCCACGCTTGCTCTGCTGCTCGTAGAGTTCGGTTCCACGCTTGCTCTCCTGCTCATAGAGTTCGGTTCCAACTCCCTTCCCGGACCTGTTTGTTTGCATTGTGCACGTTCTCCAGTCTGGTTTTCTTACATTTCCCCAAAACATGCATGATAGGCCCATTGAGCGCTCCAAAATACCCGTAGGTGCGAGTACGGACGTTTTTTCCGTCTCTGTGTGCCCTGCGATTGGCTGGCAAACGTTTCAAGGTGTCTCCCGCCTACTGCCCGATGACTGCTGGGATTGGCTCCAGCTCGCCCGTGACCCCCCGTTTTTTTTTTTTTCCGTCAAAATGTTCATCAAACAGCTATTGTGCTTTCGGTCCCGAAATGTATCAAAACATCGGATTGTTTTTGGCGAATGACTAATTCCTTTGGTTGGTCATTAAAAGCTATTCCCATCAGGAGCTCAGTTCATCGTTATTTTATTGGGTCAACGTGAACCACATGACACTAAACCTACGCGAACACACGAAAATCTGCAACCATTTGTTCGATGCACAGGTTGAAAACAGCACAGTGATGCATTATCATTCCAAACTGTTAATAGTTGTTGTTTGGGTGGTCGGTATGAGGCATTAGCATGAGTCGATACATTTAAACCGTAACTTGAATTGGTAGTCTCTTTATTGAAGTGGTTGCCTGAGACCAGCTTCCGGTTATCGCTTCTCGGCCTTTTGGCTAAGATCAAGTGTAGTATCTGTTCTTATCAGTTTAATATCTGATACGTCCCCTATCTGGGGACCATATATTAAATTGGTTTTTGGAGCAGGGAGATGGAATAGGGGCTTGCTCCGTCCACTCCACGCATCGACCTGGTATTGCAGTACCTCCAGGAATGGTGCGCCCCCCTCTACTGGTCAAATCAACAGTCTATAACCCGGAAAGCCATTGCAATCCGATATTTTGATTTAAATTCATAGCGGCTCGATTTAAGCGGCAATTAATTCTTTGCGTTTCTTTGCTTCAGATTTCCCATCGTTGTTCCAGGAATTTTTAGTACAATTCTTATTCTCAAGTTTTTAAGAAAATGTCATTTTCAAAACTTGCTCAGAAAAAGAAATAGATATATTTTTCTGCGGTAATGTTGGAGATTTTCAATAAATACAAATTCATACCGTTTTAGGGTTCTCAGGTGAAAAGAGGCAATGCATGATGGGCATGTTTTTACTTCATTTATTATGGTTTATTATGGTTGCTGCCATCACCACTAGATGGCGACTCTGAGAAAAAGGAGGTGAACAGAGGCGTGGAGGCAATAGAAACAGAAGCAAAGTATGATGGTAATGTTTTTTAATCTATTTTTTTACGTAATTAATAATGCTTTGGTTTTGTAATGACTAAAGGTACTATGTTAACAGTTCTATGAATGCTGTCTCGTCCACTGAATATGTGTGCTCACACATTTGTAGCAAATTAGCCTCTGACTGAAGATGGTGTGCGCGGTAAAGACCTCGGCCCCGGCGACTTGAACAACTCATACTTACCTGGCAGGGGAGACACCATGATCAAGAAGGTGGTTCACCCAGGGTGAGGCTCAGCCATTGCACTTCGGTTGTGCTGACCTCTGCGAATTCCCCAAATGTGGGAATCTCGACTGCATAATTTGTGGTAGTGGGGGACTGCGTTCGCGCTCTCCCCTGATTTTCTTGTGTAATACAGAATCATGGCAGAAGTGTACTTACGCGTAGCTTAAAACTACAGCGACGGGACACAGAGCGTTTTGCAGCATTAACTGTGCTTTTACTTGCCTAACTTCATTAAACAAATTAGTAAGTGCAAAATAAAATGAAGTAACTACGTTCCCGACTTGTTACATGATACGAACGTATGTTTTTGTAAAAATAAAAATAATAGACCTTGATATAACTTCCACATAACCTGCTTTCTGGAATACCCCCATGGATCATTTCCCGTTCTCAATTTACCTACACTATAAAGAAAAACTAATGGCCAAAACGTACGTGGACCCAGACAACTGATTTTACTTGCAGTACTCACACACACACACAAAAAAAAAAAAAAAAATAGTCGCCCAATCGATAGGCGACGCTGACCCTGGGTCATCGTGTTCCCACAATCCTTTGCGCTGACATCGTTTACGACGACGAACTACATTTCTAAACACCAAATACTTGTCTGAACTATACGTCTTGGTTGGTCATCCTAAATATAGCCAATATAGCAAGGTCTATTATTCTTCATTTTTTTAAAAAATTGTTGTTACAACCTGAGTGTGACACCGCCTGCTAATTTGGTGAGACCAGCAATGGGCTGGCCCGTTTTAGGCGGGTTTAGGCAGTCTACTCTTGTTTCTCTTCAGATCGTATAAATCTTTCGCCTTTTACTAAAGATTTCCGTGGGGAGCAACAACAAGAGTCTATCTCAATTTTTTGATGCTCTGCGAAAGCGGAGCTTCCTCTCTCTGTCTAAAAGTATATATAGTCGTAATGGCTACCTCCCCAAGTGCACCTGCGTGAGTGAAAAGTTTTGGCTCCTACAGAACTTGAAAATGACCAAAATCTTTTCACGCAGGTGCGCTTAACGAGGGAATCACACGGACACTCCATTAGGTACACCGCCATTTTCAAGTGTACCTAATAACAGTCCACTTTTAGGGAAATATCATGGTCAAAGGTGTCAAGCTCTCAATCTTGGAAAATATGTTGGAATGATATTGGTCATTTTCAAGTTCTGCTGGAGCTAAAACTTTTCACGCAGGTGCGCTTAACGAGGGAATCACACGGACACTCCATTAGGTACACCGCCATTTTTCAAGTTCCCTCGTTACGTGCACCCGCGTGAAAAGTTTTAGCTCCTGCAGACCGTGAAAAGACCAAAAACTTTTCACGCAGGTGCGCTTACGCAGTTTAGCGTCATGAATAAAGCGAACATATGTAAATTTATAATGTAAGTGAAAACCCACACAAGCGCAGGATTGCGAAGCTTGTTGAATTAAAATCCACAAAGAAGTCTTCGGGCTGCACTTTGACGGAAAAAAAAAAATACAATGAGAATATTAGATGAGGACAATCTTACATTATAAATGGAAGGAATACAAACACGTCATAAATTCCGAAGAAAATGTTCTAATTAATCTCTAATTAATGATCATAAGCATGCATAGATTACTGTTAACAGTTGTACGAAGGCTGTCTCATCCACTGAATATGTGTGCTCACACATTTGTAGCAAATTAGCCTCTGACTGAAGATGGTGTCCACGGTACAGACTTCGGCCCCGGCGACTTGTACAACTCATACTTACCTGGCAGGGGAGATACCATGATCAAGAAAGTGGTTCACCCAGGGTGAGGCTCAAGCATTGCACTTCGGTTGTGCTGACCCCTGCGAATTCCCCAAATGTGGGAATCTCGACTGCATAATTTCTGGCAGTGGGGGACTGCGTTCGCGCTCTCCCCTGATCAAAATGTGAATGGTGACCAAGTGATGATCAACAATTGCGTTTCAGCCAAATCTAAAACGCACCACTAGATGGTGATTCCACGGTAATGTTTACACTTAAAACGTGTCGTTGTGAGTCCAGGCTTGCTCTGCTGCTCATAGAGTTCGGTTCCAACTCTCTTCCCGGACCTGTTTGTTTGCATTGTGCACGTTCTCCACTCTGGTTTTCTTCCATTTCTCCAAAACATGCATGATAGGCCCATTGAGCGCTCCAAAATGCCCGTAGGTGCGAGTGTGGACGTTTTTTCGTCTCTGTGTGCCTGCGATTGGCTGGCAAACGTTTCAAGGTGTCCCCCGCCTACTGCCCGATGACTGCTGGGATTGGCTCCAGCACGCCCGCGACCCCCTGTTTTTTTTTTTTTTTTCGTCAAAATGTTCATCAAACACCTATTGTGCTTTCGGTCCCGAAATGTATCCAAACATCGGATTGTTTTTGGCGAATGACTAATTTGTCTTGTTGGTCATTAAAAGCTATTCCCATCAGGAGTTCAGTTCATCGTTATTCTATTGGGTCAACGTGAACCACGTGACACTAAACCTACGTGAACACACGAAAATCTGCAACCATTTGTTCGATGCACAGGTTGAAAACAGCACAGTGACGCATTATCATTCCAAACTGTTAATAGTTGTTGTTTGGGTGGTCGGTACGTGGCATTAGAATGAGTCGATACATTTAAACCGTAACTTGAATTGGTAGTCTCTTTATTGAAGTGGTTGCCTCAAACCCATCGGTGGTTATCGCTTCTCGGCCTTTTGGCTAAGATCAAGTGTAGTATCTGTTCTTATCAGTTTAATATCTGATACGTCCCCTATCCGGGGACCATATATTAAATTGATTTTTGGAATAGGGGCTTGCTCCGTCCACTCCACGCATCGACCTGGTATTGCAGTACCTCCAGGAACGGTGCACCCCCTCTCTACTGGTTACATCAAGAGTAGTTTACTCAGAAAGCCGTTGCAATCTGGTTTTGATTTAAGTTCATGACGGCTCGACTTAAGCGACAGCGAAAGATTTTACGTACCCGTTGCATAATTTCTGGTAGTGGGGGACTGCGTTCGTGCTCTCCCCTGATCAAAATGTGAATGGTAACCAAATGACGATCAACAATTGTGTTTCAGCCAAATCTAAAATGCACCACTAGATGGCGATTCCATGGTAATGTTTACACTTACGTGTCGTTGTGAGTCCACACTTGCTCTGCTGGTCGTAGAGTTCGGTTCCACGCTTGCTCGGTACGTGGCATTAGAATGAGTCGATACATTTAAACCGTAACTTGAATTGGTAGTCTCTTTATTGAAGTGGTTGCCTCAAACCCATCAGTGGTTATCGCTTCTCGGCCTTTTGGCTAAGATCAAGTGTAGTATCTGTTCTTATCAGTTTAATATCTGATACGTCCCCTATCCGGGGACCATATATTTAATTGATATTTGGAACAGGGAGATGGAATAGGGGCTTGCTCCGTCCACTCCACGCATCGACCTGGTATTGCAGTACCTCCAGGAGTGGTGCACCCCCCCCCTCTACTGGTTAAATCAAGAGTAGTTTACACAGAAAGCCGTTGCAATCTGGTTTGATTTAAGTTCATGAGGAGCTCGACTGAAGCGGCAGCGAAAGATTTTACGTACCCGTTGCATAATTTCTGGTAGTGGGGGACTGCGTTCGCGCTCTCCCCTGATCAAAATGTGAATGGTAACCAAATGACGATCGACAATTGGGTTTCAGCCAAATCTAAAATGCACCACTAGATGGCGATTCCATGGTAATGTTTACACTTACATGTCGTTGTGAGTCCACGCTTGCTCTGCTGCTCGTAGAGTTCGGTTCCACGCTTGCTCTCCTGCTCATAGAGTTCGGTTCCAACTCCCTTCCCGGACCTGTTTGTTTGCATTGTGCACGTTCTCCAGTCTGGTTTTCTTACATTTCCCCAAAACATGCATGATAGGCCCATTGAGCGCTCCAAAATACCCGTAGGTGCGAGTACGGACGTTTTTTCCGTCTCTGTGTGCCCTGCGATTGGCTGGCAAACGTTTCAAGGTGTCTCCCGCCTACTGCCCGATGACTGCTGGGATTGGCTCCAGCTCGCCCGTGACCCCCCGTTTTTTTTTTTTTCCGTCAAAATGTTCATCAAACAGCTATTGTGCTTTCGGTCCCGAAATGTATCAAAACATCGGATTGTTTTTGGCGAATGACTAATTCCTTTGGTTGGTCATTAAAAGCTATTCCCATCAGGAGCTCAGTTCATCGTTATTTTATTGGGTCAACGTGAACCACATGACACTAAACCTACGCGAACACACGAAAATCTGCAACCATTTGTTCGATGCACAGGTTGAAAACAGCACAGTGATGCATTATCATTCCAAACTGTTAATAGTTGTTGTTTGGGTGGTCGGTATGAGGCATTAGCATGAGTCGATACATTTAAACCGTAACTTGAATTGGTAGTCTCTTTATTGAAGTGGTTGCCTGAGACCAGCTTCTGGTTATCGCTTCTCGGCCTTTTGGCTAAGATCAAGTGTAGTATCTGTTCTTATCAGTTTAATATCTGATACGTCCCCTATCCGGGGACCATATATTTAATTGATATTTGGAACAGGGAGATGGAATAGGGGCTTGCTCCGTCCACTCCACGCATCGACCTGGTATTGCAGTACCTCCAGGAATGGTGCGCCCCCCTCTACTGGTCAAATCAACAGTCTATAACCCGGAAAGCCATTGCAATCCGATATTTTGATTTAAATTCATAGCGGCTCGATTTAAGCGGCAATTAATTCTTTGCGTTTCTTTGCTTCAGATTTCCCATCGTTGTTCCAGGAATTTTTAGTACAATTCTTATTCTCAAGTTTTTAAGAAAATGTCATTTTCAAAACTTGCTCAGAAAAAGAAATAGATATATTTTTCTGCGGTAATGTTGGAGATTTTCAATAAATACAAATTCATACCGTTTTAGGGTTCTCAGGTGAAAAGAGGCAATGCATGATGGGCATGTTTTTACTTCATTTATTATGGTTTATTATGGTTGCTGCCATCACCACTAGATGGCGACTCTGAGAAAAAGGAGGTGAACAGAGGCGTGGAGGCAATAGAAACAGAAGCAAAGTATGATGGTAATGTTTTTTAATCTATTTTTTTACGTAATTAATAATGCTTTGGTTTTGTAATGACTAAAGGTACTATGTTAACAGTTCTATGAATGCTGTCTCGTCCACTGAATATGTGTGCTCACACATTTGTAGCAAATTAGCCTCTGACTGAAGATGGTGTGCGCGGTAAAGACCTCGGCCCCGGCGACTTGAACAACTCATACTTACCTGGCAGGGGAGACACCATGATCAAGAAGGTGGTTCACCCAGGGTGAGGCTCAGCCATTGCACTTCGGTTGTGCTGACCTCTGCGAATTCCCCAAATGTGGGAATCTCGACTGCATAATTTGTGGTAGTGGGGGACTGCGTTCGCGCTCTCCCCTGATTTTCTTGTGTAATACAGAATCATGGCAGAAGTGTACTTACGCGTAGCTTAAAACTACAGCGACGGGACACAGAGCGTTTTGCAGCATTAACTGTGCTTTTACTTGCCTAACTTCATTAAACAAATTAGTAAGTGCAAAATAAAATGAAGTAACTACGTTCCCGACTTGTTACATGATACGAACGTATGTTTTTGTAAAAATAAAAATAATAGACCTTGATATAACTTCCACATAACCTGCTTTCTGGAATACCCCCATGGATCATTTCCCGTTCTCAATTTACCTACACTATAAAGAAAAACTAATGGCCAAAACGTACGTGGACCCAGACAACTGATTTTACTTGCAGTACTCACACACACACACAAAAAAAAAAAAAAAAAATAGTCGCCCAATCGATAGGCGACGCTGACCCTGGGTCATCGTGTTCCCACAATCCTTTGCGCTGACATCGTTTACGACGACGAACTACATTTCTAAACACCAAATACTTGTCTGAACTATACGTCTTGGTTGGTCATCCTAAATATAGCCAATATAGCAAGGTCTATTATTCTTCATTTTTTTAAAAAATTGTTGTTACAACCTGAGTGTGACACCGCCTGCTAATTTGGTGAGACCAGCAATGGGCTGGCCCGTTTTAGGCGGGTTTAGGCAGTCTACTCTTGTTTCTCTTCAGATCGTATAAATCTTTCGCCTTTTACTAAAGATTTCCGTGGGGAGCAACAACAAGAGTCTATCTCAATTTTTTGATGCTCTGCGAAAGCGGAGCTTCCTCTCTCTGTCTAAAAGTATATATAGTCGTAATGGCTACCTCCCCAAGTGCACCTGCGTGAGTGAAAAGTTTTGGCTCCTACAGAACTTGAAAATGACCAAAATCTTTTCACGCAGGTGCGCTTAACGAGGGAATCACACGGACACTCCATTAGGTACACCGCCATTTTCAAGTGTACCTAATAACAGTCCACTTTTAGGGAAATATCATGGTCAAAGGTGTCAAGCTCTCAATCTTGGAAAATATGTTGGAATGATATTGGTCATTTTCAAGTTCTGCTGGAGCTAAAACTTTTCACGCAGGTGCGCTTAACGAGGGAATCACACGGACACTCCATTAGGTACACCGCCATTTTTCAAGTTCCCTCGTTACGTGCACCCGCGTGAAAAGTTTTAGCTCCTGCAGACCGTGAAAAGACCAAAAACTTTTCACGCAGGTGCGCTTACGCAGTTTAGCGTCATGAATAAAGCGAACATATGTAAATTTATAATGTAAGTGAAAACCCACACAAGCGCAGGATTGCGAAGCTTGTTGAATTAAAATCCACAAAGAAGTCTTCGGGCTGCACTTTGACGGAAAAAAAAAAATACAATGAGAATATTAGATGAGGACAATCTTACATTATAAATGGAAGGAATACAAACACGTCATAAATTCCGAAGAAAATGTTCTAATTAATCTCTAATTAATGATCATAAGCATGCACAGATTACTGTTAACAGTTGTACGAAGGCTGTCTCATCCACTGAATATGTGTGCTCACACATTTGTAGCAAATTAGCCTCTGACTGAAGATGGTGTGCACGGTACAGACTTCGGCCCCGGCGACTTGTACAACTCATACTTACCTGGCAGGGGAGATACCATGATCAAGAAAGTGGTTCACCCAGGGTGAGGCTCAACCATTGCACTTCGGTTGTGCTGACCCCTGCGAATTCCCCAAATGTGGGAATCTCGACTGCATAATTTCTGGCAGTGGGGGACTGCGTTCGCGCTCTCCCCTGATCAAAATGTGAATGGTAGCCAAGTGATGAGCAACAATTGCGTTTCAGCCAAATCTAAAACGCACCACTAGATGGTGATTCCACGGTAATGTTTACACTTAAAACGTGTCGTTGTGAGTCCAGGCTTGCTCTGCTGCTCATAGAGTTCGGTTCCAACTCTCTTCCCGGACCTGTTTGTTTGCATTGTGCACGTTCTCCACTCTGGTTTTCTTCCATTTCCCCAAAACATGCATGATAGGCCCATTGAGCGCTCCAAAATGCCCGTAGGTGCGAGTGTGGACGTTTTTTCGTCTCTGTGTGCCCTGCGATTGGCTGGCAAACGTTTCAAGGTGTCCCCCGCCTACTGCCCGATGACTGCTGGGATTGGCTCCACCACGCCCGCGACCCCCTGTTTTTTTTTTTTTTTTTTCGTCAAAATGTTCATCAAACACCTATTGTGCTTTCGGTCCCGAAATGTATCCAAACATCGGATTGTTTTTGGCGAATGACTAATTTGTCTTGTTGGTCATTAAAAGCTATTCCCATCAGGAGTTCAGTTCATCGTTATTCTATTGGGTCAACGTGAACCACGTGACACTAAACCTACGTGAACACACGAAAATCTGCAACCATTTGTTCGATGCACAGGTTGAAAACAGCACAGTGACGCATTATCATTCCAAACTGTTAATAGTTGTTGTTTGGGTGGTCGGTACGTGGCATTAGAATGAGTCGATACATTTAAACCGTAACTTGAATTGGTAGTCTCTTTATTGAAGTGGTTGCCTCAAACCCATCGGTGGTTATCGCTTCTCGGCCTTTTGGCTAAGATCAAGTGTAGTATCTGTTCTTATCAGTTTAATATCTGATACGTCCCCTATCCGGGGACCATATATTAAATTGATTTTTGGAACAGGGAGATGGAATAGGGGCTTGCTCCGTCCACTCCACGCATCGACCTGGTATTGCAGTACCTCCAGGAACGCTGCACCCCCTCTCTACTGGTTAAATCAAGAGTAGTTTACTCAGAAAGCCGTTGCGATCTGAGTTGCAATCTGGTTTGGTTTAAGTTCATGACGGCTCGACTTAAGCGACAGCGAAAGATTTTACGTACCCGTTGCATAATTTCTGGTAGTGGGGGACTGCGTTCGTGCTCTCCCCTGATCAAAATGTGAATGGTAACCAAATGACGATCAACAATTGTGTTTCAGCCAAATCTAAAATGCACCACTAGATGGCGATTCCATGGTAATGTTTACACTTACGTGTCGTTGTGAGTCCACGCTTGCTCTGCTGGTCGTAGAGTTCGGTTCCACGCTTGCTCGGTACGTGGCATTAGAATGAGTCGATACATTTAAACCGTAACTTGAATTGGTAGTCTCTTTATTGAAGTGGTTGCCTCAAACCCATCAGTGGTTATCGCTTCTCGGCCTTTTGGCTAAGATCAAGTGTAGTATCTGTTCTTATCAGTTTAATATCTGATACGTCCCCTATCCGGGGACCATATATTTAATTGATATTTGGAACAGGGAGATGGAATAGGGGCTTGCTCCGTCCACTCCACGCATCGACCTGGTATTGCAGTACCTCCAGGAGTGGTGCACCCCCCCCCTCTACTGGTTAAATCAAGAGTAGTTTACACAGAAAGCCGTTGCAATCTGGTTTGATTTAAGTTCATGAGGAGCTCGACTGAAGCGGCAGCGAAAGATTTTACGTACCCGTTGCATAATTTCTGGTAGTGGGGGACTGCGTTCGCGCTCTCCCCTGATCAAAATGTGAATGGTAACCAAATGACGATGGACAATTGGGTTTCAGCCAAATCTAAAATGCACCACTAGATGGCGATTCCATGGTAATGTTTACACTTACATGTCGTTGTGAGTCCACGCTTGCTCTGCTGCTCGTAGAGTTCGGTTCCACGCTTGCTCTCCTGCTCATAGAGTTCGGTTCCAACTCCCTTCCCGGACCTGTTTGTTTGCATTGTGCACGTTCTCCAGTCTGGTTTTCTTACATTTCCCCAAAACATGCATGATAGGCCCATTGAGCGCTCCAAAATACCCGTAGGTGCGAGTACGGACGTTTTTTCCGTCTCTGTGTGCCCTGCGATTGGCTGGCAAACGTTTCAAGGTGTCTCCCGCCTACTGCCCGATGACTGCTGGGATTGGCTCCAGCTCGCCCGTGACCCCCCGTTTTTTTTTTTTTCCGTCAAAATGTTCATCAAACAGCTATTGTGCTTTCGGTCCCGAAATGTATCAAAACATCGGATTGTTTTTGGCGAATGACTAATTCCTTTGGTTGGTCATTAAAAGCTATTCCCATCAGGAGCTCAGTTCATCGTTATTTTATTGGGTCAACGTGAACCACATGACACTAAACCTACGCGAACACACGAAAATCTGCAACCATTTGTTCGATGCACAGGTTGAAAACAGCACAGTGATGCATTATCATTCCAAACTGTTAATAGTTGTTGTTTGGGTGGTCGGTATGAGGCATTAGCATGAGTCGATACATTTAAACCGTAACTTGAATTGGTAGTCTCTTTATTGAAGTGGTTGCCTGAGACCAGCTTCCGGTTATCGCTTCTCGGCCTTTTGGCTAAGATCAAGTGTAGTATCTGTTCTTATCAGTTTAATATCTGATACGTCCCCTATCTGGGGACCATATATTAAATTGGTTTTTGGAGCAGGGAGATGGAATAGGGGCTTGCTCCGTCCACTCCACGCATCGACCTGGTATTGCAGTACCTCCAGGAATGGTGCGCCCCCCTCTACTGGTCAAATCAACAGTCTATAACCCGGAAAGCCATTGCAATCCGATATTTTGATTTAAATTCATAGCGGCTCGATTTAAGCGGCAATTAATTCTTTGCGTTTCTTTGCTTCAGATTTCCCATCGTTGTTCCAGGAATTTTTAGTACAATTCTTATTCTCAAGTTTTTAAGAAAATGTCATTTTCAAAACTTGCTCAGAAAAAGAAATAGATATATTTTTCTGCGGTAATGTTGGAGATTTTCAATAAATACAAATTCATACCGTTTTAGGGTTCTCAGGTGAAAAGAGGCAATGCATGATGGGCATGTTTTTACTTCATTTATTATGGTTTATTATGGTTGCTGCCATCACCACTAGATGGCGACTCTGAGAAAAAGGAGGTGAACAGAGGCGTGGAGGCAATAGAAACAGAAGCAAAGTATGATGGTAATGTTTTTTAATCTATTTTTTTACGTAATTAATAATGCTTTGGTTTTGTAATGACTAAAGGTACTATGTTAACAGTTCTATGAATGCTGTCTCGTCCACTGAATATGTGTGCTCACACATTTGTAGCAAATTAGCCTCTGACTGAAGATGGTGTGCGCGGTAAAGACCTCGGCCCCGGCGACTTGAACAACTCATACTTACCTGGCAGGGGAGACACCATGATCAAGAAGGTGGTTCACCCAGGGTGAGGCTCAGCCATTGCACTTCGGTTGTGCTGACCTCTGCGAATTCCCCAAATGTGGGAATCTCGACTGCATAATTTGTGGTAGTGGGGGACTGCGTTCGCGCTCTCCCCTGATTTTCTTGTGTACTACAGAATCATGGCAGAAGTGTACTTACGCGTAGCTTAAAACTACAGCGACGGGACACAGAGCGTTTTGCAGCTTTAACTGTGCTTTTACTTGCCTAACTTCATTAAACAAATTAGTAAGTGCAAAATAAAATGAAGTAACTACGTTCCCGACTTGTTACATGATACGAACGTATGTTTTTGTAAAAATAAAAATAATAGACCTTGATATAACTTCCACATAACCTGCTTTCTGGAATACCCCCATGGATCATTTCCCGTTCTCAATTTACCTACACTATAAAGAAAAACTAATGGCCAAAACGTACGTGGACCCAGACAACTGATTTTACTTGCAGTACTCACACACACACACAAAAAAAAAAAAAAAAATAGTCGCCCAATCGATAGGCGACGCTGACCCTGGGTCATCGTGTTCCCACAATCCTTTGCGCTGACATCGTTTACGACGACGAACTACATTTCTAAACACCAAATACTTGTCTGAACTATACGTCTTGGTTGGTCATCCTAAATATAGCCAATATAGCAAGGTTTATTATTCTTCATTTTTTTAAAAAATTGTTGTTACAACCTGAGTGTGACACCGCCTGCTAATTTGGTGAGACCAGCAATGGGCTGGCCCGTTTTAGGCGGGTTTAGGCAGTCTACTCTTGTTTCTCTTCAGATCGTATAAATCTTTCGCCTTTTACTAAAGATTTCCGTGGGGAGCAACAACAAGAGTCTATCTCAATTTTTTGATGCTCTGCGAAAGCGGAGCTTCCTCTCTCTGTCTAAAAGTATATATAGTCGTAATGGCTACCTCCCCAAGTGCACCTGCGTGAGTGAAAAGTTTTGGCTCCTACAGAACTTGAAAATGACCAAAATCTTTTCACGCAGGTGCGCTTAACGAGGGAATCACACGGACACTCCATTAGGTACACCGCCATTTTCAAGTGTACCTAATAACAGTCCACTTTTAGGGAAATATCATGGTCAAAGGTCAAAGGTGTCAAGCTCTCAATCTTGGAAAATATGTTGGAATGATATTGGTCATTTTCAAGTTCTGCTGGAGCTAAAACTTTTCACGCAGGTGCGCTTAACGAGGGAATCACACGGACACTCCATTAGGTACACCGCCATTTTTCAAGTTCCCTCGTTACGTGCACCCGCGTGAAAAGTTTTAGCTCCTGCAGACCGTGAAAAGACCAAAAACTTTTCACGCAGGTGCGCTTACGCAGTTTAGCGTCATGAATAAAGCGAACATATGTAAATTTATAATGTAAGTGAAAACCCACACAAGCACAGGATTGCGAAGCTTGTTGAATTAAAATCCACAAAGAAGTCTTCGGGCTGCACTTTGACGGAAAAAAAAAAATACAATGAGAATATTAGATGAGGACAATCTTACATTATAAATGGAAGGAATACAAACACGTCATAAATTCCGAAGAAAATGTTCTAATTAATCTCTAATTAATGATCATAAGCATGCACAGATTACTGTTAACAGTTGTACGAAGGCTGTCTCATCCACTGAATATGTGTGCTCACACATTTGTAGCAAATTAGCCTCTGACTGAAGATGGTGTGCACGGTACAGACTTCGGCCCCGGCGACTTGTACAACTCATACTTACCTGGCAGGGGAGATACCATGATCAAGAAAGTGGTTCACCCAGGGTGAGGCTCAACCATTGCACTTCGGTTGTGCTGACCCCTGCGAATTCCCCAAATGTGGGAATCTCGACTGCATAATTTCTGGCAGTGGGGGACTGCGTTCGCGCTCTCCCCTGATCAAAATGTGAATGGTAGCCAAGTGATGAGCAACAATTGCGTTTCAGCCAAATCTAAAACGCACCACTAGATGGTGATTCCACGGTAATGTTTACACTTAAAACGTGTCGTTGTGAGTCCAGGCTTGCTCTGCTGCTCATAGAGTTCGGTTCCAACTCTCTTCCCGGACCTGTTTGTTTGCATTGTGCACGTTCTCCACTCTGGTTTTCTTCCATTTCCCCAAAACATGCATGATAGGCCCATTGAGCGCTCCAAAATGCCCGTAGGTGCGAGTGTGGACGTTTTTTCGTCTCTGTGTGCCCTGCGATTGGCTGGCAAACGTTTCAAGGTGTCCCCCGCCTACTGCCCGATGACTGCTGGGATTGGCTCCACCACGCCCGCGACCCCCTGTTTTTTTTTTTTTTTTTTCGTCAAAATGTTCATCAAACACCTATTGTGCTTTCGGTCCCGAAATGTATCCAAACATCGGATTGTTTTTGGCGAATGACTAATTTGTCTTGTTGGTCATTAAAAGCTATTCCCATCAGGAGTTCAGTTCATCGTTATTCTATTGGGTCAACGTGAACCACGTGACACTAAACCTACGTGAACACACGAAAATCTGCAACCATTTGTTCGATGCACAGGTTGAAAACAGCACAGTGACGCATTATCATTCCAAACTGTTAATAGTTGTTGTTTGGGTGGTCGGTACGTGGCATTAGAATGAGTCGATACATTTAAACCGTAACTTGAATTGGTAGTCTCTTTATTGAAGTGGTTGCCTCAAACCCATCGGTGGTTATCGCTTCTCGGCCTTTTGGCTAAGATCAAGTGTAGTATCTGTTCTTATCAGTTTAATATCTGATACGTCCCCTATCCGGGGACCATATATTAAATTGATTTTTGGAACAGGGAGATGGAATAGGGGCTTGCTCCGTCCACTCCACGCATCGACCTGGTATTGCAGTACCTCCAGGAACGCTGCACCCCCTCTCTACTGGTTAAATCAAGAGTAGTTTACTCAGAAAGCCGTTGCGATCTGAGTTGCAATCTGGTTTGGTTTAAGTTCATGACGGCTCGACTTAAGCGACAGCGAAAGATTTTACGTACCCGTTGCATAATTTCTGGTAGTGGGGGACTGCGTTCGTGCTCTCCCCTGATCAAAATGTGAATGGTAACCAAATGACGATCAACAATTGTGTTTCAGCCAAATCTAAAATGCACCACTAGATGGCGATTCCATGGTAATGTTTACACTTACGTGTCGTTGTGAGTCCACGCTTGCTCTGCTGGTCGTAGAGTTCGGTTCCACGCTTGCTCGGTACGTGGCATTAGAATGAGTCGATACATTTAAACCGTAACTTGAATTGGTAGTCTCTTTATTGAAGTGGTTGCCTCAAACCCATCAGTGGTTATCGCTTCTCGGCCTTTTGGCTAAGATCAAGTGTAGTATCTGTTCTTATCAGTTTAATATCTGATACGTCCCCTATCCGGGGACCATATATTTAATTGATATTTGGAACAGGGAGATGGAATAGGGGCTTGCTCCGTCCACTCCACGCATCGACCTGGTATTGCAGTACCTCCAGGAATGGTGCGCCCCCCTCTACTGGTCAAATCAACAGTCTATAACCCGGAAAGCCATTGCAATCCGATATTTTGATTTAAATTCATAGCGGCTCGATTTAAGCGGCAATTAATTCTTTGCGTTTCTTTGCTTCAGATTTCCCATCGTTGTTCCAGGAATTTTTAGTACAATTCTTATTCTCAAGTTTTTAAGAAAATGTCATTTTCAAAACTTGCTCAGAAAAAGAAATAGATATATTTTTCTGCGGTAATGTTGGAGATTTTCAATAAATACAAATTCATACCGTTTTAGGGTTCTCAGGTGAAAAGAGGCAATGCATGATGGGCATGTTTTTACTTCATTTATTATGGTTTATTATGGTTGCTGCCATCACCACTAGATGGCGACTCTGAGAAAAAGGAGGTGAACAGAGGCGTGGAGGCAATAGAAACAGAAGCAAAGTATGATGGTAATGTTTTTTAATCTATTTTTTTACGTAATTAATAATGCTTTGGTTTTGTAATGACTAAAGGTACTATGTTAACAGTTCTATGAATGCTGTCTCGTCCACTGAATATGTGTGCTCACACATTTGTAGCAAATTAGCCTCTGACTGAAGATGGTGTGCGCGGTAAAGACCTCGGCCCCGGCGACTTGAACAACTCATACTTACCTGGCAGGGGAGACACCATGATCAAGAAGGTGGTTCACCCAGGGTGAGGCTCAGCCATTGCACTTCGGTTGTGCTGACCTCTGCGAATTCCCCAAATGTGGGAATCTCGACTGCATAATTTGTGGTAGTGGGGGACTGCGTTCGCGCTCTCCCCTGATTTTCTTGTGTAATACAGAATCATGGCAGAAGTGTACTTACGCGTAGCTTAAAACTACAGCGACGGGACACAGAGCGTTTTGCAGCATTAACTGTGCTTTTACTTGCCTAACTTCATTAAACAAATTAGTAAGTGCAAAATAAAATGAAGTAACTACGTTCCCGACTTGTTACATGATACGAACGTATGTTTTTGTAAAAATAAAAATAATAGACCTTGATATAACTTCCACATAACCTGCTTTCTGGAATACCCCCATGGATCATTTCCCGTTCTCAATTTACCTACACTATAAAGAAAAACTAATGGCCAAAACGTACGTGGACCCAGACAACTGATTTTACTTGCAGTACTCACACACACACACACAAAAAAAAAAAAAAAATAGTCGCCCAATCGATAGGCGACGCTGACCCTGGGTCATCGTGTTCCCACAATCCTTTGCGCTGACATCGTTTACGACGACGAACTACATTTCTAAACACCAAATACTTGTCTGAACTATACGTCTTGGTTGGTCATCCTAAATATAGCCAATATAGCAAGGTCTATTATTCTTCATTTTTTTAAAAAATTGTTGTTACAACCTGAGTGTGACACCGCCTGCTAATTTGGTGAGACCAGCAATGGGCTGGCCCGTTTTAGGCGGGTTTAGGCAGTCTACTCTTGTTTCTCTTCAGATCGTATAAATCTTTCGCCTTTTACTAAAGATTTCCGTGGGGAGCAACAACAAGAGTCTATCTCAATTTTTTGATGCTCTGCGAAAGCGGAGCTTCCTCTCTCTGTCTAAAAGTATATATAGTCGTAATGGCTACCTCCCCAAGTGCACCTGCGTGAGTGAAAAGTTTTGGCTCCTACAGAACTTGAAAATGACCAAAATCTTTTCACGCAGGTGCGCTTAACGAGGGAATCACACGGACACTCCATTAGGTACACCGCCATTTTCAAGTGTACCTAATAACAGTCCACTTTTAGGGAAATATCATGGTCAAAGGTGTCAAGCTCTCAATCTTGGAAAATATGTTGGAATGATATTGGTCATTTTCAAGTTCTGCTGGAGCTAAAACTTTTCACGCAGGTGCGCTTAACGAGGGAATCACACGGACACTCCATTAGGTACACCGCCATTTTTCAAGTTCCCTCGTTACGTGCACCCGCGTGAAAAGTTTTAGCTCCTGCAGACCGTGAAAAGACCAAAAACTTTTCACGCAGGTGCGCTTACGCAGTTTAGCGTCATGAATAAAGCGAACATATGTAAATTTATAATGTAAGTGAAAACCCACACAAGCGCAGGATTGCGAAGCTTGTTGAATTAAAATCCACAAAGAAGTCTTCGGGCTGCACTTTGACGGAAAAAAAAAAATACAATGAGAATATTAGATGAGGACAATCTTACATTATAAATGGAAGGAATACAAACACGTCATAAATTCCGAAGAAAATGTTCTAATTAATCTCTAATTAATGATCATAAGCATGCACAGATTACTGTTAACAGTTGTACGAAGGCTGTCTCATCCACTGAATATGTGTGCTCACACATTTGTAGCAAATTAGCCTCTGACTGAAGATGGTGTGCACGGTACAGACTTCGGCCCCGGCGACTTGTACAACTCATACTTACCTGGCAGGGGAGATACCATGATCAAGAAAGTGGTTCACCCAGGGTGAGGCTCAACCATTGCACTTCGGTTGTGCTGACCCCTGCGAATTCCCCAAATGTGGGAATCTCGACTGCATAATTTCTGGCAGTGGGGGACTGCGTTCGCGCTCTCCCCTGATCAAAATGTGAATGGTAGCCAAGTGATGAGCAACAATTGCGTTTCAGCCAAATCTAAAACGCACCACTAGATGGTGATTCCACGGTAATGTTTACACTTAAAACGTGTCGTTGTGAGTCCAGGCTTGCTCTGCTGCTCATAGAGTTCGGTTCCAACTCTCTTCCCGGACCTGTTTGTTTGCATTGTGCACGTTCTCCACTCTGGTTTTCTTCCATTACCCCAAAACATGCATGATAGGCCCATTGAGCGCTCCAAAATGCCCGTAGGTGCGAGTGTGGACGTTTTTTCGTCTCTGTGTGCCCTGCGATTGGCTGGCAAACGTTTCAAGGTGTCCCCCGCCTACTGCCCGATGACTGCTGGGATTGGCTCCACCACGCCCGCGACCCCCTGTTTTTTTTTTTTTTTTTTCGTCAAAATGTTCATCAAACACCTATTGTGCTTTCGGTCCCGAAATGTATCCAAACATCGGATTGTTTTTGGCGAATGACTAATTTGTCTTGTTGGTCATTAAAAGCTATTCCCATCAGGAGTTCAGTTCATCGTTATTCTATTGGGTCAACGTGAACCACGTGACACTAAACCTACGTGAACACACGAAAATCTGCAACCATTTGTTCGATGCACAGGTTGAAAACAGCACAGTGACGCATTATCATTCCAAACTGTTAATAGTTGTTGTTTGGGTGGTCGGTACGTGGCATTAGAATGAGTCGATACATTTAAACCGTAACTTGAATTGGTAGTCTCTTTATTGAAGTGGTTGCCTCAAACCCATCGGTGGTTATCGCTTCTCGGCCTTTTGGCTAAGATCAAGTGTAGTATCTGTTCTTATCAGTTTAATATCTGATACGTCCCCTATCCGGGGACCATATATTAAATTGATTTTTGGAACAGGGAGATGGAATAGGGGCTTGCTCCGTCCACCCCACGCATCGACCTGGTATTGCAGTACCTCCAGGAACGCTGCACCCCCTCTCTACTGGTTAAATCAAGAGTAGTTTACTCAGAAAGCCGTTGCGATCTGAGTTGCAATCTGGTTTGGTTTAAGTTCATGACGGCTCGACTTAAGCGACAGCGAAAGATTTTACGTACCCGTTGCATAATTTCTGGTAGTGGGGGACTGCGTTCGTGCTCTCCCCTGATCAAAATGTGAATGGTAACCAAATGACGATCAACAATTGTGTTTCAGCCAAATCTAAAATGCACCACTAGATGGCGATTCCATGGTAATGTTTACACTTACGTGTCGTTGTGAGTCCACGCTTGCTCTGCTGGTCGTAGAGTTCGGTTCCACGCTTGCTCGGTACGTGGCATTAGAATGAGTCGATACATTTAAACCGTAACTTGAATTGGTAGTCTCTTTATTGAAGTGGTTGCCTCAAACCCATCAGTGGTTATCGCTTCTCGGCCTTTTGGCTAAGATCAAGTGTAGTATCTGTTCTTATCAGTTTAATATCTGATACGTCCCCTATCCGGGGACCATATATTTAATTGATATTTGGAACAGGGAGATGGAATAGGGGCTTGCTCCGTCCACTCCACGCATCGACCTGGTATTGCAGTACCTCCAGGAGTGGTGCACCCCCCCCCTCTACTGGTTAAATCAAGAGTAGTTTACACAGAAAGCCGTTGCAATCTGGTTTGATTTAAGTTCATGAGGAGCTCGACTGAAGCGGCAGCGAAAGATTTTACGTACCCGTTGCATAATTTCTGGTAGTGGGGGACTGCGTTCGCGCTCTCCCCTGATCAAAATGTGAATGGTAACCAAATGACGATCGACAATTGGGTTTCAGCCAAATCTAAAATGCACCACTAGATGGCGATTCCATGGTAATGTTTACACTTACATGTCGTTGTGAGTCCACGCTTGCTCTGCTGCTCGTAGAGTTCGGTTCCACGCTTGCTCTCCTGCTCATAGAGTTCGGTTCCAACTCCCTTCCCGGACCTGTTTGTTTGCATTGTGCACGTTCTCCAGTCTGGTTTTCTTACATTTCCCCAAAACATGCATGATAGGCCCATTGAGCGCTCCAAAATACCCGTAGGTGCGAGTACGGACGTTTTTTCCGTCTCTGTGTGCCCTGCGATTGGCTGGCAAACGTTTCAAGGTGTCTCCCGCCTACTGCCCGATGACTGCTGGGATTGGCTCCAGCTCGCCCGTGACCCCCCGTTTTTTTTTTTTTCCGTCAAAATGTTCATCAAACAGCTATTGTGCTTTCGGTCCCGAAATGTATCAAAACATCGGATTGTTTTTGGCGAATGACTAATTCCTTTGGTTGGTCATTAAAAGCTATTCCCATCAGGAGCTCAGTTCATCGTTATTTTATTGGGTCAACGTGAACCACATGACACTAAACCTACGCGAACACACGAAAATCTGCAACCATTTGTTCGATGCACAGGTTGAAAACAGCACAGTGATGCATTATCATTCCAAACTGTTAATAGTTGTTGTTTGGGTGGTCGGTATGAGGCATTAGCATGAGTCGATACATTTAAACCGTAACTTGAATTGGTAGTCTCTTTATTGAAGTGGTTGCCTGAGACCAGCTTCTGGTTATCGCTTCTCGGCCTTTTGGCTAAGATCAAGTGTAGTATCTGTTCTTATCAGTTTAATATCTGATACGTCCCCTATCTGGGGACCATATATTAAATTGGTTTTTGGAGCAGGGAGATGGAATAGGGGCTTGCTCCGTCCACTCCACGCATCGACCTGGTATTGCAGTACCTCCAGGAATGGTGCGCCCCCCTCTACTGGTCAAATCAACAGTATATAACCCGGAAAGCCATTGCAATCCGATATTTTGATTTAAATTCATAGCGGCTCGATTTAAGCGGCAATTAATTCTTTGTGTTTCTTTGCTTCAGATTTCCCATCGTTGTTCCAGGAATTTTTAGTACAATTCTTATTCTCAAGTTTTTAAGAAAATGTCATTTTCAAAACTTGCTCAGAAAAAGAAATAGATATATTTTTCTGCGGTAATGTTGGAGATTTTCAATAAATACAAATTCATACCGTTTTAGGGTTCTCAGGTGAAAAGAGGCAATGCATGATGGGCATGTTTTTACTTCATTTATTATGGTTTATTATGGTTGCTGCCATCACCACTAGATGGCGACTCTGAGAAAAAGGAGGTGAACAGAGGCGTGGAGGCAATAGAAACAGAAGCAAAGTATGATGGTAATGTTTTTTAATCTATTTTTTTACGTAATTAATAATGCTTTGGTTTTGTAATGACTAAAGGTACTATGTTAACAGTTCTATGAATGCTGTCTCGTCCACTGAATATGTGTGCTCACACATTTGTAGCAAATTAGCCTCTGACTGAAGATGGTGTGCGCGGTAAAGACCTCGGCCCCGGCGACTTGAACAACTCATACTTACCTGGCAGGGGAGACACCATGATCAGGAAGGTGGTTCACCCAGGGTGAGGCTCAGCCATTGCACTTCGGTTGTGCTGACCTCTGCGAATTCCCCAAATGTGGGAATCTCGACTGCATAATTTGTGGTAGTGGGGGACTGCGTTCGCGCTCTCCCCTGATTTTCTTGTGTAATACAGAATCATGGCAGAAGTGTACTTACGCGTAGCTTAAAACTACAGCGACGGGACACAGAGCGTTTTGCAGCATTAACTGTGCTTTTACTTGCCTAACTTCATTAAACAAATTAGTAAGTGCAAAATAAAATGAAGTAACTACGTTCCCGACTTGTTACATGATACGAACGTATGTTTTTGTAAAAATAAAAATAATAGACCTTGATATAACTTCCACATAACCTGCTTTCTGGAATACCCCCACGGATCATTTCCCGTTCTCAATTTACCTACACTATAAAGAAAAACTAATGGCCAAAACGTACGTGGACCCAGACAACTGATTTTACTTGCAGTACTCACACACACACACACACAAAAAAAAAATAGTCGCCCAATCGATAGGCGACGCTGACCCTGGGTCATCGTGTTCCCACAATCCTTTGCGCTGACATCGTTTACGACGACGAACTACATTTCTAAACACCAAATACTTGTCTGAACTATACGTCTTGGTTGGTCATCCTAAATATAGCCAATATAGCAAGGTTTATTATTCTTCATTTTTTTAAAAAATTGTTGTTACAACCTGAGTGTGACACCGCCTGCTAATTTGGTGAGACCAGCAATGGGCTGGCCCGTTTTAGGCGGGTTTAGGCAGTCTACTCTTGTTTCTCTTCAGATTGTATAAATCTTTCGCCTTTTACTAAAGATTTCCGTGGGGAGCAACAACAAGAGTCTATCTCAATTTTTTGATGCTCTGCGAAAGCGGAGCTTCCTCTCTCTGTCTAAAAGTATATATAGTCGTAATGGCTACCTCCCCAAGTGCACCTGCGTGAGTGAAAAGTTTTGGCTCCTACAGAACTTGAAAATGACCAAAATCTTTTCACGCAGGTGCGCTTAACGAGGGAATCACACGGACACTCCATTAGGTACACCGCCATTTTCAAGTGTACCTAATAACAGTCCACTTTTAGGGAAATATCATGGTCAAAGGTCAAAGGTGTCAAGCTCTCAATCTTGGAAAATATGTTGGAATGATATTGGTCATTTTCAAGTTCTGCTGGAGCTAAAACTTTTCACGCAGGTGCGCTTAACGAGGGAATCACACGGACACTCCATTAGGTACACCGCCATTTTTCAAGTTCCCTCGTTACGTGCACCCGCGTGAAAAGTTTTAGCTCCTGCAGACCGTGAAAAGACCAAAAACTTTTCACGCAGGTGCGCTTACGCAGTTTAGCGTCATGAATAAAGCGAACATATGTAAATTTATAATGTAAGTGAAAACCCACACAAGCGCAGGATTGCGAAGCTTGTTGAATTAAAATCCACAAAGAAGTCTTCGGGCTGCACTTTGACAGAAAAAAAAAAATACAATGAGAATATTAGATGAGGACAATCTTACATTATAAATGGAAGGAATACAAACACGTCATAAATTCCGAAGAAAATGTTCTAATTAATCTCTAATTAATGATCATAAGCATGCACAGATTACTGTTAACAGTTGTACGAAGGCTGTCTCATCCACTGAATATGTGTGCTCACACATTTGTAGCAAATTAGCCTCTGACTGAAGATGGTGTGCACGGTACAGACTTCGGCCCCGGCGACTTGTACAACTCATACTTACCTGGCAGGGGAGATACCATGATCAAGAAAGTGGTTCACCCAGGGTGAGGCTCAACCATTGCACTTCGGTTGTGCTGACCCCTGCGAATTCCCCAAATGTGGGAATCTCGACTGCATAATTTCTGGCAGTGGGGGACTGCGTTCGCGCTCTCCCCTGATCAAAATGTGAATGGTGACCAAGTGATGATCAACAATTGCGTTTCAGCCAAATCTAAAACGCACCACTAGATGGTGATTCCACGGTAATGTTTACACTTAAAACGTGTCGTTGTGAGTCCAGGCTTGCTCTGCTGCTCATAGAGTTCGGTTCCAACTCTCTTCCCGGACCTGTTTGTTTGCATTGTGCACGTTCTCCACTCTGGTTTTCTTCCATTTCCCCAAAACATGCATGATAGGCCCATTGAGCGCTCCAAAATGCCCGTAGGTGCGAGTGTGGACGTTTTTTCGTCTCTGTGTGCCCTGCGATTGGCTGGCAAACGTTTCAAGGTGTCCCCCGCCTACTGCCCGATGACTGCTGGGATTGGCTCCAGCACGCCCGCGACCCCCTGTTTTTTTTTTTTTTTTTTCGTCAAAATGTTCATCAAACACCTATTGTGCTTTCGGTCCCGAAATGTATCCAAACATCGGATTGTTTTTGGCGAATGACTAATTTGTCTTGTTGGTCATTAAAACCTATTCCCATCAGGAGTTCAGTTCATCGTTATTCTATTGGGTCAACGTGAACCACGTGACACTAAACCTACGTGAACACACGAAAATCTGCAACCATTTGTTCGATGCACAGGTTGAAAACAGCACAGTGACGCATTATCATTCCAAACTGTTAATAGTTGTTGTTTGGGTGGTCGGTACGTGGCATTAGAATGAGTCGATACATTTAAACCGTAACTTGAATTGGTAGTCTCTTTATTGAAGTGGTTGCCTCAAACCCATCGGTGGTTATCGCTTCTCGGCCTTTTGGCTAAGATCAAGTGTAGTATCTGTTCTTATCAGTTTAATATCTGATACGTCCCCTATCCGGGTACCATATATTAAATTGATTTTTGGAACAGGGAGATGGAATAGGGGCTTGCTCCGTCCACTCCACGCATCGACCTGGTATTGCAGTACCTCCAGGAACGGTGCACCCCCTCTCTACTGGTTAAATCAAGAGTAGTTTACTCAGAAAGCCGTTGCGATCTGAGTTGCAATCTGGTTTGATTTAAGTTCATGACGGCTCGACTTAAGCGACAGCGAAAGATTTTACGTACCCGTTGCATAATTTCTGGTAGTGGGGGACTGCGTTCGTGCTCTCCCCTGATCAAAATGTGAATGGGAACCAAATGACGATCAACAATTGTGTTTCAGCCAAATCTAAAATGCACCACTAGATGGCGATTCCATGGTAATGTTTACACTTACGTGTCGTTGTGAGTCCACGCTTGCTCTGCTGGTCGTAGAGTTCGGTTCCACGCTTGCTCGGTACGTGGCATTAGAATGAGTCGATACATTTAAACCGTAACTTGAATTGGTAGTCTCTTTATTGAAGTGGTTGCCTCAAACCCATCAGTGGTTATCGCTTCTCGGCCTTTTGGCTAAGATCAAGTGTAGTATCTGTTCTTATCAGTTTAATATCTGATACGTCCCCTATCCGGGGACCATATATTTAATTGATTTTTGGAACAGGGAGATGGAATAGGGGCTTGCTCCGTCCACTCCACGCATCGACCTGGTATTGCAGTACCTCCAGGAGTGGTGCAACCCCCCTCTACTGGTCAAATTAATATTATAAATCCTCATTAAGCCATTGCAACCCGTTAGTTTCGATCTAACGGGATAAAACAGTTTAGACATGCCTTGTTGGAGTTTGATTTAAGTTCATGACGGCTCGACTTGAGCGGCAGCAAGAATTTACGTAGGCCTTGTAAACAAAACATCAAGGACAAGAATTGAAGGTAGGTGTTTATGTCTGAAACGCACGTGGACGAGGAGAAATACAAAAAAAAGCGATTGTTTTGAGTGCCAACGCAACAGAAAAGATTTGAAGGTATGTGTTTATGTCTGAAATGCACGTGGACGAGGAGAAATACAAAAAAGAAAACAAAAAGTGATTGTTTTGAGTGCCAACGCAACAGAAAACTGTGCTAATATTAATAATCCCCATAAAAGGCACATTCAGTTGTACAAGCTCGCAGTTAGCCATCATCGGTGACGCTTAGACAAAAGTATTGGGACACAGAACCCCCCAATCATTCAAAAACGACGGCAAAGGTTTCAGTCGATTAAAACGTGTCAGGTCGGGTGCCAGATATCATCGAGCAAAGCCCGTGACAATGCCACGTCTGCAATTGTTGTCCCAATACTTCTGCCCACACGTCACAAAGTTGTGCAAGTGACCCACTGGAACATCTATGTGGTTTTATGTGAAATTGCTGGACTGACAAATAGTTAGTACACAGTCCCACCACTGTCTTTGAAATCTTGCTGTAAACAAGCTCGAGAAATGTCGCGTACGAAACCAATCCTCATCGGTTGGGTGAGCTCAGCAGTCAATTGAAAGGTGCTCGTTGACTCAAAAGTCAGTTTTCAGTCCAGATTGAGTCCATCGTAAAAAACCCACCACCACTATTACCTGTTAAAAGTGCTGGAATCCAGCATGTGCGTCTGGATTCGCCCCTGCGTTTTCTCAGGCGGCTTTGGGGTAGATCTTCTCGTAGAAGAAGCTCTGCGGCAGCACGAGGAGCTCACCGTCCTTCTCTCGGACAGCGTGCGCCCGCACAAACTGGAACTGCTCCAGCGCAAACTCGTAGAACTCGTTCTCGATCTTCCAGATCTTGGACTGCTGGAGTTTTGTGATGGTCTCCTGAGTGGGCAGCTTCTTCTCGGTGGTCTTGCGTAGGTGCGACTTCTTGCCTGGGAAGTCAAGGGTGTTGACAACCTTCACTTGACAGACAATCTACGACCGTGACGTGCAACCGGAGCGGAAGATGTACTATCTTAGTACCCGACTTGTAGAGGTCGGTGGCGCCCTTGAAGAAGCGCGGCAGTGTGGCCTCCAGGATCATGATGAAGTCCTCCAGCTCCTCGGTCACACCCACCAGCAGGTACTCGTTGACCAGGTTGTACTTGGCCTGCTCAAGTGCCCAGCGGCTGCCCACATTCCTGCACATTACAAGCAGACTTTGTGTGCTTGTTTACGTAATACTGCCCCCAAGTGGCCAAAATGAACATAACGGAAGGGGAAAAAAATTGTCCCAAATTGTTTATTCTACATCGTATTTGATGATGTTATAACTGTATGTTTTTAAACAGTACAATCTTCTATAGAGTTATCAGAAAGCAAAATTGGAAACGTGTGTTCACCAGCACTCTGAATGATGTCCACAGAAGAAGGGAATCTGCAGCCAGAGTTTCTCAGGAGCGCAGTCAGGGCCACTGGACGACACACACTCGTCGAAAGTCTGAGAAAGACAGAGGGGAAAAATAAATGTGTGATGTGGGTTTCACGCTGGTTTCACACGAGCTGGAAGAGCACCTTCTTGTCGCCTTGTTTCCTTCGCCGCAGGCCGGGCCTGTAGTCGTCTCCGAAGCGCAGGAAGTAGTAGTAGGACACCAGGCGCTCAATGGGATCTCGCACCACGTTGATGTAGAGGGGCTTCCCCTTGACACTGTACCTAAGTACAAAGAGCCTTGCTAGCATGCCAAGTGTGAGCAAAAGACGTGGAGGAGGCTGAGGCTCTCACTTGGAGAAATCCAGGTAGGCCACGTGGCCGTGGTAGAAACCGGGCTTCATCCCTCGCCAGGATGTCACGTTGTGAACAAAACGCATCTGTGTTCAAACAGTTTTCCAACATAAAACGTTACAGTTAATTTTTTTTTACGATGGCAACAGTTTGAAAAAATGCGTGAAAAGCATTAGGTCAGACCTGGTCCTGCAGGGACATGACAGGGTTGTTCTTGGTGGTGTTGATGTGCAGCACGTGGAAGTGGTTCTTGGTGCACAGGTCATACGCAATGTTGGTGAAGGAAGTGCTAGCCGTCTTGGGCACCCGGTTGTAGATGACCACCACATCCTCGACATTCTCGCGCTCCTCCTCCGAGAGGCCACGACCGCTGTCTTTGCCGTGACGCTGCTGCTCCACCGCAGAAAGCTCGCGTATGACCATGGCGCGCTCTGGCCCATAAACAACATATTAAACCTCAAAGTTTAAAATCTACTTGGGCAATGATTTCCTAAGTCTAATATGTTTACGTCATTTGCTTCAGCTGAATACAAAATCATAATGCAATGTTTGATTGACCCACTTTGACAAAACATCTCACCTAGTTTGGCTCTGGACTCTTCCAGTCTTTGGATCTGGTTCTCAATGAAGAGCATGGTAACGGCGAATGTCAGCACGACCAAAAGCTGCAACTTGGGCGGCATCATGATCCTGAAGAGCCCCATCAAGCACCCACGACGAGCATCACCACCGCCCGGGGCGAGGATGGGAAGGAGCCCCCCAGGTAGGTCAGCTCCGTTGCAGCCGATTATGTCTCTCTCGCTTACGCACGCACCGTCGCTGCTTGCTGACGTAGCTTAAACTAAAAGTATTCTGCCCCAAAAATCTTTGATTAAACTGTAACTGCTATACGCAGTTACTTGATGCGCGTTCAATGCTTCATGCTACTCGTGTTAGCGTCAACTTCCCAACTAAGCTCACATTTCTTCTGACAAACGGCAACTTTTGAACACGATCGGAATCTCACCGTGTAAATACGTTATCCATTAAAAGTAGAGTTGAAACAAATGTGAAGAAAATACAGTAAAAAGCGAAAGTAAGCAACTGTTTGGATTTTGTGTCTTATCTGCTGGATAGCTCTTGAAAAAAAACGAGTGGGACGTCATTTCCGCACATTTCTTCCTCGTGTTTAATTCGAGGTAGACGATCCGGCGTCGGAGCGCCAGTGCGCCACACACTGGAGCTAAAACGCGGAATTATCTGAAACTTGCATTTTTTTACGTTTAGTATAATTAATTATGTTTTAAGTTTCTCAATTTGAAAATCTAATATGTAATGAAATGTAAGTGTGATACAACAGTGCGAAGTAGTGAAGCACAAATAACTTGTTACTGTTCTCCATCAGCGTTTTATTGGTATTTGTATTTTACGTACAGAAACTAGTAACCCATCTGTTTGTTTCTTTTCTTTTTAACACGTTTCTGTACATCTCATTTACAAGGACAGTGTGAGGACTTTTGCCATCTTTAGGTGCGATGTCGTTTATTGCCACTAGATAGCGCAAGTGCTGCATTAACAGAGGGGAAAAACTATATAAACATGGAGTTATGTATATTCAGTTGACTTTGGTCTAAGCATGATCAAATATTCATGTTGAAAATAATTGTACAGTCTTTGGTCGAATGTACTGTAGCATATCATAGTGTTCTCTAATATCACAGAATTACCATCCCTTGAAATTACAGTCAAATTGAGCTGAGTTTATTTTAAAACTTGAGTTACATTAAATATCTATGACAATAAATTGTCATTGAACTCAGATTGCCAGTGACATCATTACACAGTGCTATTACTAAAACATACAGGCCTTGCATCGCATAGCCATTTATGCCATATAGTTAGTGAATTGGCAGTTACATTGTCATCAGAGGGTTCTTTTTAGTAATGTAATTAACTACACTATATGCTGAAGTATGAGAACAATTTAAGGATAAGTGATATCAAATTTTAACCTCACAGGTATTTCATTTCCTTCCCGCTTTCACGTTGTGAGGCTTAAAAAAAAAAAAAAAACTTGGAAGAATTAGCCGATCCATCCTCGCTACACACTTATTACTTCCATTAATTGTGCCCATCAAGAAAAGTGATTTCACGCGCCCCATTTTAAAGCCTTTAAAGTCTGTTCCCTGGGAAATAAAGACACTTCCCGGAGGGTTAGGAGGAAGCGTCGCTCGTCACACCGCAACAAAGACTTTATTAACCCCCCCCAAAAAAAGAAAGAAAGAAAAGTGTACGCTGGCTAGAATCAATGGCGTGGAAACAAGGCGGCCACCAATTACCTCAACCACGGTGCTTGTGCTGCAGGCCGACAGATAACGTAAGCACACAGGCGTGGATAAACTGCGATGACCAATGCATTTACTCACGATAACGCTAATAGGATAAACAACACATTGCTTGTTTGGTCCCTGATGTTTTGTTTTGATCATCTCTGGTGTGATAGCCTCAAACAGCATTCCATTGTTTGCATTTGTTTTTGTCCCACAACGTGCTCAATTGAAATCAATTTACCGCTCCAACAATAGCTGCGCGCAGCATGGTGGAATAGTAGTTAGCATGTTTGCCTCACAGGTCTGAGTTTTGGGGTTTGAGTTTGGGCTCAGGCGGGTATTTTAGCTAATTAGCCGTAAGCTAGCTAACCTCTGACTAGGCCAACTAGCTACATAGTGGCTTGCTTGTTATCTGTCAGTTAATTAGATGTTATAGTTTGTCTCTGTCTGATAGCTGTTTTTCGCGATCGCCTGACTGACTAACCACTGTTCTCTGGCCATGCAAGTTGACGTTAACCTTCTACAAAGTTTCTTGGACATAAATTTTGAAGTTTACGTGTAATCCGATCAACTAACAAACTGACTGACAGACTAATCAACCAATCATAAGGCATGTTTGGGAGACTAAATATGTTCACTTTTTCAAAAGATCTGAAAGGCTTCCTGTGTGTGAATGTCTTTATAGCGTAATGTTTGTGTCTGGAACAAAATGGCCCTGCTACGACCCAACCAAATTGTTGCTACTATACCGCTAGTGCCTTCACCGACAAAAGGCTAAAAAGCCCCAAATTAGAGTCCATCCCGCAACGCAGACAAGCGCGACATGCTGCCGCATAATCTCCCGTCATTTTCTGCCGTCTTTGTCGGCGCTGAGGCAAAAAGTTTTTACAAAGACGCCAACTTGGGATTTTGGGGAGCGCAGTCAAGAGCTTCCATTAGCACCAGGCCACAATAAGAAAACACTAGGGATAGGTGTCCTGGAAATGATGAAAGGCACTGTCTGAAAATGGTAGAAAAATGCCCCATTTATTTTCTTCCGCCTTTATGAAAGAAAAAAAATCACTTGGTTTTTATGCTGAGGTGCGAGATGCACTACCCTCGGGCGGGCACTAGAGGGCAGAGCAAGCCTGACACTGCAGGAAATAAACCCGCTCACAAGGCTTTGATACTGCAACATCTGAAGTAAATCAACAGGGCTACTATCAGCCATACTGGTATCATTATAAGAATAAAATTAATAATACATGTTCAGTAGCAATAACTAAAATGTTGGTGTACAAAACAAACTAAATGAAAACAATGATATCGTCTGGTATCAGTGCCAATAAGTGTATTGAGAAAGCCAAAGCTGTGCTGACAAATCCATCCGTCGTGTTACAATTGAAGGATGGCATAAAACTTAACCCCTACCGCCCCTCCCCCCGAGAAAATCCTCCAAGTAATTAACCAATCAGGGTGCTTCAGGACGACGTGACAGAGTGCGCCCGTCGCCGGACGACAGGCGGGCATCCGTTACGCTTTCACATCTAAATGAGTGAGCCAATTAACTGAGCTAATAGCTCTCTCCTGTTTAATCTGCTAGACAATGGCAGCTTTTTACAATATCCTCTTTCTCAGTCGCTGTTTTCACTTCAATTAGCCTCCTTCTCCGCCGCCACTCGCTGTGATTAAGCGCCAATCATTATTCTTCAATTAGGCCTTTGATCGGCCGTGTGTACTGTAAAGCCATACGTAAGAAATAAGAATGCCTGTGAAACCATCAATTTGTTCCGTTGTGTCTTATGTGTGTGGATGGGAGGTGTGTTGAGCAATAACAACTTTGTCACTAACTAACTAACTAACTAACTGACTGACTGACTGACTGACTGACTGACTGACTGACTGACTGACTGACTGACTGACTGACTGACTGACTGACTGACTGACTGACTGGCTGACTGACCAGCTAACTAACCAAAATAGCAGACGAAGCACGCAGACCTCCGCCAAGGCCAAGCAGTCCTCCGCTGGGCACAGTGCGACCCACAAATCCGCCGAGAGGCTCGCAATTAACTCCTGGGTTGTAATTACAACTCCGCCGTCTCTTAAGGCCGCCTCACGCCTAATGAGATGTGACTTTTTTTTTCCGTCAGTGCAATGCATGCTGGGAGGAAAAAAAAGCGAAAAAGTGCGTTGGGAGGAAGGGACGACGGGACACTCTCATTTGCCCTACATGGCAGAAATAATGAAACATCAGGGCTTTTGTGGAGAATAGAAATATAAAAATTGGGAGGGTGTAAGGTGTTGGGGGGGGGTGAGGTGGTGCATTTTGTATGACCTCCTCCGCCTCCTCAGCCCATCCATCAGGCGGGCCGGCTCATTATTCTAACTAGCCCGGCCTCTTTTCTTCCGTGGCGGGACGCCATCAGCCGCAATCTGCATGCCAATTATCGGCCAGACCCCCTGATACCCCTGCGTGGAAAATGATCTGTCAAGGAAAAAAAGCCCCAATCTCCCAACCTACCCCCCCACCCCCCCCCCCCCCACCCCACCGCCCCAAAACCAGCACCAGCATCTCGCCTATGACAGCAGACCTTCTTGGAAAATTAATCTATGGGCACACACAGAAAAAAAATGATTATAAATGTAGCCATTCTCCAACTCTGGCTCGGAGGGCAGCGCGAGTGGAGTGTGTGATAATTGCCAGGCAAGCGGGAGGAAGAAAAAGAAGACGACGAGAGGGTGGGGGGCGGGCGTAGGGGGACAAAGGGACACTGCCTACTGGAATGTTCCGCTGAGGGTCATGAGGCGAGCGCTCGTTTTATATGTTCACATTACAGACGAGGAGCTCTTTCAAGATGGCGGGATGGGACATCTGATGGCGGCGGAGGGTTTAGGATAATCACTTCAAAAAGGACCGTCAACCTCACTGCCCCTAACCCCAAAGTCCAGGAGCCGACTGTTCATTAATCCTCAGCGTCAGAGGGCACATCAACTATCAAATGGCTCCTTTATTTCAACACGTGTAGGCTTTTTCTGAACATTCATTGCACATTTTTAATTTCAGTTCTGCCCTCAATTCTTTTTTCTTACATTTGTGACTTGTGGCGGAGATAATAATTTCCAGAAATCCAGCAACTTTTGAGGCCTTTTAATGGGACCTATGAGTGGCAAGAACTAATAGTTCCTGGAACTTCAGCTTGAAATGGCCCAAAGAAGACCCACCAGAGGAGGTCCAGGAACCTTTGAGGTTGGGTCTGTCACTCTTCATCTATTCGCTCCAGAAGCTACAAGTGCCAAGATCAAAAAGTTTATGACATCTAAAATAAGATGGATGACAAAGTTCCCGGAACTTCAGGTGGCCATTGACCAAATGAGTCCCTTTGAAAGGTCCAGGAACTGTGTAGAGGTTCTGGGTTCGAGTCCCAGTGCAACAAGGCAGTTCATCTTGTGCTCTTTGTAAGGAGTCATGACAAACCAAACAAAGGCGTCTAATCTGGGGAACACAAGCTTCCCGTCCAGTGCTCAAGGCCCAAATCCCCGCTGCGTCCATGAGGCAACAACAACCACCATGAGCCAGCGTCCTCGCTTTTGTGCCGACGTGTGTGTGAGCTTTTGATTAAAGACACAAGATTCTTTAAGCACATTAGGGGCCATTTTGTGCAATTGTCTGCCTGCCCTCGTCCGTATCCGCCTGCGCCCGAGCTCGGGCGGTATCGCGGCAGGCAGGCGCTAAACAGGAAGCGCAGGAATTATGCTTCGCAACTATGCTTCGGCGTTGCCGGCTGACGTCTTATCGTGCTGAAGGCAGGCGGGGACGCCGAAGAAAACAAAAAGCACATTCATGCGCTACGTTAATGGAGAAAGGAAAGAACAAATAGCCTCTAATTGAAAGGGTTATCGATACAGCTGAGTTGGACATCGATACCATCGTGGTCCTTTGTGCAATTTTGGATTCACGTGATTGAATCAAAGAAAAATAAACAGCGCTTTTCATTTTTCGGAGTAGACCTAGCATTTCTTTGGATGCTTATATCATTACACTGATATTGTGATGTATCATGAATGTATTTTTTTAATCTCCTATCAGATCTATATCATACTAATAATAATAATTTTGTGTATCCTGATGTGATCAACAAATAGCTGTACCATAATGTCAAGTAATCACAGCAATTGATGGATTATAACATTATTGCTAAACATTGTTTTCCAATAGTGGCTTGTATCCGACTGTTAGCATTAGCATGTAATCACTGCTGGACTACTATTGTAATATTAGCGTCATCATTCAGTTACTATATTATTATAATATTATTTCATAATGTGTGTGTCATGATATTAGTGTCAGCATTTAATCAGTCGGTCAGTCAGTTATTATAATGTTGTCTTTACCCCATATTTTTATCATTGGCACATTTTTATTGTGAGTTACCCTTCTTAGCTAGCTAGCCTAGCCTTGCAGCATTTCATTTGTTCATCATCTTCCTTTATTCACATTACTGGTGTAAAGCAGGAAAGCAGCGAACAAAATCACATTTCAATACTTTCGGAGTAAAACGAGTGCGTTAGCTGAAGTGCGAGCTGAACCCGCGCCGACCAGCCACCGTCCCCTCAAGTCCTAATTAAGCGCCGCGATGGTGTGGTCGACTGTAGTCAATTACAACTCTCGTTCGGTGTGACCACAAGCGACGCAAAGATACTGCAGCCGCCATCTTCATCAAAGATGGAAAAAAAAAAAAATCAGGAATACGACTTAAAATGTAGATTACGTCTGAGTGGGGATTGTGAGCGTGAAAGTCAATGACCGGGCGCCCTCCCAAACATCAAACCATTATCCCTCCATTACGGCAGAAGGCAGACGACGGCTCCGTGTTAATTGAAGCTGTGGCCGGCCGGTTCCCTCCAATTACTTTTACACTAGCCTGCGGTTAATGTGGACACAACGCACGCTGGGAACACGCCGCACAGTTCCACCGCTGCCTTGAAACTCACTACGCTTTCTGTTGTCATTGTGGAGTACAAGACAGATAGTGTAATCATGATTCATTTTAAGAATCAAACTTTGACTTCATGCTCCAACCATTGATTGGCAAAGGCTAAAATCTTTTTGCAATTTAATGTCAACAATCTGTCTCAGATACCTGTTTCTGATTCTGGTTCATTAGGTAGAATTTTCGAGCAGGAATCGGTCAATGAGCTCTGGAATTTGGCGCAAAATGGCGGCTTCAAATCAAAATGGCCAACTTTGTGTTCAATTCTGAGCATGGGTCCTTGAAACATTTTTGTTTATTCTGTCACTATAGACACGCACAGCCAATTTTGTGTCATTCGGTCAAACTTTTCTTTCTAACCTTCCAGCCCTGGAATGTATCCCAAAATGGCTGCTTCAAAACAAAATAGCTAACTTCCTGTTAAAGTTCAAGCATGGGTTTTTGAGACTTTTTCGTATGTCTGATCGCGACAGATGTCTTCCCAATTCCCTTTAAATGGGTGAAACTAATGCTAGGGAACACATTTTTTTATATTGATATTGCGACCGTGCATGTAAATGATCAAATGAATCAGATATAAGCAGCAAATGTGACATTTGGACTCGCAGCGCGACTGCAAGTCAGCGACACGCCCTCTTCGGGATGGCCTAGATTCTAGCACACGCTGATTGTTATCATCGTCAGAATTAAAAAGCCGCACATAGTGTCCACTCAGCACCTGCGCTGGCGTGCGGACGGCCAATATATGCAAAAGTCGACCCCCCCCCCCCCCCTTCTCCCGTGATTGCTTCAAAATTGCAATAAGGGTTCTTGACACTGATGTGTAATTATTTATTACATTTGCTCTCATACTGAAACCTCGGCTGTTTCAAAGCCTCTCTGTGGATCGCGAGAAGAGAGGAGGGAAAAAAAGAAGACAAAATTAAAATCCATCAGCTAATGTGTCGGTGGGTAATGAAATAAGAATCTGACACTCTCTCTCTCTTTCTCACCGCATGTCGCATTGAAATGCAAAAGAGGTGTCCCGGCGTTACCCCAGCAATTCATCATAAAAAGCGGTGGCCGCGTTCTACTTAATATACATGAGGGCCGCTGAATTATTACATTCTAACAAACTTCTCAGAGTGCGCAGACAAAAGGGTCAAGTATATTATTTCCCCTCGCGTCAGGCGGACGGATGAGCTAAATGGCTTTCTGAAGTTGCACAAGTCCACACTTTCTTTGGAATATATTTGACACTTTGTCCCATTTTGCACAAAGCCCAAACTCTTTAGCCTCTGTTCCCTTTTTTTTCCCTCCACTTCTTTCACGTCACCTGCGAGTTCTCCCTCGCGCTTTGCATGCTCTAATTTATCTCTGCCATCCTTTTTTTTTTTGGATGCATAACATTGCAATATTTTCTCTGTGACTCGAGTAAAACTCACAAAACATATAGAGTTTGATTTTGAGTTCATCGCTCACAAGAATGAGGAGATTGTACAGAGCAAAATCTTATCTTATGAATAATTGAGCAAAAAAATGGTAGCCTACTAACTACAATTGTTTAACATTATTTGGATCTGCTTCTTCTCGACACTTAATAATAAACATCAAATTGCCCGTTGACCACAAATTGTTTACTTGGTGCATAAAAAAAGTGCTGTTTGATGAGAGCAGATGCACATCAACAAGGTCTTCTGAACCCAATATCGCAATATGGCGCCAGTTTGGAATCTCATTTGCATTGTGTACCTAATCAAGTGTCCAATGAGTCTGCTTCATGGCCCCCACCCGACATTTTGATGTTGTGCATGAAGCAGCGTCTATGAATAAATATGAAGCGTGTTGATGATTTCCAATGAGTGCGACTAAGGAGCCGAGGGAACGGCGGGAAGTCATCAGGAGTGACACGTGCCAGAGCTGCGCTCGTAACGTATCATTTCTACATTTATATGAGACACATTTCCACTGACGCCGCCATAATGCCATTATCATATCGGAATGTGTGTTTTTTTTTTCTGAGGGGTGGTGGCTGGTCCCTCGGGACTCGTGGACAATTGCAACGCGCGGTCAAAAGATTAATGATAAACATGACAAGGACAAATTAGAATATGCGCAAGTTAGCGTGCGCGGCGGTGGTGGCTACGTCTAATGCCCCGCGGCTAAATAAACAGACGGCTCCCACTTGCATAAATTCTAATTGATGAAATATTTTATTGCTTTTTTTTAAGAGTCACATTTCATTTGAGTTCCGTATGACGAATGAGAGGCTGAAATGCGATGCTAAATATTGTAATGACATTCAAAAAAGGCATAAAGAAGCATGGGTGTACATCGGTCATAAAATAAACAGTTTGCATTGCAAAAAAATATATGAAGATGTGAAAGCTGGTTCTTTGCCAAAGCAGCTGCTGTCACACAAAATATTGAGGCATCTTGTGATCACAAACATACAGCACAACTTTGTAATGCTACTTGAAACAGGAAATACAAAAGACACACCAGGTGTTCTCCCTTCTAATTTGAAGATAAACACACAATCGTTTGTCAAGACCACACCAACAATTACTGTACATGTCAATGTAAAGATTTGCAACTGAGAAAAATATAACATGCACTAGTAGCTTCTCTTCTTCTAGTGTGCACAGCAAAGATCCTGATTGTTTTGGAAGGGCAACATGAATCCTAATCAGCGGAGAGCGTCCCTTCCCGACCAACGAATGTCACAGCCAATACAGATGACGAGTATGAACAACAGGCAAACTGGGTGACTGCTGAAGTCCTGCTCATTCATCATATCAACCTGTTGTCATCCTCCACTACATTTTAGTCATTCGAGGCTACAAGAGGGAAAACCCCACTTAATGGATTTTTAAAGATATTACAAATAGCATCTGACTGATTGAATGGAATGAATTTATAGATAGCAAATTAGCTAGATTAGCTAGCTAGTTAGATGCGCTAGATATATAGGTATAGATAGGTAGATAGATTAGCTAGCAAGTTGGATTAGCTATATTAGCTATAGATATAGTAGGTATACTAGATAAGTAGATACTAGATTAGCTAGATTAGCTAGCTAGCTAGCTAGAGCGATATCTTACTAACTAGCCAGATAAATAGATGGTTAGCGAGATAGATTGAAAATGTGTAACAAAGACGCCCGCATCAAAGCGCGTCATAACGCCGGATGCATACGCAAGCGTAAAGGTCTTAGTGGTGTCACAATGGTGTTGACTGAGCCACTTTCCCCGATGGAACCGCTAAAAACTTGTCTGTGACTCTTTGTGCATTGTGCTTTGAAAAAAGCGCTTTTGAATCGCTTTCTCGCTACACGCTTTCCGAAGAAAAGGCAGCGGCGCCGATTTCAAAAGCTGCAAAAAAAAAAAAAGGACGGGAAAATAAACAGAATCGGGATGAAAATGTTTCCGCTCCATTCCGCCGGAAAAAAGTTCTAGTTCCCCCTTTCTTCTTCCCTTTTCTTTCCCACCGTGGAAAATTTTGTTTTCAGACTCGGCAAAAGAAAAAAAATAGCCTTTTCTTATTGCAAATCTCTGGCATAATGTATCCTTAAAAGCACATTACTGCGCTAGGAGTTAAGAACACACTTCATATTTACACTAAAAAAGGGAAAAGGATTTAAAAAAAATAACACCCCCCCCCCACACCCACCCACGTCTACACACTCACTCCTTGAACAATTGCTCGGCACAATCCTATCCTTAATGCCTAAGACCGGCATAAAAGAGGGGAGTTTAAGAATATAGGGATAAGCCCCTTTCAGCTTTTTTTTCTTCTTCTCTCCCTCTGAATCTTAAGGCTCGCTTGGTTTACGCTCTATGAAAAACCCGGCGTCAGGCATCCACTCTAAATAGATATTACAATGATTTGGGAACAATGCCCCGCTGCTTGAAATACGTAGCTGTGTGTACGGCAGAAGAGGCCGAGCGAGATTAATGTCTGCGCGCATTCTTTTGGGGGGCTTGTTGTGAAGATGCTTTTTGAGAGGCTAAATCCCTCCCCTCCAGTACAATGCAGGGGCTGCCGATACAAGCAGCAGACACGGGGTCACCTCCCTCCGGGGACACAACAGAGGCAGCGCGCTCGCTGCCGAGCCAGACACAAAGGCAAAACGCTGCTATTGTCGACTTCTGATGGGAATTTGGGAGTAAATTCAACCAAATTTGACTGCTTTATAATGCGCCAGAGATCTGGAGGGGGCGGGGGTTGGCCTTGTTGCACCTCATCCCGGTTAGCAATTATTAGTAGTATTAGATCATGCAAAGTACAATAGCTTGCAATTTTTGTCTTGTGATGACTATTAAGAAGGAATGTGCCCGTTTTTTAGTACAATTTCCTACTAAATACAGTCATAGATTATGGTTTTGTGGAACAGAGCAAAACAATCATAAAAGTATTACTGCAGTATTTTTTTATATATATTTTTTATTACTGTATTAATTTTAGTTTTGTTTTCATAAAATGTCTCTTAAACACTTTGGGAGGAAAGAATACATATATTTACTATATGAATACTTGCTGCTTTTTTTTTATTAGTTAGCAAGACATTATTAAACATGTCATGACTAATTTCTACAGAAATGTATGTAAAAATAGCTTGTTCAAACACAACTTGATTATTTAGCTAACCATCAGGTTATATTAATGATAAATGATCAATTCAGATTTGGAAAAAACAGCATAACTGACTTCCACGACACTTTTTAGGTTGGTTAGTTAGTTAGCTAGACACATTACATAAAAGGTACATCATTGGTTTCCATAAATATTTGTACAGGAATAAGTGAGATTACACAAAAACGATGAAAAGTGGTTTATTATTTGGTTAGCTACTGAGTTATAATACGCAAACACTTAACTAATTCTTGTGTAATTTTGCCGCCAATTTCGTATTATGGCTGCATGTACATTTAAAAATGAAAAGAGTATTATTTGTGCATGTAAACTACTGACAATGCATTATTCCTACTTTGGTGCGCAGGGTGTTAGCGTTGACGTCTTTCAAACCAAAGTGATCCGTCTTACACTTAACGTCGTCACTTTTTCTGCAGACTTAGCGTGACGACACCCGGACGCGTATAATGTGCTCAAAGACGCCGCCATTTTCATCCGTTTTTTTTTTTCTTCTCCTTCCTTCCTCAGCACAAGACAAGTGCGGATAAACCCTGGCATCTTTTCTTCTTCTTTAAGCTTTCCAAACGGCCCCGGGGGCTCGGCAACAACTCCGACCCCTTGTGTCTCCTCTCCCAATCCAAGATTAGCCCCGTCTTCTTGTCTTAATCCAGCAGAAACGGCGCATCCTGACTTCCCCAACACCTCGCCACAATTACCGCACTAACCGTAATCCTCCGTCCCGGCCCCCCTCTCCCGCTTTTAAGAGGGGTGTAAAGATCAGGGGGGTGAGCACTCATCCCTGCCAGTTGAGTGTCGGTAGAAAAAGGCAGAATGAGTAAGCCCGGTGACAGCTTATTAATGCTCAGGCTTTAGCACTGGTCACTCCTTAAGTGTACTGTACTGGATTAGCAGGATTTGCTTGTCGCGGCTCAGGTCGGGAAAGCATTTGGGGCTGCTTTCTCTGGCTATGTGCCGTTTCGCTCTGGGGGTCCGCCGAGGTATTATATCATGGGTCATTGGTCACTGAGATACGCAACAGGGACAGGTCGTTTTTGCTAGTCGCTAGCATATTCGTTACCGCTACTGTCAGATTCAATTGTAACCTCACTTTGATCGATTGAGTACTAAGTACAGAATTGCTGGTACTGATATCAAGATTCTAAAACAATTCTTATGTTCTGGGTCACAATGTCCTGTATTAAAGTCATAAAAAACATAGGCTTGTTAGGTAGTGGTGATTGTTAGCTTTGATCGTTTGAATAGCAACTAAGTATGACAGTCATGATTTGTGTTTTTGTTCAGTTGATTAATTTTCATTTGCCGATACGTCACGTCGGGTTTTTTCTCGTCGGGGGAAAGAAAGAGCGGGTGGGACGTTGGAGATTTGATTTGAAAATCAGATGCCCTTCTCCTTTCCTTGATTTGCCTGGTATTATTATTACGTATTATTATTATTATCATGTGCCTGTGTGCCGCTGCTCTTGTTTATTCCGGCGCGATGACAATCTGAGACTTCCACAGTGTATCCGAAGCCAACCAAAGTGACTCCACAGAGGGAAAAAAAAATCAGAAATCAGGTGCACATTTTCTTTTAATTGTAACTTGTTAGCTAGAACACCTGCAAAATTCAGTGTAATCAAATCAGTAATGCCATCCGACCTAGCAACTAATCTGAAATGTTGTCCCCAAAAAGTTGTAATTTTCCATTGTTTCACTTCCTCTTCAGAATTTCCGGAGAACAACGTGACGGGGAATAAAATGCGGGGATGCTTCCGCCGCCATCTTGCCGAGGGAGAAGACTTAAATCAATTGAATGCGGCCTTTGAAAGAGCTTTGGTTCTGCCCATTGTGAGCGGACAGGAGAAAGAATGAAAAGGAAATCGGGAATTGTAACATCTATCGCGTACGCTTTACGCTGACGTCGTCACGCACGCACAATGGGCGGATCGATTAAAAACAAACAAACCCGACAAAAAAAAAAGATCTACGCCGTCAAGAAAGCGAGGAAAATCTCGAGGCCTCCGGGCACGGAGGCACATTGATGGCATCCCGAGCAGAGCTGAAGCCAAAACGCTGCTAAGCCACAAGAAGGATTCACAGAAGATTTTTCCTTCCTGTCATTGTCTGTGGCTGTGTTTCTTTGGCCGTCTTACATCACTCTACTAAGTAACTAATCACTAACCTTTCGAAAATCGTTTTGCCACTTCTTACGTCAACGTTTTAACTGATCGACAAAGTTGCGTGGAACTCATGAAGAAATTTTTATGTTGTTGAGGCTTAAGAAAGACTCGGGTTGGGGGGGTTGACTCAAACAAATAACACAACAGCGCAATAATCTACATTTTCTCAATTCTGCTTGTACTGCGATAAATAATCACTAGATTTTAAAAAAAAAATCTACATTTTGCAAAAATTATGGGCTTTGAGAAGAAAAAAACCCTACTTGTAGTTTTGCCTGACTTGTGACCTACCGGTTTGGACAGCTTCTTCAGTCGCCAGTAGAGGGCACTGCAGCCCAGCCTCCCACCCCCACCGCACACTCACTCGCGCTCTGCGTGTCTTCTTCTGCGGCCTCCCACAGTGGTATGAGATGAAGACAAGCGATGCTCGTGCAGATTGCTACACACTCTCATTATGATTATGATTGCCAAAGAGCAAATCCTCTCCCTCTGCTCCTGCGTCTCCATCTTGATGTGTTTACAAACTTTGACATCAACAACAAACAAACTAGAGACCAACGAGTGGGGGAAATCCTAATGATTGTTTAAGTGTAAATAATTTTGGTGCTGGAAAACATTTGAGGACTTTTAGGAGGTGAACATGCGATGAACGTGTTTTTTTTGGCCACTCACTTTTTGCTCGCAATTAAGGCCATGGAAAGGAGACATGTAATTGTCCACTAATTGTGTTGAGGACACCGCCCACCGAAATGTCAAAGTCTGCTTCTGCTCCTTCTTCTCGGATGTTGACTCATAGGCTAATTGGCCAAACAGATTGGCTTTCATTTTCATAATTAGCTTTGTGATGTTAATGATGTTTTGTAACCTGTGCAAAAACAAACAAACAAAAAATGGTTACTAGGGTGATGTTTGTCCCTTAATGTGTGTGAGAGCACTAAACTTTTGACTGTATAATCCAATTTCCCTTTATTAGACAGAAATTTACTAATCATAATGTTCAATTTGTTGGTATGAAAAATCATTCAATTGAAAATTTGACTTTCTTTTAATTTATCTTAATTGATTAAAGAATTATTAGTTTCCTCCAAATAATATCTGTTCAAATTTGAGAATTTCTGTAATGTGGACACATTTGTGCCTGATGGAAGAAGGTTGCGGATCAGATTAATAGTCTATCTAGTGAACAATGGCTGTATGCATTGATAGATAATACCCGATGTTTGATAACACACACGCGCGCAAACACACACATGCGAGCGCGAGGTTGAGCTCCCAGGAGAGAAGAAAGCCGAGGGCCCGGCTCAAGCCGGTAGGGATAAAAAGACGACGGCAAGACAATCAAGATGAGGTTAGCAGATAAGCTCTGTCCTCTGTCCTCTTGTCTTCTGGTTTGTGTCTTCCGTGCGCTATGCTGCCCTCATGTGCGCAACGTCCCGGGCTCTCGGGACCAAACGGAGAGCCCAGGAGAGAGCCGGCCACGCAGGAGAGTTGAGGCAAACAAAATTGGAACAAAACACACAAGCAAAACCGAATGTGGGGCGTAATTTGAACCTTTTCAAGACCGAGTTTGTATTTCAAAAGAGCGTTAAGGGTTTGAGTTCTGGTTTTGAAATGGAGGATTCAGACCTGCGTTAGATTTTCAAGTTAGAGTTTCACGACAGCTTTTGATTTTCAAAATAGTCTTTCAACCATTAGTAAGTCTTACCAACAATGGAAAGTGTTTCAAAGTAGGGTTTCAAGATAGGTATAGTTTGAAAGTAGGGTTTTAAGACAAGGTTATGGTTTCGATACGGTAAGGTTAGGTAAGTTCGATAAGGTTTGCAGCCTGTGTATTACACACAAAGCGAAGCAAAAATGTTTTTTTGTTTTTTTGTTCAAGTGCCTTGACCTAACCTGAGGACCACATCACAGCACAAAACATTTTCTGGAATGACATCAGTAAAGTACCCACATTGTAACTCTTGGTATGATAATCACACCTTGTGGACCGGCACGTTTAACTTGATATATACTGCCAGCCAAACCGCACGCTTCCTCTGCCAAAAAGTAACAACTGGCAACCATGGACTTTTCCAGGGTTAAAAAATCAGTGGGTGACTCAGCAATCTGTTTTTACAATGCATTCCAAATTATTATGCAGCGATTGTTCTTCTCAGATTTTCAAAGAGAATCGGTGTAAATAACACTTGGCATAAATTTCAAGTAAGAGAAAGTTCAAGGTTAGGTTAAGGAATTGCCACGGCTCGTCCCCGATCATGTCTATATTGTGGCCTAGTAGTAGAGTGTCAGCCCTGAGACTGGAAGGTTGTGGGTTCAAACCACAGCCAAAGACTATAAAATGGGACCCATTGCCTCCCTGCTTGGCACTCAGCATTAAGAGTTGGAATTGGAGGGTTAGATCCCCAAATGATTCCCGAGCACGGCACCGCTGCTGCTCACTGCTCCCCTCTCCCCCAGGGAATGAATCAAAATCACATGGGGATGAGTTAAATGCAGAGGACAAATTTCACCACACCCGGATGTGTGTGTGACGATGATCTTTGGGACTTTATATTGTCATAGTTTTGTCTGTGTGCTCGCCCCTCCCCTCCTGTGTGCCCATGATCAGTGTGATCATTCTCACTTGCCTCTCATTACCTGTCTCGTATTTAAGTCCTGTCTGCGTGTCACTCACCTGTCGGATCATTGTTGTCTTGTTGCTGTCATTGTTAATGTCATGAGGTCTTTTGTCTCACGTCTCTGTTCAGTTTCTGTTGTTGGGTTTGTTAGTAAGTTCTGTCAGTTTACCGTGTCTGTTAGTTTGTTTTCGTCAATAAACCCTGGTCCAAGCTGCACTTGGTCGCCCTGCTCCATCCGTTCGTGACAGAATGATCCGACCACTACAGCGACCAGCCCTTGGACCCCCCTCCACCATCAGCTCCCGCTGCGACGCCCGATCCACGTCCGTCGTCCGAGCATGTTCCAGCGCCATGGGCTGCCATTGGAATTTGCTCCAGCGACGCCGGACACATGGCCGCCATCGGAGTTCCCACCCCCCCGGCGCCATCGGCTCCGCGACCGTCATCGGACTTTGCTGCCGCGACGGCGGATCCTCGGCCGCCATCGGAATGCTTCTGGCGCCAGCGGCTTCGTGGCCGCGATCGGACTTCACTGCCGCGACGCCGGACCCCCGGCCGCCATCAGAGTGCCTCCCGGCGCCATCAGACTCACGGCCGCCAACGAGCTCCACCCCAGCGTCACCGGACCCGCGGCATTGCCGGGCCTCGTGCCAACAATGCCGGACCCGCGATTATCACAGACCCTGCTCCCACTGCTGAAACACGCATCGGACTCCTGCTGCTGCGTGCAGCTCTGGCTTCCTGTATGCCGCCGTGTGTGTGGCTGTGACTGTTGCCGCTGCACGCGGTTCTGACTCTCCGTTTGCCACAGAGTGCGGTTCTGTTTCCCCGAGTTTCCACCGTGTGCGGTTCTGTCCCTGAGTTTCCGCTGATTGCAGTTCTGTTTCCCCGAGTTGCCGCCGATTGCGGTGCTGTTTCCCCAGGTTGCCGCCGATTGCGGTTCTGTCCCCGAATAGCCGCCGATTGCGGTTCTGTCCCCGAATAGCCGCCGATTGCGGTTCTGTTTCCCCGAATAGCTGCCGATGGCGGTTCTGTTTCCCCGTGTTTCTGTTGTTGGGTTTGATAGTAAGTTCTGTCAGTTTACCATGTCTGTTAGTTTGTTTTCGTCAATAAACCCTGGTCCAAGCTGCACTTGGTCGCCCTGCCCCATCCGTTCGTGACAGGAACAATTTGAGTGTTTTTAAACAAACCTAGCACAGACAACAGTATTTTTCCCCCAAAAATAAAACACAGTTTTTATGAAAATGCACTTTTTTTTGCCAATGTTAGCTCCAATGTTACCTTCCTAAGTTAATTTTCAGCATCAGCTTCCAACATTAGCTCCCTGAGTAAGCTTCCAACATTAGCTCTCCGAGTTAGCTTTCAACAGTAGCTCCCTAAGTTATCTTCAGCATCTTTAACACCAGTTTCGTCAATGAGCTTCCACTTCTAGTTACGACGTTAACTTGCGACATTTGTTATCGTAATATTGTCACGCAAGAAGTTATAAATAGCAAATGCGGAGAGAAGAAGGCAGCCTAGCGCGAAATGCTCAATCGTGGTGCCGTTAGCCATCAATGTGAATAAATAATGGCAGCCCGGATGGGGTCAAGCAGAGCGTCCGTTTGTCCATTTGTCTGATGTCATCCATAATTGATACACCTTTAACCGGTCGCCCGCAGGTTAATTGTGGTGAAAGTGCGGCCGGCGTGTCCATGGAAGCACGACACAGCTGAGACACTCTAGGTCCGAGATGAACAGAAGATTGGTTACGCGCGGCAGACTTTGCTTTTGCCTCAGTTGGGGGTTCAACGAAAGCTTCAAGCCAACATAGGTTTCAAATTAGGGTTTCTAGCCAAGGTTAGCCTTTCAAAGTAGAATTGAAAGTGGGGTTACATGTCGGGTTTAAAGACACAGTTAGGATTTCTAGATTGGGTTAGAGTTTCAGCACCCCCCCCCCACCAAAAAAAAGCCCCAGACATTTAAGGAGCGGCTCACCTCCTCAACTCTTGCAGTTGAATTGGGAAAAGTGTGTTATCTTTGAGTGCCCACGCAAGCGCACACTGGAAGAAGTGGGCGCACAAATGACATCCAGCCGCAACAATGAGGCCGACTTGAAGCACTTCTCCAAAAAGGGAAGATCTCGTCTTTACAGCCACTGATCGTAATCAAAGTGTGTGTGCAGGATTGTTTGTCGGCGTCGAGGTGTGTGTACGTTCAAGACGACTGTTGGTGAGCCTGTGTGTACACGAGTGTGTGCATGTAGGTGTTTACATGCGTGTGTGCCAGCGTGCTACACGCGGGGTGACCTTGAGTTGGTGGCGCACATGGCATCGGGGTCGTGCTTGGCTGAGTACTTCCTGAAGCGCGACACTCCCACTCTGGTGGGGGATTTGCACACCCCAGTGACTGAGTCGTCCTCTGGGCCTCCATTGCTAACCATTAGCGGCGGATTAGGGGAGCTGCTACGGTAGATGGGGGAAGGCGGGGGACGGGGGGTGTTGTCCTATCTGTTTGCTGGCTTTCAAAAATGGCGGACAAAACAGAGTCGCACAAGTAGCTAGTTGAAATGCTAACTAGACGAAAAATCCCGTTAGGTCTCTATTTGCCGTCTGATGAAAAAACATGAAATCACGTGCTATAACATGCAACCTCTCACCAAGAAAAAAAAAAAGTCCGCAAAGAAAAGCCATCATATAGACACCTCGGGTGCCTTTTTGCGGCCTCGTCAAGAGGCTCAACCAAGCGAGTCTGAAGGAGACAAAAGGTGCGCCTTTCTCTCTGAGTGAGAGGAAAGAAAGTAGCAGGTAAATCGGAAGTCATTGTCTGGCCACAAAGATGTCATCTTAACCTCATCAGCTTTGTGGAAGATCGTCTTCATTCTCCGCCAGCCATAAGACTAGCGATGGCCAGCTTTCAAAAGAAAAAGCTAAAGCTCGTGCCAGACAGAGGTGTGCCCAGGGAGGCCCGAGACTAACAGCACTTGACAAAATGCTTCAAGTAACAGTAAAATGCGGTCCTCCGAATAATTACGTAAGCAAAAGTCAAATATTCGTTTTATTTATTTATTCGTTAACCTCGCAAAGGGCCATCCCCTGGTCTAGTCGCCTACATGAACACCTGTAGCGCATTAGCGCTTAGCCAAAGTGGCCCGGGGCCTCCCACACACTTGCAGAACTGGATGGAGCAGACGGCGGCTGCAACCACGGCGACAGCAACATGGGCGTTGGCGTCTGACAGCTTCGTTAAGGCAAACATGCTCGACTAGCTCACAGTTGCGAGATGGCTCCCGTCAACTTTCGGAGAAATGTTGAGTGTGACTCAATGACAGAAGTCAATTTAGCACTTCTATTGCTAGGTTCAGACATTTTTGAAACAATACTGTACGGTATGTACTGTGATTTTTTTTGTTTGTTTTCGGGGTGATTTCAAAAGCTGATTTAAGAGACGGAGACGAGCGTCGACCAATGCCGCCAACCCAAATTTACTGCAAAAATCTCGCCGGCACCACTAATCGGAGCGCGTTAGCGTCAGTTTGAGCGCTTGAAAGCGAAGGCAACTCAATCTGCGACGTTTCAAAGGCTTTCTCTTTTGCTCGCCTCCTTCTTACAGCCCGCAGCCAAATGGCACTTGTGTTCCGCCACGGCACATAAACACGCACAAAAGAAGTTAATAGCGTAGATGCAAATCAAATTACCAAAGCGCTGTAAACTGCCGTTCTTCCCTTGCACTCGGGCCTGTAATTACTCGGGCTTATGGGACTGTAATGATTGCTAATGAGACGCCGCGGTGAGGCCATCGAGCCCCGTGTGATTTTTACCGACGTCCCGAAGATCCCCGCGCCGCCGCGGTTGTTCAAACGTACGATGAAAAAAGTTTTGACAAACGTTTCAAAATCTAGAAGTTTCACCCACATTCAATGGCGTAGGCGAGAATCCTTCACAATTCAGTGTCGCCAGGTTCCGATTGAGGAGTTTCTCAAATAATGAGCACAAAATGGCTGCTTCAAACAAAATGGCCGACTTTCTGTTCGATTTCGGACAGGGTTCATTTCTTGCGTCTTGTAAGACATTTTCCTGTATTCTGTTATCAACCAAATTTTGCGTTAATCTAGGAAATCAGTGTCCAGGAATTTTATTTTTCAACTTGATGTGAGGAGTATGAGGTCGTGTTCGAGAAAAAATGTCTACTCTGGACTCCAGAAGTTTCCTGAGTTGATCAAAGTCACAGGGTTGATTCACCTTGTTGGAATAAACATGCAAGCATCGTATCATGCAGCATGTTTTTACGCATTAGCCCAGCTTTTAGCACTGCCAAAAAGATGCTTATTGGCAACATTAGCGACTTAGCTCCACAAGGTCTGGCACAAAGCCGCCAGGACCTGACGGCTAAAGCGACCGAATAAGGAATTTGCGGCGACCTGAGCTGAGGAAACGCTGCCGTCGGGGGTCCTGTGGGAGATAAGGACGGCGAGGACGCACCATTGGGGGCTGCTGGTGGGTTTGTCACAGCACAAAAAAAATAAACGGGGTGGGAGGGGGGTCATTTACTCAAGTTTGTAGACTGATTCAGCTGATAGTTTGGAAAAGCTCTCAATTTAGTCAACCCTCATTGGAATTTCAGTTATCAAAAAATTAAGTCACTACTGCTGACCTGAACGATAACATCCATCATTCACAAATTTTGCTCTATTTGCTTCAGGGCTTGTTCGACTGTTTAACTGACGCTACCAAGAAATGATTCAGTTGCGAAACGCTTGTTTTTGGAGTTTGATGAGTCCGACTTCCTGTTCCCACTGACTCTTTGTCCTTTCGAGGCTTTGTGTGTTAGCCAAATAGCGGCTTGTTTTGACGATTTATGTTGGGGGTGACATCCGTAACGGCTGTCAATTATGAATAATTTACGATAAACGAGAACTTGCATGCTAAAAACAGAACATCAAAGCATAACCTCCCTTCATTTATTGTTTTTTTTTTGCATTCATTTCGAAGACTTTGATGTTTGCTGATTCAGATCTGACAGGAGCCAATTCATTGTTCATTATGAATTGGTTTTTTTTTTTGTTATCCTGCGACATCATTCATACGCATATTCCGAGCAGTATTTGGCACCCACTCAGTAGCACTCCCCATGGAGCCGGGAAATAATGTCAACCGTCGCACCTGCGTTTGAATGATGCCATCTCCGGCGTGAGTCTGAATCATGACTGGACGGGATGAAATCGATGTTGTTAAAACCACAGAAAGTCGGCCATTTTGGATCAAAAGTGTCATTTTCCCCACATTTTAGCAGTTTTCTAGTGTTCATACCTGAACAAACTCCTACAAAACGAAACGAAATTTTGGTTTCTTTGTGTGTCTTTGGCATGTGGAGAAATTGACAATAAAGCTGACTTTGACTTTGAAAAAGGATATTACCTGAAATTGTGAAAATCATGAGTTCATCTTAGAGTGGTGGCAAAGTTTGGTAATTTTTTTTGTGCTGGGATGAAAGAACACATTGACGTGTCTATGGCTAATAAACTGCCGCAAACAAAAATTCTGTCCAGTTATTTTCAGCTGCGCTAGAAGACAAAGAAAGAAGAAGAACAAAAGACGAAGAAGGAGAAGAAGAAGAGCGGCGTGCTAAAGGTCAGCAAGAAGTGCGATCACACAGGCTGGAAGATAAAGAGCCCACTGAGAAATATCAATTACGCCTTGACATTTTCCACCCGGAGACAAAGGATACCTGTGAAAAGGAAGCGTCATGGCGACCACCAACGTGATCACATCAGGAAATGATTGAGATATGTAACTGCTTTTTGTTCGTCCGTGCAGTTGTTGTGCATCAGATTTAGACAATATTGGATTAAATCCATTTCAAAGTGCTGGAAATTGGACATATGGCCTGAAAATGGCCACTTTGAACCAAAATGGCAGATTTCCTCTGTGTTTGGGGCCACAACTATAAGTGACTTTTGAAAATCTTTTGGAAATTGACAAAACTATGCTAAAATAGCTATTTGATATTTTTTTTTAGGTAGGCCTACTCATGATAGATATGACAACAAAATTTTTGTTGCCAAATGAAATGGGATTCAGTGGTGAATTTTCCAGATTGTGGAGTCGAGTAGCGACTGTTTTCAAATGACTACTTTCAAGCAAGATGGCAGACTTCCCAAGTCTTGCCAGACATGTGCCCCTGCTTCATTTTTTTGCAGGTGGACTCAAAATTGACATCCCCATCAAATTTCACGTTGCTATGTGAATCGAGCTCGGGGGCTGATTTTCAAAGAAAGCACCTTGTACTCAGTGAATCTCGCCAGTATTGCGCGCAGTATCTCGCTCCTCATCGTCTTCTACCGTTGCGCTTCATCAAGTATGCGACGACGTAATTAGCCCCCATAATCAACGCTATGCTGCTTTGTCGCGATAATGTTGCAGACGTGCCGGCGCCACACACGAGATGTGGGGGACTGAAGGTGAATCAAGACAAACCAATCCAAGCATCGTTTCTTCCCCCTTGCCGGTTATCTCGAATGAGCGCAGATGATCGCATGGTTCGCCATGTTCGAGTGAAGCTATGTTACAAGCTAGCAACAAGTTAACAAGTATATGTTCAGTTTTTACAATTGCTTTGGATTTTCATTCAACCAAAAACATGCTTGAATGTTTGCTAGGAATTCATCAGTGCAAGATTTTGTATCAAATCCGACCAAATTCTTATTACGGATTTTGTGCAAAACGTAGCGTGTCCAGCAAAATGCTAATGGTAGCTTCCTACAAGATTACGGAAGTCGTCTACACTGATAAACTAAAGAGGGATTTACGCTAACGTTAGCTTCTGGAAATTAGCATGTAGATGTTAGTTTAATGCATTTTCAAAAGGTACCTTAGACGTCTTCAAGTTTGACTCATGATTTTTGCTTCATTTTCAAGAGGCACAACAGTTTTGGGGGATTATGTGGTGAAACAAGTGCTCTGAAAGAAGTTTCATTTGAAAGCCACGGCGGGGTCCACGGTGGCGGCGACAGCAACGTCCCTTGAAGAAACAGATTAGTGGCGAGGTAATCATGAGTGTGGAAGTGTCTGTTATCTCGCTGAGGGCCTGTCTGCGCCACTGATAAATATTCATAAATATACCTTTTTTTCGCCTAAGGGAGCCGTTCACTGCTTCTGTAGTGCTGGGAAGTAAAATATTTGTACTTGTACAAGCTACTAATCTTCAATAGATCTATACTTTGAGTCAGTCTACCATCGATAGGACCAAGGTGGGGCATGACAGTCCAGCTGACTGACCTCATCTCACCAAAGTCCATTGCTGGAATTACTTTTCATGTCTCATCGTACCTGTGCGACTTTCAGTGGACGTTAGCATAAATCGATTGTAACTGCTTGTACTCGATTCTAATAATGTTCTGCACAGAAAAACAAAAATAGATGCAAATGCCTCAATAATAATTATAAATAAAAAAAGACAATGATGAAAAAAGATCAAAGCTGGGAAGATCACGTTTGCAAACGTTTCTGTAGGCTGCGTTCAGGAAGGAGCACCGTGTTGGGTTGCCAGATAAAGCGGTCGCCACATCGCCCCCAGCTGCTCCTTGCTGATTAGTCTAATCCACTGAGAGCTTCTGATTGAGGACCCCGAGGTGTGTGTATGGGGGGGGGGGGGGGGGGGGGGTAACCCTCCTCCCCCCCCTCCTCCTCAACTTCCTGATAAGTGACTTTACCTTTCACCTCTAGAACCCGGTGCGCATCTCTGCAACATACCCACCTCCAGTTAATCTTGTTCGGTCCGGGAAGCTAACATCGTTAGCTTGGACGCCCCCCCCCCCAACCAACCAATCGATCAAACAGCCAACCAATCGGTCGTGTGTGTGTGTGTGTGTTTTGAGGGGGGGGGGGGGGGGGGGGGTTAAGGCTAAGCCATTCATGCAAAAACATTCACACTTTAATGACATGATTGTCGTGACGATAAACAATTCTAAGAACTATTCTAGGGTTACCATCATATTTTTGACTCTTTGCCCCCTTTATTTTAGAGTGAAAAGCAAACAACAACAACAAAATATCCCGAAAGCCACGACAACCAAGTTTATTCTAATTTCTTTGCTCACACTTCTTTAACAATACATCAATGACCACGTTCTGGCTCATTTTTACTACGATAATGATTGTAATTATTATTCCTACCGAACCTCTTTTCATTGTTCGCATCTTTTTTATTGACAATAGCGTGAAGGCGTCCAGAGGTCAAAATATTTTCACAGCGTGAGTGATTCATTATTATTTTCAGAATAATTATGATCAAAAGGTTCTCGGGTTAAAAGTTTACAAGGGCGAGTTCCGCTAAAGACGCACAAAAGGAGTCACACATTCGCGCGCAGGTGGCATGTCGGCTCGTATGAAAAATATGACATCAGTATGCTTTGAAATGATTACACATTTGGAGATGAGAGAACAAACAAATGCATTGTTTGAGGAATGATGACCCGCAGTTGAGTTTGTGGATGCAGTCACCAATAGTACTTAATAAGCTTCTCAATAATAATCATAATAGCAAATAATAGAATACAGCTGGAAAAACAAATCTGTCATCTCTCTTATGACAGAATATTTGGAAAATATTGAAAAAGAAAATGGGCAGAAAAAAAGTCCACGATTCGTCAAGAAACGTAATATTAGGCAATCTTGGCAGAAGATAAAAATATAAATATAAAACAAAATATAAAATTTTAAAATAAAATAAAAGTAAAATAAATAAAAATATATGCCAGTAAGTTCACAGTGCAGGGATTTTGTTGCCTTTTAATTTTTTTAAATATAAATCAAACTTTGTTTCAAACTTATTTCAACATATTGAAATGAGCATCAATTATAGGGGTCCACCTGTCTACACAAACAGCCATTGCTTCAAGAGTTATATTCGTTACGCTGTCTATGGCGTTTTCCATTATGTGCTAGCATTAAGCTAGCGGTGGCTGTGTGATTGCTTTAAACCAATGTGTACAGTAACCTCATTTCAAGTCAAAGCAAAAAGAAGAAAACAACAACAATGAAATTATCCAGGCTTGCCAAAATGATACGCGGTAGGTGAGAACTACATTTGCTTCCGTCCGGGAAAGTACATCACTCGTAAGCACATCGGCACGTTGCTCTGGAAGTCGGTCACTGAGTTTCGGCCTGCAGAAAGAGCCAAGACGCGCATTGTGGTGTTGGTGGGAAACCGGTAAGCACATGTGGCAACACAAGAAAAGTTGCACAACACTTTGCGCACAATACAAGGCGTTTACGATGAGGCGGACGGGTGGACGGCCAAGCAGAGCCAAAGAGCAACTGCTCTGGCGACCACGTACAGCAAATGTGAACTTTTAACTCCTACTACAGTTATTGTGAGAATTCCCAAAATAAATTACATTGACATTTTGCTCAATGTCTCGACCTGTTTTGTTTCTTGTTGAGATTTGAACCGTGCAATATTTGTGGTATCAATGAAATATTGATTTTCCTGCTCACTTTGGCCTACTTCAAATAAAAGCTGTTCAATTATGTATTCAATTACATTCAATCATTAAAAAAAAAATCTATCAAATCTGGAACCTGTGAATGATTTTTGAGGGGATGTTTTTTTAATCACCTGAAGACAAAAATAAATGTGATGGAGGCAAGTTTTCTTTTGTGTGTCTTTGATCTTATTACATCCAAAATAACATACTTGGAATCGTCAAGGATCATGCACTAAAAATGTAAAAATAAAACACACACACACACACTGACATGTTTTTCCTGATGACAGAAATCTACTTGATGAAGTTTGCATTACTGTGAAAAAAAACATCTAACAAATAAATATTAAATAACAAAAGACGTCAAGGAAAACGCGTTAAACAAAATCATCTGCCTGACGACAAATTCAATGATGCAAGATGACTTTGATCTTATTGCTTGCACAAAACGTATTTTGTAATCGATGATATAAAAGAAACATCAAAGAAAAGATCTTTTCAAATATCTTCCCAATGACAAAAACAACAATATGGATGCAACTTTGCTTTTGAGTGCAAGGTGACTTTGATCTTATTGACGGCGTGTCATAAAATGTTTTGATCTGATTGACGCTATCATAGAAATATTAGACATCATAGAAAATTTATTCAAAAATGTCTTCCTGGTGACAAAAATCAACTAATTGGATGCAGATTTGTATTTGAGTAAAGGACAACTTTGATCCTATTAATGTGTCATAAACTGTTTTGATCCGATTGATCGTGCGAATCTCATACATCAAAGCTTACTTCAAAATATCGTCCTGATGACAAAAATTGACTTTTTGGATTCAAGTTTGTATTTGAGTAGAGGATGTCTTTGATCTGACTGACCGGAAAGAATCTGAAATGCTGTGCACGAGGACAAATCGAATAAAATTATAAATATACGAACAACAGAAAAAAGGCATCCTGTCTTTGGAAATAAAAGTGTGGATGCAAATCACATTTTTTAAACCCTTTAAATAAGCGTTGCATCGTGATTCCCTCTCTCTTAAGCTTTCTTCCTTTTAGATAAATATATTTCTTTTACATTTTTTATCATTTCTTTGCCTTTAAAAAAAAAAAGAGCATCCTGCTTCAAACAACACAACACACAGTGTGTGTTTTTTTTCCCTCTCTCTCTCGCCTTCCTCGTCCAAATGCTATCCCAGATTCAATTTCAGATACCGATGAGGGTGCTTTTCATCCTTTTTGGGAGACAATATTTAATATGCTGAAATGAGATCAGTTTTATCCTCGCCCGTTTGCGCCCACACAACCATTCCGCCATCACATTCTCGCTTCCTTGCTTGATCACATCTCGCTTTTCTTACACACAATCTGAAATCAACGCCACTAAGTGCGGCCAATTTAATTAAACACACACACAAAAATAAAAGCGGTAATTGTCTTTGATTTTTAAGTGTTTCGTAGGGGGTGAAAGTAGCCCACCCCAGAACCCCCCTCCCACCCCCTCTGGACTTTTATCAGCAAATGAAGCGTATAAATGACCTGGAAAGGCGCACGGCAGTGAATGAAATCAAATGAAGAACAATTCCCCCTCAGAAGCTGAGATGAGGATGATGCCGAGCTGCCAAGGAGATAAGAGCACTGGCGCGGCTGGATTCACGCGAATCCACGCGGGGAGTCCACCGAGGGATTAAAAAAAAAAAAGAAAATGCATTCAAACACACCATTATTTATATTTACATTTTTGCACTCTATCAAAAATGTGTTGAAAGCTACTTTTTTTGTAGCCTCGAGAATGTTATTAAAAAATAGAAGAAAAGGGATGGATGGAAGTACATTTAAAACAAACTCAAAAGAAGGCTACTAATAAATATAGTAAGCAAAAAGCATGTAAGTGTCCTAAAAAGTAAAAAAATAATATTAAAATAAAAATAAATAAGCTTGATGATGGATGACTAATGATGGGATCCCCTGGAATTAAAAAAACACTAAAGGAAAAAAATACAATTGCCAAAAAGGTGCCAATGGAACAACAATTAAAAGAACTAGAAAAGAAAGCAAAATAAAAATGTTACATGTAAAGCTGTTTTTATTTGAAGGGTCATGAAAATACAAATCATTCTTTAAAAATAATTTCAAATATCCATAGTACTGATAGTCATTAAAAATTGGTGCCATGAAAAAATAAACAATGTAATAAATAGAAACTAAATTTTCATGAATGTAATGATTAACAAGCAGGTGTTATAAAATCATAAGAATGATGAGAATAATTATGATTTTTTTTTAAAAGTGACACAAAGACTTCATAAGTACAAAGAAAACTTATGAAAAATCCTAAAAACCTTTTCGACACAAAATAAATTTTAAAAATCCAGTGCATTAAAACATTTGTTTTTTAAAAAAATCCTGACACCTGCATTGACATTATAAAGAATTAAAAAAAAGAAAGACACGAGTCAGAAAAGTAAACAAGTGTGGGATAGTAATTAAAGCTCCATTAAAAAAAAAAAAAAAAAAAGGAACAAAATGACTCCAAACTGAGCATGCCAACAAGAGCCTTGACGTCTTGTGCTGCGGACAAACTACAAATCAGGCCACAAAATCAGAAAATAAGGCAACAAATGCCGATTGCAAGTCATGATCCGAACTTGCAATAATCCTACTTCATAAAAATGATGCCACAAAATCCTGCACGCAGACAAAAGTCATCGTCATATTGGAACAAACATCAAGAACGCCACAAAATAAGGCAACAACTGTGCTATTAAATGTCTCAAATTAAAAAGCCAGCTTCAAACTACCAACACACACACATTTTTGGAGGTGTCCAACTTCAAGTATCCTCATTTACAAGCTATGCGTACGGATCTCCCCCCCCCCCCCCCCACCACCACCACCACCACCCCCCCTTGCAGCCAAAGATTGCACCTCCACTTGTGCGCAGCATATGTTCCCACCAGATAAAGTCAACAATTTGCACGTGGAAAATGAAATTCTTAATTAGAAAAGGCGCGTGCTCGTGCGTGCGCGCTCACTCTCGCTCCAACCCTCCGGTTGACACACAACACATGCACACACATTAAGTGAATTCCTGCGTGTGTGTTGGCCAAGTCTTTTGTCTTAATGAGTCAGCGCGCATGTTGAAACACGTGTTCGCTTCGTGAGGGTGCCGCTGTTTTTTTTTTTTTTCTCTGAGTTGTTGAACTTGCAGACAAGTGACTGCAAGATGCTGTTTCGATGTTTGCGTTTAATTTTATTTTTTTTAATCCACTTCCAAGATGCTCCAGGCAGGACTGGCTCTATTGCGAGGCTCGAAGCCGCCAAACGGGTCCGACAGGCGGCTTCAATCCCGGGAGGCCTCCCCTCATCTTTCACGCCGTCACGATTCTCCAGAAAAGTTTAGAAAAAAAAGGGAAAAAACCGCTTAGAAGTGATTTGGGCGCCTTGCCTTGAAAATATGAATTGTCAGGTTCAAGAATTGTTTGCAAAAAGCATGAAATGAGACAGATTGTCTTTTTTTTTATTGGACTCTTCTTCTCTTTGCTGGCGTTAACAAAGAGGTGTCAACCTTCGATAGATACATGACATTTTATCTTTTTATTATTTTTTTTCTTCGATAAAAAATACACATTCAAATTAAATTAGAAAATACAAGGGAATCAAATGTATGAAATTAAACCGTATACCTTTAATCGATAACCCGTATGTGCCAATTGAGGGGAGGGTAATAATCATAAGAGTTGATTGCTAGTAATCAACACAAACCAGCATTGAAATGTACACAATAAATAAAGTTAAAGGCCTCCTTTTTGTTTTCTTCTTTTTCTTCTCGCAGGCTGCCGTATAAACATTTACATTTCTTACAATCCTCGCACGCGGCTGCAGGAAACTTGAGCGGGGGAAAGAAAAAAGTCCATTCCGCTTTCCTCCGCGTCGTCTTCTGTACATGCATGTTCAAAAAGAGTCAGTCTTGCTTTGCTTTTGTTTGTTTTGTTTGAATCTCAACATGCGCGTGATTACATGGCAGCGGCGTGCGCGGACGAGTAGGGGTCAATCCCAGTCTTGCTCATACCTGGAAAGAGGATGTAGGCCACGGGCGGCTGCAAGCTGGACGCCGACCAGGCGCTGCAGTTACACGGCACCACGTAGCCCGGGTTCGTGGGCGACGGGTGGGTGTGCGTATGCGGGTGCGGGTGCTGCGTGGGCCCGCAGCCGCCCAACGCCCCGAAGGCGCCCGCGCCCTGGTAGCCCAGCGACGAGTAGGGCACGCCGGCGGCCGCGGCGGCGGCCAGGGCGGCGTGCGGCATGTCGGCCATCTTCTGGCCGAAGCCCGCCGCCGCCGCGTCCGCCAGGAAGGACGAGTAGGGCGAGGCGGAGGCGGGCGGCAGGAAGGCGCGCGCTGCCGCCGCAGCCGCCGACTTCTCGCTGTGGCTCAGCAGCGCGTCCGACGGCAGCGGCAAGCCCTTCAACTGCTCCGAGTCGCCCAGGTAAGGCAGCGGGAACACGTAGCGGTCCTTCTTGAGCAGGTTCTTGGGCTTGCGCCGCGGCCGGTACTTGTAGTCCGGGTGCTCCTTCATGTGTTGCGCGCGCAGCCGCTTGGCCTCATCGATGTACGGCCGCTTCTCGGCCTCGGACAGCAGTTTCCACTCGGCACCCAGACGCTTGCTGATCTCCGAGTTGTGCATCTTGGGGTTCTCCTGAGCCATCTTCCGCCGCTGGCCCCGGGACCAGACCATGAAGGCGTTCATGGGTCTCTTGATGTGGTCGGCCGGCTTGGACATGGCTGCCTGTCGCGAGTGCGTGCACGGCGGCCGGCGGGAGCCGAAGGAAGAAGCAGGGAGGGGGAAGGGGGTGGGGGACGAAAAAAAAGTTGCTATCTGGAGTTCACCTGCTGCTGGGAAGATGCGAGATAACTGCAGGCATGCCGCGCGTTTCGCTCGGATGGTAAACAAAAGGAGAAAAAAGTGCACAAAAAAAGGAGAAAAAGCAGCGGTCCAAATCCAAAGAGAGCGCACGCAAAAAGTCCACGACTGCGAGCATGCACGTGCGAAGAAAAAAAGCAGAATCCACAAGAAAGGTAAACGCAAGAAAGTCTCCTCTCTCTCTTTTCTTCTTTTTTGTCGCGCTGTTCGTTCGTTCGCTCGCACGTACGCTCGCTCGCTCGCTTGCTCGTCGGTGCGCTTGGTGCCTTCTTCCGTCGAGCTGCACCACCTGGCGCGCCTTGCAAATGAGCGCGGAAGGCGGCGAGGATGCAGCCAAAAGCGGCCCACTTCAAAGGCAGGGCTTGCTTGGCGTTCCTGCACGCAAACGTGACGTCACCAACCATCGCGGCCCGGAGGTGCGCTTCGTTGAGCACCGGCGGCGGCGGCGGCGGAGGAGGAGGACTAGGAGGAGGAGGAGGGCGGGGGGTGGGGGACAACCTTTACCTGCGGTCGCCAAACAGTCGCACCTTGATCGTCTACTTCAATTACACTCTTTTTCAAAGTCAAAAAAGTCAAAGTCAAAGGCTCTTAAAGGCTGGGCTAGAAATTCTACCGAACCAGGAAAAAATAAATAAAATTGGAGGGATGTTTTGTACAAATTTTTTTTTGTGCAAAACTATTTTTAAGCCAAACTGTGTTGTTTTAGACGCAACAGTTTTAAAAGTAATTAATTTCCCCCCCCCCCAAATAAATAAATAAATAATTCCCCCAATTTGCGATAATCCAATTTAAAAACGGAAAAAAAATAAATGGTAAAAATGTTACAATTCTACCAAAAATGTCAATAATGCTATAAAAATTGTAGGATTCTTGCCATTTGTTTATATCTATAGAAACGAAACTAATCCTTCCAAAAACTTTAACGGACTATAAAATAAAAACCTTGACAAAAAAATAACCAGGTGCATAATTATGTAGAAACATTGTATTTTCACAAAACCTGCAAAGACATTTTATCATACACCAAAATCTCGACTAAAACACATTATTTGCATTTTAATTTTAAAACAATATTGTTTAATAATAAAATAGCCACCATAAAAGACCACACTAAAACTTAAATAGGTCTAAATATACCGAAAAATTGCCCCCAAAAGAATTAAACTAAAAAAATACATTCTAATTGATTCAAGCAGAATTTCAATAGCTTAAAAAAAATCTATCAAAACAAGTTTCATTCTGCAACATCAAAACGCATTTGCTACACGACAAAGAAATCAATACATCAAGTCCAACTCACCAATTAGACTAATTTCCTTTCATTTAACCTTTATTTGTTCAATGAGTACATGTGCCTTATTACAAGTCGGAAACAGACTTTGAAGACAACCTGTTCAAGCCAATTAGTCTACAGTCTATAGGCCACTGCAACAATTAGTTAGCTAGCCAAAAAAATAAGTGGCCTGCTTTGGGAAGGGTGTGTGCGTGCGTGCGCGTGCGTCAATAATAATAATAATCGCCATCTTAATATTTGGATATTCAGGATATGGACGGATGGATGCATATTTTTCATGTGTTGGGGTATCTCTCTCTTTCTCTCTCTCTCTCTGCGCATGCGTTGTTGTGCGTCAAGAAGCAGGAAGATTTGCATCGTTTACTTGCTGAGGGGGGGATCATGTAAAAAAAAAAATCAGGGGAAGAGAGCAAGAAGAAGATGAAAAAAGAAACGGGGGGGGGGGGGGGGGGGGGGGGGCAGGACAGGGCAGCGAGCAGGAGGCGACTTCTTTCTCCGAACAGGAGCCTCGCTACAGGGCTCATCGGCGCACGAGGTAATATGATAGGAAATATTGATCAAATGTCACTTGGCTGTATTGCATGTTGGCTTAAAACAACAACTCAAAAAATGTGTTCCTCTTCGGGTACTTGTAAAAAACACTTGATTTGTACATTGCTAACGATAATAACAAAATAAACAAATAAAAAATAACAATAGTATGGCTTTTTATTAGAAGAATATGAAAGTTGTATGTGATCTTTATCTATTATTTTCTTCTTATTTATTAAACTGTGCATACGATTTTAAGACCACATGATGAAATATGTATCTAAAAAACGTAAACGTTTAAAATCATAATGATAGACTTAATTTCGCTTTTTCTATGGAGAGTGATGCAAACAGATGATTAATTAAACGTGAGCGCGCAAGCGTGGAGGTTGCGTGTGCGTGCACGTGTGGGGGCCCTCCCTCCTCCCTCAGCGGAGCTGTCCGTGGTACCGAAGAGCTTCGGCTTCATGAGACCTTCAACTTCAAGCCCCGCCCCACTCCACCAACAGCCAACAATAACAAATCTATCAGCAGCTTTCAATGTTGGTCTCCCTCACTCCAATAATATCAGTTGTTGGTTTAAAAGCCTCTATTGTGTGCGTGTGTAAAAGTCAGATGCTGTACACGCACACACTCAGATGAAGTGGTTGCAAAAGTGTCCACACCCACTAAAGCAAATCTATCTATCTATCTATCTATCTATCTATCTATCTATCTATCTATCTATCTATCTATCTATCTATCTATCTATCTATCTATCTATCTATCTATCTATCTATCTATCTATCTATCTATCTATCTATCTATCCATCTATCCATCTATCCATCTATCCATCTATCCATCTATCCATCCATCCATCCATATATATATATATATATATATAGAGAGAGAGAGAGAGAGAGAGAGAGAGAGAGAGAGAGAGAGCGAGAGAGAGAGAGAGAGAGAGAGAAAGAGAGAGAGAGAGAGATAGTATATATATATATATATATATATATATATATATATATATATATACACACTATATATATATATATATATATATATATATATATATATATATATATATAAAATGTCAGGGGTTGTCGGGGAAGCGAAGGATGAGGCAAGGCAAAGGTGATAAGAGAAGAACATCAAAGAGCGCGTAGGTCCACACGGCCCACATTCTACTATACAATTAGGATTAAAGGGGCCCGGTGGAGATCGGGTCCGATAAGCCATCACAAAAGCCAAGGTGATGTGACTCATCGCTGACCTTCATTAATAGAATGAAATTCACTGGAGATGAACAAGGAAAGAAGAAGCAGTCATGTTGTGCTAGCACGCTAATGCTATCGCTCTTCCAATTCCAGTGGAACCCCTCTCCCTTACAACAGGTTTCAAGTCAGCGGATTTTTATTTCTCTGTCATCATTAATCGTTGTGGAAATTTGAGACAAATATTCAAACTTTTGTTTACATTTTGCCAGTCAAGAATGTTGAAAGTGGGAACCGTTGTTTCATCAAACGATCTTTTGTGGCCTTTTGTCACATTGAATGGTGCCGATTTATTAGTCTGTCAAATTTGACCTCTGCTCCAGATACCGATGCAAGGGGACTTATTGTGTTAACAAAAAGGAGGAAAGGTCGTCTATTGAGTAGAAGAAATGTTTTTTAGGCTCATTAACGCAAGTTTCAGACAGCCATAATTGGTTAATTTGGACCATATTTATGTCTTCTGAAGTTGCAGTGCAACCCCGCAGACATTTGGTCGGGATGTCCATCTTAAGTCGAGCCACAAAAAAGTCTCAAGAATTCATGCCTGGAACGACACAATCACAAAGTCGACTAAACTGGTTTGAATCAACAATTTTCCGATCATTTTCACTATTTCCAGCTCTTTTAGGTGAACATGCCCTCCGGACTTTGCCCGACTGCCACCAACCGTCCGTCCGTATCAGCGGGCGCGTCATGACGCATGCGCATCCTTCATCGCTGTTTAGTCGCGCAAGTTGAAAAGAGGAAATGAAGCCCCAGTCAGAAAAGTGGAGGGGTGGACTGAGATGAAAAGTCTCCATTGTAGCATGTCAAACAATGGGATTTTTCTCAATATATAATAACACGCACGCACACGCACGCACGCACGCACACACAGACACACACCGGGGTCCTCTCATTCCAGCGGGCGTGTGCGTGCGTGTGAGTGGAAATAGGCCGGGCAACAATTAATTTGCGAGTGAATTGAGGCAGGATCTATTACCCCTCTCTCTCTCTGCTTCTATTGCTCTAATGGAAAATCTATTTGGCTTGCCTTTTGTGTCCAATATAATTTAATGCCCTCCTTTTATTAATGGCCCGAAATAATTACGGCAGGGGGGCCCTTTTGTGATTCTCGAGTATGTTTCATTTAATTGTGTAATAAATGTCTAATCGGCCCCGCCATCTGAAGCCATTATGGGCGCTAAAATTAACAATTACGCCACAAATGTCTCAGTGAATGCGTCGGGGTGGGGGTGGGGGGGGTGAGGGTCTATAGAAATGGCCGCTGATAACAAGACACGTATAAATCATTCATGAGAATTTTCTCACACACACAGAGAGATAGTGGGTAGAAAGGAGAAAAGAAGAGAAGAGAAGAGAGTGCATTCAGAGGAGGGGATGGATCCCGCTCTTTCTTTCGCACCTTTTTTTTTTTTTTTTTAAGTGATAGCTTTCGCTGCAGCTCGACACAAAAACCTGGCAGGGCCTCCGCCAAGGCTCCCGGGTTGCCTCTAAGCGGCACGGCGGCTGACCCGAGGCAATTAAAGAGGCGTCACACTTGCTCGGCCTGTAGGAATTGTTTTCTTTCCACTCATTTCATGGTGGGCCTGCCGCCGCAACCATCTTCATCGTCGTCAGCGTCGCTCCCGCCCCTCCTTTTCCACTTCTGTGACACAGTCAGGCTAATGCGCCGCCATTGGTCGTGGCAAATCGAGTTGATTTCGAAGTTCTTCTTATGGAGTCGCCAAGAATAATCAATACGTTGGGGGGGGGGGGGTTATTTTGTATAGCGGTAGTACACTATGAGCAAAATGTAGAGGAAAAAAGTTGGCAAAATGGAATTTTAGAGTTTTATATTGTCTAGTTTTTTTTCCCAGTTTGTTAAAAATTGAATTGTTTCAAAAAAAGAATATATGTACGCATGACTTATTGCTCAAAAATAGACAACAGAATAACAAAATATTATACGAGAAAAAAGATTTCACGCTGGCAAGAAAAGCAGACACGGCCGCTTGTGAAGAATTGATGAAGGCTTCTTTCAAGAAGGACGGAGGTGAAATTGGCCGTGAAATGCGGCGCGTTCAACTGAACGCGTCAGAAGAAGGTGCGAGCTGGCGTTGACAAAGACACTTTTGTCTTGTGCCACTTACAGGAAAGACGTGCAGCATTTTTTTTTTAACTCTGACATCTTGCTCAGGTCAAATTGGACATCTTTTGACATTTGACCAGAAGCGCCTGATCAATAGAGGCCGTTACCCATCTTGTCAACATTCTACTTTGCTTGAAAACCAAAATGTAATAAAAAAATTGCTAGTGAAATAAATATTTCATCTGTTTTAGAAGAGCAGAGTAGATGGTTGATAGGTGCTGATGAATACATTTGATTGCTGTTTTGGTAATGCACATTCCTCTGCAATGCCAGACAGTGAACAGAGGGGGCGTTGTTTGGAAACCCAAATGGCATAATTCTACCTTCATATAAGATTTTTCTTGAAAATATATCTGTATTTTCTTGAAATTTGGACTTTTTCTCAAAAATATTTGACTGTAGTAAACATGACTTGTAATGAAAGAATATTGGTCTCTGAATACTTTTCTTGACAGGCGTGGCAACGAGCGTGTGCACGATAATGACACTGCGGTATCTTTATGACATTTAGTCACACAGCGTTGCTCTTTGTCTTGCAGGAGAGCAAAAGGCTATAATTGGAGCCATCATCTGCGGCTGAGAGGCTAAATGAGGGATCCCTCGACTCCGGGATTACCCTTTTTTTTTTTCTTATTGGGAAGACATAGCCCGGCGCTAAGCCCCGCCAGCGACACACACTCCTCCAGCGCAGCGGCCCTCTTTCACGTCCAAATGTGTCCTGTCAGGGAGGCTTAGCGCAAATCTACATAATCCCCTTTCATCGCAATTAAAGATAGCAGTGAACAATAAAATTGCTTGCTCTCTGGTTTGTTTCGCGCGGCTTTGAGGCGGCCAAAGGTGACACAGGGCTGACAATATATCCAACTTTTCCAGACACACATGACAAATGAGTGCAAAGGAGAGAATTAGAGCAAAAGCGCATAAAATGGCTGCTCATAAAATGGTGAAAACAATTCAAAAAGAATGGGAAAAGTTACTAATATCTCACGGGATTACAAAACAATGTTAGCTAACAACATGCTAGTTACTATGTAGCTAGCTAGTAGGTAATAGTTGACAAGTTAGCTAAATGTTTATACAGTGATACCTCACAACAATACTTACGAACTTTTCGAGATACGAACCGGAGCCTCGTGATTTTCTTGCATCTACGTACTTACGAAGCAATTTTCCACTTACGAACCGACGCACCGAAAAGTAATGACAAGTACGTAAGCACATTGCAAGGAGTATGTGGAAGCACACAATAATTTATTAGCCTGCCTTTTTCTGTGTATTCTCAGGGATATTTTTTGCAATTGTAGAAAATTAGAACCTCAGCATTTATTTTTTTTTGTTATAAAGGTTTGGAAAAGCAACTGAGTTTGAGTCTCCTACCTGGCGACGACCTCCTGCTAGCAAACCTCTGGCGTCTTTTTGTGGACTCTGACTCAGTGAAGACCAGGACAAGCATTTACAGCCGTGATCCCGGTAACCTTTGGCATCTTCCGTCGTAGCAAACAAATCCACAGCCCATCATCAGGAAAGAAAACCTCAGCATTGTCCTGTCAATAATTGGACTTCATTGGCGTTAACATACTGAACGTTTGAAAAATGTAACCAATTGTGTTTTAAATTGTGGTTGAAACTTATGAAACAAACTTGCAAGACGGTAATGCAGACTTGTGACCGCCTTGAGACCAACTCGTAAATATTTTGGTAGTGTAGCGATATTGCAGCCTCGCCTAGCCCGAGTCCGCCAGCCACTACTGGCCACTCGCTCATTTACAAGCAGTATCACTACACCGCCAAAATATTTACATTTAATGCAGTACCCAAAGTACAACCCACCAAAAATCTTTTGAGCATTCCCCGTCGGCCGCAGCCAGTTAACCAAAGCGAGCGGTGACTTATGACCTTGATAAAAGGGACGCTGACATCACTTCAGCTTTGCGTTGGCGATAGTGGGTTAGCTTAGCATCTAATTATTGTTTAATAAGCTCCCCCTGGCTTGTTTGTCAACAGCGTGTCTTTTCTAATCTGGCCAGAGCCTGCAGGGCGGCGATAGCATCTTAAGCCTCTTGTTCCAGCAGCCTCGCCTAGCCCGGCCGAGTCCGCCAGCCACTACACTGGCCACTCGCTCATTTACAAGCGGCAGATAAAGGCGTCCTTTTTAATCTGCTTGCTGCAAAGCAATGCAACAACAGCGCAAGGCGTGGCCTTTGAACGCACCCGGCGGCCTTTGGTTTGGAACGTAACCCACGGGGAATTTGAAAGCGCCAATTGCCTTGGCTTCCATCACCTGTCAATCACATGCAGAATGATGAGCATCCACTTAGGGTTTTCTTTCCAGAGGAGAATGTTGCTAGCCTTGCTAGGTTAGCATAAAAACCGGGCAATGCAATAATGTGGTTTGAGTGACAAGCACATATTGTAACTTGGAGCCGACCGAACTTGACTAGACGGATACAACAGACAATGCTAACACTAAGACCTTTATTTCATATTAATGGAGAGAAAATGGTACATCATATGACAGCAACTACTAATCTCTACAATATTTGTCTGGAAGGCTACAGTATAGAAGAAACATGACGGTAGCCTCATTAGCTTAAAAAAGGACTTAATTGGCCTCATGTTAGTAGCATAATTGTGGCATTTCAGTTGATTTACAGACACTAAAAGAACATAGTCTTGCTTGAAGCAGGCCAATGGGGTTTTTTTGTCGTTTTGATGGCTAAGTCATCGTAAGAAGGATAGACTACAGGAGCATGGTGGTAGCCTCATTAGCTTAGCATAAAGACTATGCCTCAGGTTAGTTGCATAATTTTAACATTTGGCTGGAAATAGATTCTAGAGTACAGTCTAGGAAGGATGTGCTGCTTTTGTCGTCTAGCCAAACATGTTGTGACTGTTACTCATTTTAAAAACAAACAGCATGAGTGTTTGTTCTCCTGTGTGGTCGCGGTGCGAAAGGGTGGGACGAGTGAATGATGTATCGCGCTCCCCGAGACAGATTGTCGTCGCGCCTGGCACAGATTAGTCACATGTGGCCTCTGAAGGAGGCTGCAAATTGCGGCCTCTCTTTAACACTGCCGATAAGGCGTTAAATGAAGGGAGGCGCCTTATCAGTACGCCCGCTACCCATAAATCACCTCCCGCCGCCCAGCCACCGCCGCTTTCTATCAGCGTCCTGGGGGCCCTGCGACAACCCGCCACCCGCCAGCACATCTCCCGACAATCGCGCACACATTTGCCTCCTCATTCACACTCGGCTGTGTCATTCGTGTGTTTGTGTGGTGCGCGCGTGCTCGCTATCTCGATTTAATCCGCGCCAAAAACAAAAAGACACTTCACAGTCAATAAGAAGCACAAGTGGCCTTTAATGGGAGACTCCCCATAAAAACAAAAGCTGCAGTAAGCTTTAATGAGCGGTTCCAAGTGCCTTCATTGTTTCTTGTTTCCAAGACTCTTTAGTAGAAACAAAAACATCAAGTGAAGCACTTGTGCAAATAATCAAAATAATAATAATGACTCGTGTTTTGTATGTTAGCCAGATAGTAAATTTGGTTTAAGGCTCCGTCCTTTCTACCGCATTCCTTCTTCTCACAGTCTTTCTCCATCTCCATCCCTCCACCCATTCTGCCTCCTTACAGTGGATAGGAAAAGTCTACACACCCCTGCTAAAATCACAGTATGTTGGCGTAAACACAACATTGCTGAATATTATAAACATTTGGAAAAACAATTTAGCGTTATGAGTCCAAAACAACCAGGCTTCTGCTAGATAGAAAACCAATGTCCGGAAAAGCCTACTTGAACATCAGAACTTTGAGGTGAATCACTGGCCTGTTAAATGATTGCAGGAGTGTGCAGACTCCTATTTAACATCTAAAATGGTTTCTCGTATTGGGGTGTGTAGACTTTCTTGACCCACTGTACATGCTTTCTGCTTCCTCCCAACATCCTTGCTACGCCCTTCATACACCCTATTTAGATCCGTCCTATGTCTTTTCCTGTGTCCGTCATCCAAATAAGATCCACCCCTCCCCGGCCTGCCCCCAAATGCTTTTGCACCTGTTTTTCTTTTCACCATTCTTCTCACATGCTCAAGTCCATTCAGGAAAACAAAACAAGACAAGTTTCAACAAAGAAAATGAGCAGTGGGTAGTTTTTGATAAGATGTGCACACAAGCTACGGAATGTCGTTTTCAGGATGAATTCACAAGCACACGCGCGCGCACTAATAAAAATGGACAGTTGCCACAGTGGAGGCGGTGATCAATACTAATCACAGACATAATTATTCACTGGGGCTTAGGTAGCCATTGATTTTTAAGGCAGTTGTTTGCATTACTCTCATATCTCATCTTAGTCATCTTCAATGTGTTTTTTTTATTTTTTATACCCGTCGGAGTAAAAGTGCAAAATTTATGAATGTCATCGCAAGGTCTCATCAGTGCGGCATACTTTCATGTGTTATGTTTTCGCACTCCGCCACCTCAATTTTAGTACTCAAAAGATGATTTTGATTCAACTATTGCTATAAGCGCAACAATGGCGGATGGAGGCCAACACGCATTTTGTTTTTGCATTTATTTACGTGCCACCACTGTAATTAGTCCCACAAACACTCGATCGGTTCTTAAGTATTCATGAAAGCCAGTGAGCTGATAAATGGAATTTTGCTGGCGCGGCGGCATCTCGCATCTCACCTAACTTATTTCCACAGATAATCCCGTTTAAATATCCTGCCCCGCTTGAACGCGGAGGGCCCAGGTATCGGCAACTGCTTGTACATGCGTGTTAATGCCTGGACTCCACGTCATCTGAAGCACATTGAACATCCAAATTATTAGTTGCTCTGAACCAAAATCATATTGATTCATTACCACTAGTCTCTTAATTTTAGATTTTCAATATTTCAAGGGGGCGTGAATGGTGAGTCACGATATTCCGCGGCAGTGGTTCACTGCTGGTGAATTTGTAAATCGTGACCCAGTGGGGGAGACTACATACGCGCAAGACTCCTGCCGCGGCCTTGGCTTGGCTTCCGGCGTATTCATTCATCACCGGCGTCACCGAGGTCATATGATGAAGTGGTGGACGGACGGGCACGGGGGGGAGTAAAAGGTGGTCCGTCTCCTTCAGACCCGGATTTGTCGCCGCTTGCCTGTTGACTTCATGCTCCACCGGGAACACATCCAACTGGCGCGGTTTGAATCTAAACAGCCACCCACCCGCCAATACTAACAACAACCACCCATTTTCTCCCCCTGGGCTGACAGACAGACGGACAGACGTTATCGTGGGCGAGTATCTCCAGCTCTGGGCCTTTATCGCCCGGGCGCGAGGGCCCCCACAAATTTGGCCCGGACGCTGATAAGGCGCAATATCAGTGACAGCGCATATTTTATGTATGAAAGGTAGCAGCGCACTGGAGCGGCGGGTTTGTTGAAATGGACGATGCCTATCGCGCACTTGAGGCCATTTGTCTACATTTACATCACACTGTTGATTTACCAACTCAGTGGTTTTTAAACAAGCTCCTGTCCCACAAAATCATTTTGATTCCAGCACACATTTGGTGGGGATTTCACTTTTACTTTCCTTACCATCAAAGAAGAAGAAAAAAAAGAATAACATACAATAAAATAACAAGAAAAATCACAAGAAAATCAGTAAGAATAAGAAAATAATTTGAATTACACAAATAAGGAATGTGAGTATGAAAGAGGGAAAAAAATAACAGAAAAGCAAGAGCAGAAATCACGCGCTTTATGTCATCCGAATAGGTCATTTTAATTATGCTGTGTGTGTGCGTGCGTGCCTTCGTGTGCGTGTGTGTGTGCGTGCGTGTGTTTGTCCATCCAGTACAGATTATTTCCTGGGGATTTCTCCCGTCACTTTCCCTTCGCCGCCCGACTGTTGTTGGCATCAGATAGCGGCTGATTTCCATTTTAGCGCCACGCCGGTTATGCTTGTCAGCTCGCGGGCCGCCATTTTTTTTTTATGTGTGTGTGTGTGTGTGTGTGTGTGTGTTATGATGGAAATAAGATCTTAAATATGCCACCCGTCTGGTTGACATAATAGTTTGCTTTGTATATGTGTGTGTATGTGTGTGTATTTGTTTTTTTTTTTACATCTACAGACAGAAGTTTGAATAAAATGTGTTTAAAAAGAGCAGAAATATCATTATCAGCATTTTAACTATCCCATAAAAAAGGTTGAACCCACATGTGAGGGCGGGGTATGGGAAGTGGTGTGTGTGTGTGGGGGGGGTATGCTGCTCATTAGCATAACAAGCTGGCGTGTTTTTGCAGATACATTTGTTCAGGACAGACAAGGGGGGCACGAGTAAGGGGCACAGTCGGGGGGGGGGCGCTTGGTAGTGAGGGCAGGCGAGGCTTTTTGCTTGATTTGAATAACAAGAGGCCGACACGCGCGCAGCCTATCTGCTGCGTTGTTGAATGAAACACTTGGCCTCCGATGGAGCGATAAGACGCCGCAGATGCTGGGGAGGGAGAAAAAAAGAATGCCGGGAGGGGGCGAGACCAGGAGAGGAACGCTGCCAAACCAACGCTGGAACTTTGTATTATTCTTAACTTCAACTATCAATTCCCTTGTAATGTTCACCCATGCCAACAAATGACGTCGAGGGGGGGGGGGCATGAAGAACTCAATCACCGCATAAGCATATCATCAACATCTGCATAAAATTAGCAAAGAACCTAAGAAAGAACAAGAGTCAGAATGACTGTATAACAAGAAGAAACGACTAATAGTCTGCAATACAAGGAATAAAAGTAAGACTAAAGAAAGGAAGAATACATAAAAAGTGAGCAAGCACAGTAAGAATACAAAAAAGAATAAGCATGTGTGATAAAGAATGACAGTAAGTCGAAGAAATAGGTGTAAAAAAAAATGGGGGGATAAGAGTAAAAAAGAGCAAGATTAAAAATAAGAATGGGAACAAGACTAAGAAAGAACAAGACTATGATTGAGGATAAAAATAGAAGTAAGGGCGAGAAAGATTAAGAAAGAATAAGAGTAAATCCGCTTGACTAAATTCCCCTCTGTGATTAATTAGAATGAATACGTCTCGTTTTAATAGATGCCTGACAGGAGAATGGTGGACTCATCATACAAGAGAGAAAAAGATTTTAAAGGCTTTTTGTCTGACAATAGTCACACAAACAAACATGATGTTGCTTTCAATGACTTGCATGTTTATTGTGGGGACGCTGATCCATCCCTGGGGAACACCCATGTCAAGTGTGTGTGTGTGTGTGTGTGTGTGTGTGTGTGTGTGTTTTCGCAGGTAATCCTTGCAGTGTGTGTATGTGTGTGTCAACCCCGCCCGCTGCCGCACTTCTTCTTCTTGAGATTTGGCTGGAGATGTCCTAAATCTCAGCTTGATTTGCCATGTTAAGCGAGGCTTAGCTTAGCTCGGCGCCTCGGCACCGTCCGGGCCCGACGGATGCAGGAGGAGAGGAGCCTGTTGAGAGTTAGCTGCGTACTTGTAAATATGTGCTAACACTTTGGCGGGTAATCCTCCCGCACAAAGACTCGCCGGAGATTACGCCGCGCTCGCCTGACAGCGGGAGAATCCTCCGGCACAATCAAATTCCTATGGCTGCCGAGATTTGGAGAGGGCCCCGTGCGCACGCACGCTCGGTTTGGACCGAAAGCGCCCGGGCTCCGCCGCTCGCCGGGCTAGCAAATACGCCGTGAAGCGTGTTATGTGTTAAGCTATGTGTCTGCATTATTTAAAAAGCATTTTTGACAGCCTCTCGGGTCAAGAGGAGCAGCAAAACATCTCTGTCTCCCGGTGGAAATCGCTTGCGCGGGCTGGCGTGAGCGACACAATGCAACAGGTGGCGCTAAAATTCCTCAAAGAGCCACTGAGAGTCTTTGTCGCTTCAGTATTGTGCGGTTTGTTCTCTATACAGCAGCGACATTGTGTGATTTCACCCCAAGCCTGTAGGTGGCAATTATGTTCATAACAAGTTAAAATTATACCAATATATGAAACAAGAATTACAAAAAAACACTAGCAGAGAAAATGGGGGAAAAAAAAGGTGAGAACATAAAGTTGATCTAAAATATCCAAAGCAAAATTTCAAAGAATCGGAATAATAACCACGAGAAGAACTAGAACATGAACAACTGGAATAAGAAACACAAGAAGAACAAAAACATGAACAAAAACCACAGCAAGATCTCGAAGAACAATCAATTAAAAATATATTAACAACGATGTAGTAAAAAATACCCAATCTAAAATTTGTAATAAGACTAATCACAAAAAGAACCAGAGGAAGAACCAAAAGAACTGGAACAAAGCAAAGCAGAAAATTAAGAAGAAACAGAACTGTGTCTAATAGACCTAGAACAAGAATCATCAAGACCCATGAAGAACCAGAAGAATGCCAATGGCACAATTTGCTGTGTTTTCAGTGACCATCTAAAAACCAATCAAACAAACAAACAAAAATTTTTTTAGGAGGCCTCCAGTCCTGTAGGTGGCGATAACGAGCATGACGATGCACATTGAGAAATAAGACGCTTGGAATGGTCCCCAATAAAAAAAGCACTTGTCAAAGATGGTTTATCACCTTTTGTCCTCTTTTCACTTCCTGCGGCCCCCACCTCACCTCGCCCGGGCTGCCGCGTTTGTAGTTCTCCACGGCATGACTATTCAGAAGCCGCCTCATCGCTGAGTGAACGTTGATAATTGCAAGGCGTCAGTGGGAGAATGGCAGCTTATGTTCTCGCCACTTATACCGATATTTAATATTTGCCCGCTTTTCTCTCGCTCTTCTTCTTGCCTTTTGTCTGCGTGGAAAAAAATACACACTTCAAAAAGAATTCCAATAAAGCGCAAATTAAAAGGAGGCGTCGATCGGGCCCGGGAAAAAGAGAGAGAGGCCCTCTAATCCCGCTATCTCTTAATAATTCAAAGTGGCTTTTATTTTGAGAATAAAAAGCGGGAATTAATCTGTCGCTTGTGAAGCCGTCCTCTCTTCTCGCCGGTTAAATAAATCCCCGCTCGTACATCGGAGGCCTTGCGCTGGCTGCTCTCCAAGCTGGCTGTCAATTCCCACTCCCTTTTTTTTTTTTTTTTTTTTTTTTTTTACCCCACCCCCATCCCTTTTCTCTTTTATTCCCCTTCTCCCGCCTCGCCGCCCAGGGAGGAAGGGAGAGCCGCCGGAGAGCCGCTATCGCCGCAACCTGACGGCTAAGAGCACTTAGCTATAAGGCGGCGGTGGCGGCGGCAAACTTTGGCCACATATTAGCGCGCGGCGCAGACGTGACAAAAGGCATTGTGGGAAGAGCGGAGCCTTTATATTCGTCCTTTAATGTTGGCGGGAGCAGGCGGGGGGACCTTTTTTTCACCTGCGCCACCAAGTCAAGAGGGAAGAAAGTGAGCTTTTTACAGCTTTCATTCTGGGAGCAAACTGACGACGAACAAACCAAGGACGAACTAACAACAAATTAATCTCAAACAGACCAAAAAAAAACAACAACAACCAACCAAACCAACAAACTGAACTGCATGAACTAGCCAAAATCAAACCACCAACAAAGTACAAATGAAGTGAACCACAAGCTAAGAACAAAAAAATAAGCATAAATGAAGGACGAATGAAGAGCCTCGTGGCTAACAAAGGGTTAGCCAACTAGCCACAAACAAACTAGCCAACAAAGTGAGTATGAAAAATATGACCTTGAACTCTTCCAAAGTGGAAGTAGCCCTCCAAACGGTGTCCCCTAAGAGGGTCCGAGGCCTCCGGCAGCAGGTCCATCATCTCTGCGTCCCTGATCCCAGATCAGCCTCCTCGCCTGTGTGGCGTGAAGATTTATAACCCGCTCTCCTCAGAGACGCCACTTTAGCCGAAAGACAACACGTCTATCGCCGCTCACGGTTCTGAACTCGCATCTAATAACGATTTGCCGATGACCAGGACAAACTAACAAAGCAAAGCATTAAGTCAGCGTCTTTGAAAAGGTGATCTCAAAGTCCTCGAGAAGGGTCTGAGGTTCCTCCCAGACCCTTCTCCCTCTGCGCTCTGAGATTTATGGCCCCCTTCTCCTTGGAGACCGCCGCTTTAGCCGAAAGACAAACAAGTGTTTCCTCCCGCCACTGACTATCGATGTCTGTAAAGGTTGAGCCTTGAACCTGTGCACCACACACACGTTGGTGTTGTGGGGTTTTTTTCTTCTTTTTTTTTTTTTTTTTTTATGTCCATGTTGCGAGGCTGTGGGAAATGAGATTGACACGTCTGGTCTGTGGGGCCAAGTCTTTCTAAAAAATAAAAAAATAATAATCTTTTTTTTTTTTTTAAGACCATGAGAAATATTGAGAGAAAAAAAAATCTCTATTTTATATGTTATCAAATGATGAAAAAAATATGAAGAGGGAATAGAGGAGGAGGCCCCGAAGGAAGAGTGTTAAAGGAAGGTGGCGACTTGAGTTCCTACCCCGAAGGCAACAAAAAGTCATTTTCTACTGAGGTGTGTGTGTGTGTGTTTATTTATACACGTCCTCCGCTCTGTTTCTTCATACATACAGTTTGGAGGGCTATCATTATAGCAGGCAGGGGGAGGGAAGGGGGGTAAAACCATTTGCATTAGCATCAGTGTCTGACTCCAGGCACTGAGCAATGATACTCTCCATTCAGAGAGCCATTATCACCGCGGACCCCCTCGGTTCACACCAGAGAAAAGTGGGGGGGGGCGGCTCGGTCGTCGGCGCACAATTACAGGACGGGCCTGTATCGTGGCCCGACATCTCGTGCGATGCTGGCACACAACGGGACATTCCCTTTAGGGTTTTTTTTTTTGGGGGGGGGTAACGGGGGTCCTGGCATGTAATTGTCCTGGTGAACGCTCAATAGCACCTTATAGCGAGCAGGCAATCTACAAAGCAGAAGGAAGATGCCCGTGGCTACGGGGACCCTAATAGGAACTTCTCTCTCTCGCTCTCTCCGGCACAGATAAAAAAAAAAAAAGTTCCTTTTATTTATGGCGAGCGGCTGTTTGGGACTGAGGCTATCAAAGCGCACCGCTGCTATTTATCCCGGCAAAAAGGATTGGTCCGACACAGGGCTGAGGGCCAAAAAGGAAGAGAGGAGGCTAAGAGGGAAAAGGAGGGTGCAAATTGGCAGAAACACAAGGTCAAACTCTTTATCTTTTTCCTTTTTTTTTATTCACTCCCTTGTGGCTACTTCTCCTCCTTGCGAGTGTCCTCTCGCCACTCACCTGGAACTCCTCCGCAAGCGCTTCTCATATCGACAAAGAAGTCTGACGAAAGGAGTCAGTCACTCTTGGAAGGAAGTGGAACCTTGGAGGTATCTTTGCAGTACAACGCGAGAACTTTGCTGGGAATTTGAGATGATGCCCTGTCCTTTGTAAAGTGACGTCTTCCCGGTCATCACATCTTGGTTTGATGATCACTTCCTGGTTTACGTCATCACTTCCTAGTCTACATCATCACTTTCTGGTCTACATCATCATTTCCTGGTCTACATCATCACTTCCTAGTCATCACATTTTCTTCAAGATCACTTCCTGGTGATTGTTTCCAGTCCACAACATCACTTTGCGGTATCTCTCGAGATGGTTCTCGAATGTCTCTTTGAAGCTCTGCACAGTTTGGAAGGTGACGGCGGGTCGGATGATGAAAGATCCATTACCATCTACTTTAGTACCATAAATCCAAGTGGGAATGCCGACATCAAAGCCAGTCTGGTCCCTTGGAGGAATTCCCCTCATACTTGGACATGCAAATGAGCCTGGTCTCCACCACTCAACCCCCCGCCCCCCACCTGATTGAGGCGTTCATGGCCATTGCCAGCGTGGGAATTACACAGCGAGGGACGCCGTCCAATTGGACCGACGTCTCCCTGAGCAATTTGCCTTGGCTTCTCCCGCTGGCGTCGGCGGCGGCCATGGCGGCGGCGCCTGCTTTTTATCCGTCGGGATTCCTGGCCGGGCCAGCCGGCAACATGGCGGCTGAGCTCGGAGGGAGAGAAGGGATTTAGGTTTGAGGGGAAGAATGGCGGCGAGATGAGTGTGTCGGTGTTTGCACTTGTTGTTACTTGTTCTCTTCCTGTTCCTGATCCTATTGCGCCGAGACAATGAACGCTCGCAGCCAAAACAAGTTTGCACCTCCCAGACACAAAGGCACAAGCACCTACACATGATAAGCTAGCACGACAACTATGCTAATTAATTTGCGTTTATGTGTTTGTGTGTGTGTGTGTGTGTGTGTGTGTGTGTGTGTCCTTTGCTATTCTTAGATGTGTACAAATTTAATTCAATGTGTAGAACAAAATTATAGTTTCAGCTAGCCAATCAGAGGACAGATAACGTTATAAATAAGAGAGCGGACGTTTAATGGAAGCAAGTCTGAATTCTTCGAAACATCGGGATTTTCTTCAATGACTGACGAGGTGAAATCACATGACGCAGCATAATTTCTGCGTCTATAATACACCGACTTCTCCGTAGAATCTCTTTGCCGGGGTCAGACAGGCTGCCCTGAGACCCCTCCCAATTGTATAATGGTATTCCTGCTTTTATCAAAAGGAAGGCAGCGAGAGAGCGAGAGAGCGAGATGAGGCATTGAGCTGACAGCTTGATTGTGATGCTCCTGTCTGATAACTTAGCTAACCTTATCCATCTATTTCACCTCAACCTTGCAGCCATGTGTCCCGAGACCCCTTTTCACACCTGCACCCAACCCACGTACACACACACGCAAAAATAATCAGCGCACACCTCTGACCCCTTTATCGAGTGTCGGTGTTAATCCTCATCTTGGCGCTCAATGCGGAGCACAATCACACACACACTCGCAGTTAGCGGCGCGGTTAAGTAGCCCACGGTGAGGAAGTCCGTGCGATAAAGGTGCCACCGAGGGTCAGTAGATGCCTGCCTTGGAGCACGGGTGGGAGAGAGGATAGCGTTGGGAGGAGGGATCGAGTCTGAGGGATAAGGGCGGGTCGCTCGGCCTTGAGATGGGACAAAAAGGGGGGTGGCGAGGACGGGCGGAGAGCGACACGGCGCAGGATAAAGGACGTGAATACAGGCGGGCCAGAGGTGAGGCTAACGCGCTAGCTCGTTGTGTGTGTCAGGAGGATTACCTTTTTCAAAAATGACATTTCCACAGAACCCGTCGACGAGGTCAAAGCCGCGGATTTGGAAAGACTTCCACCATTCAGACTTGCCAGTTTACATCATTGTGGGGAAAAAAATATGACCATGACAATTCTTAGCATGGTTGGGGAAATAAAGGCAGACTCGTTTCAACTTTTTCTGTTCGTGATTTTTTTTTTCCCCGTCATAACGAGAAGCAAACAGAGGAAATAGAATATGAGCTAGAGTCTTACGGTGTTTGTTTGGGGGACGTTTTGTTTGACACGCGAGTCAGTCATCCTGCTTTTCCCACACGTCGCCGCATGTTTCGCTGCGGGGAACCTTTTGCGGCAAGTATCTCAGCACCGCCTTGTCAGCCGTCATTTATCTCTGACACCGAAGCTGTCTGGAGTGCGGGCGCGCTCGTGTGTGTTTACGAATCCCAAGGACAAGCCTCCCGGCTCCAAGACGGATGTTTTGCCCACATTGAGGACACGTGAGATCCCGCCCTTGATGGATAGTCTGAACGTCCGTGACGGGATGTTAACATAAAAGCCGCATTTCAATATGTTACTTATCAACTCTTTGCAGTTCATCAACAGCGAGAACTTGATTTATTTGCTCCTTTATCAGCGTGGAGTAATTAGACGTTAATAGCAAAGCATTTGCAGGCCGGCGTGTGATTGATGGCATGGGTAGGCGCACCTCTCTTTGCTTTCAGGACTTGGAATTATACAGTAACAACACTTCTTCCTGCCTGTTAGCTTAGCAGCTAGCGTCATATTTATTATGATAGCAACAAACAACAACAAAACAACACCAGCAATCTAACATGTCAATCAATTGTGCTAGCCAAGACGTCACTTGGTTTAAGCTAGCTAACAAGAACCAAATTTGAATTTTCTGTGCTTTCTTGGTTCAGTCATACTTTGGAAAGGAACAACAGTACTGATGACACTTGACCAGATCACAAGAATGTTCAGGTTCTCATCCAGCCATTGGTTGGTCCACCTGCCAATCATTCCAAACAGCAATAGAAGTGAAGCCGTCCCATTAACAATGGCGGACCTTCCAGCGGGATCCAGTGAAGTGTCTCTCGCGCAATGCGTGCATTCATGAATATTTGATGAGGCCCAGTCGACAAGGCGGTCCGCAAAGACCAATCAAGCGAGTTCAAGTGGATGCGGCGTCGCTCTTTTGTGGTGCTGAACAAAGCCGGCGATAGCTCGGGGGGGTTCCTGTGACTCCAAACAATGTATCCGACACTACCCCATCCCCTACCAGACCGGGGCCTCCGTCACTCAGTGGGGTCCCTCAGCGGGATCCTGAGTTCAAGGGTCACGCCAGTCAGACAAGACATAACAGAGAGGAAAGTGTTGAGTGATTGTGAGGGAAAATGTTAAAGGCTGTGTCATGTCGCTTTTATCTCAAAGAGAAAAGAAAGAAATGGAAATTTGTGTCGGGTGGCGCTTGTCAACAGAAAAGGCAACGTGAGGAAGCATTTTGGGGAGGATGCGGATAAAAGTGCGGCTCTTGCTAATAGCCTGAGGAAAACAAACCAAAAAACAGGAAATTTATGACAGGACAGGCAAACAATGATCATTTTTCCAGAACGGGCTCGTGTTTTGTTCCCTCCTTTTTTGTATTAAAAAATGGCAAATTGTTTTTTATTCAATCGACATTTTCAGCAGATTTAACAGAATCGCAAAAATTCTCCCGTCCTCTCGTCATCTTGCCCGAACCGGCGGCACTGATGCAAATAAAAGCAGAGGAGGAGGGGAAGGAGTTAAAAAAAGACAAGTTTGAGGAGAAAGAGGCCGCAGAGGGAGCGGGAGAAAATATTTACTCGGGGAATTAGTTCAGGATCATTGTGCGCGCGTGCACAAACGCACGCACGCCGGGCTCTATTTCAAGGCCCGAGTGGCTCAAGCGGAGCTCCCTCCGGGGCAGGCCTAATTATCACAGGGCGAGGGCCATTAAAATGCTTAACTAACCTCGTTTCTGCAGAAAGGCGCACAGATTAGCGGCAGCCCGCAGCAAAGTGTGGGGAATAACCCCGCTTGCCTAATACCCTCTTTGATTCTCGCTCGCTCGCTCTCCGGGCTGACGACTGGCCTGACCGAGGAAGCTAGGAGTGAACGGCAGCAACTGTATCAAACAGCACTGCGTCCAACGGACACTTTATTAGGTACTGAAGGAATGGGGTCGAAATACAAAAAGTCTTGCCTCGCTACAAAAACAGATATGCTCAAACCTCATTGAATAAAGTACATAAGCAGACAAGTATATTCACATATTAAATCAATAAAAGAAACATTTTAAGCATATAATTATACCTACACACCAAATCAATAAAGAAGACATAACTAGACATTTTTGATAAGTGGTAATGAGAAAGGTTTTTATAACTTTATGATCTGATATATATTTCTGAGCACTTTGAAATAACAAATGTTTTTTGATATATTGCCTGAATAGCTTAATGACCCTTAAGGAACTGTTTAATGCATGCCTGATGATTTTCTAAATCACGGACACTGCCAAAGTCGTCTAAAAATGTTCAGTACTTGATTGTATCTTATGTTTTGACTAATGCTAGACGCCAGTTTTCGATTACTACTGAACGTTCTGGACAGAGGGAAATATTTTGCCTAACAAAGAAAAGATATGGTTGAAAGCATGATTAAACTAAAAATATGATGACGTAAGCAAGTACATGGAGTATCAAAAGAACAAACAAACAAAAACATGGTAAGTGGTGAGTACAAACTTTGCATCGTCAGGGAACATTAATAAATTGATGATGTCACAGCCAAAAGCTCACATAATTCCGTACAAAATGACAAAATTGAAAGAATGATGAATGGATGAGGTGCGACAGTGTATGTGCAAGAATGGAGGAGAATGTTTACAGGAAGGTCACTTGGAGATAAAACCAGCAGGTGCCAGAGGGAGACAGCCAAGCCAAAGATGATCGTCAAGGCTGAAAGACGGAAAGGAAAACAACAGCCCCCACACATCGAATCGCCCATAATCAGCACCCAACCCCACGGAACCAGCTCTCACCGAACCAGCACCCACTCCCATGGAATCAGACTCTCCTGCGAACTTGCCCCACCCCAAAGACTCATCACCCATCAAACTCGGCCCACACTGGCATGTGCAACTGAATATAAGCTGACCAAAGAACCTTGAACGTTGCCTTTTCTGAATGGAGACTTTCTGCTCTTGAAGGGCCCAGCGCTGTGTTGTACTTTCCTGAAAACAGAGCTTTCTGAACAAGAATTGTGATTGAACTCAACCAACCTGTGTAAGTCTAATTTCTGCTTCAGTGTCTTAGCATTTTCCTAAATCTGAAGAAATCAAACGAGCACGCAGTGAGTAAATTGGATAACAGGTGATTGGCAATGGCTTTTGCCGTGAGGCGCAGATAGCGCGCTCCCTAAATTGTGGACAAAATCCAACAGTACACAGCCTAGGTACATGGACACGCGTAATCAATATCCAATTAATTAGTTGTCAAAAATGTTGATACCTCTAAAACTAGAGCCAATTCAAAGAACTGATGTCATTTTTGGACAGCAGCCCAGAATCACCTCGGCAACCATATACATACATACATATACATATATGTATACATATATATATATATATATACATATATATATATATATATATATATATATATATATATATATATATATATTATATATACACACACACACATATATATATACATATATACAATATATATACATATATATAATATATATTATTATATTATATTATTACATATATAATATATAAAATGCATGAATTTGCTGTCAACCAATAACAGATGCACAAGTGACTGGTCGCCAAAGTGACTGGTCACCCGCATCACTGACCTCCAAAACGTGACACTGTGCTATACTGTCTGTGTGTCGCCATCGATGTGTTCTACCTTGGGTGATGAAGCATCGTCTTCCTGGGCTGAAGTGAGACGGATTATGGGGCGCTGATGAAAATGACTTGTTTGTTCATTCACTCAAGATGGATGAATGGCACCACAACAAATATCTGAGCACTCCTCCGGCGACCGATTGTTTCACGTCGCCGTCCAAACGGGAAGCTGTGGAGGATTTCAAAGAAAAACTTCAAGGTCTCAACATCGTTTATCACTGTCAATCAATACATGAATGCTCAATTGTTTTATATTTGTGACAAAGCATTATGTCAAGCACGGGTGTCAATAAATTCACAACAAGGTGAAACTGTCAGGATAGGAGAGAGCGGTCGCGGGGCATTCAAGGCCCTTATTGCGGAACTAATATGTTGTTTCGGCTGCGTGGTGTCCACGGGGAACGCCAGCGTGGCCCCCTCCACCTCCAACGTCTCATTTTTGTTCTCGGGCTTCTCTGATGCTCAGATAGTGAGCAACGCCTCCAGGTGGCGACCTCTCCAATTGTGAGAAAAAGAAAAAGAAAACAAAAAGAAAAAAACAACCGCTGCCAGAAATCCTCCAGCGGCTCCGGAGACGACCGCGCAGAAACAAAGATGTCATAAGCTAGCTTAGCCGCTATCGCGCCTTTGCACTACATCTCCCCCGACGCCTCCTTCACAACGCTCTCCATTTATTCATTCATTTATTTATTTATTAAGCATTTTCCAGGCTTACAAAAAAGACCCACGAAAAAGGATTATTTGGGAAAGACAATTAGCTGCGGACACTAATTCATGCAGATTGAGTTCGCATGCTGTCATTTTCGCCGAGTTGTGAGGCGGACAAATTGACAAAAGGACACAAGAGGACGCAATCACACCACAGCAATAGAAACCGTTTGAAGTAAAGCAAACATGGATATAGACATTTCCAATCTTTTTCATATTTTATTGACAATCATTTCCAGTCAACCTAAAGCACACGCATAAATAAAACCGGAAATCTAATCTAGAGGAGAGTAAAGAAACAACTGCGATCATGTGGGGATATAACTTTATAAAGTTTAGATGTTCTCATCACATTTTTGTCTCACACACACTGTACATAAAAATAATTTTCATTTATTTAGGGACAGGTATGTATTGATGCCAGGTATTGGTATCGGGACCAATATTGGCCTTATTTTTAGGTTTTGGGTACTCGTGGACACTGCCGATACCAGCCACAGATACTCAAGGAAGAAAAACAAAATCTGACATTGAGTAAGTCCTGCATGCCAGACGTTGGCGCTACACTGTCACAGTTGGACACATTTTCAAGTAATCGATGGATTTATTATGACCCGCGATTGGATTGAATGGTGACCAGTCCATTGTTCATTGCATACATGTACTGTATGGTGCCTGCAATTTACTAGTGACCAGTCTGTTGTGTGTTGATTTGAACTGACAGCGAGTTTATTGTTGTTTTGCCAAGTGCCAAAACTGCAAAATTGCTGTCTGTCCATTCCTTCGTCTGCTTAGTATTCTCGGGTAGGAAACGGTTTGAACCGGCGACCGACCCATCATCTCGCCGACAGATGAGATGAGATAACTTGTTTTTTTCCGGCTCTCCACAACAGGCGCTATTAAGTGGCCGTCTATTATCCGTCCGCTCGGCATCCCATTCCAATTCGCCCCGGCGGGTCACAAAGTGTCGGCGGCTCTCGTCCCGCCCGTCGCCGCCGCCCAATCACTTTGCCGTTCACAATGGCTGAATGGACGCTGCCCGCTTTGTCATTTAAAGTGCATAAAAGGGGGCAGAAATTGATTTTGATTGTCGATCTTCATATCTAATAAAGCTCGGAGGAGCTCCCTTTCTTCTTTGTCTGAATGGTCGCTGAATGCTTTTCAATAGCTTGCTCTGTGTGTGTTTCATGCAAAGCAGCTCTTTGGGGTTGGGGGGCGATATATTCTTTCATTATTCCTCTTTTTTTTCTACTTTGAGGAGGTCCGACATAATACAGAAAGCCATTTCTAATATTTAGACTTTGGATTGCCCTAACGAAGGGATATCTGAGTAAAAACCGTCGAAACAATTTCCGTTTGTTGTTCACGCACTTTGTTAATCAAACTCTGGCAAATGTTTGTGTGCTGTTGTGACTCCGTAACAACAATCTTGACGAATCAAATTAACGACTCTGCCTTTAAGACAGAAAATAATCGAGATGAAAAGCAGAATATCACCCGAGTGAAAAATGAAACCATGTTCCTGCTTGTTTATTAATGTAAACGTTATGCAGATGGGCTGTTTACCTTCCTCCGCTTGCTCTATTTTTTGTGGGGGTGGGGTCGGCGACAGGGCGAGAAGAAGAAGAAGGAGGGAAGGAAAAAAAAAAACACGTAAACAAAAAATTGCTTTCACGCGAACGTGATTAATTATCGCACGAGTAATCCGCACGTACTTGTAAAGACATTCAGGCGAGATTAGGCGCTTCAAAGTGACAAGCATGATAGATGACGATGTTCTGCGAGCGCCAGATTAAAAGGTCGCCGGAAAAAACTGGCAAAGTTGCGGAGAGATGCAATCAAGGCGAGCGCCTCCGCCACCCCAATGATTATGGAAATCAACATATGGCGGCCATGTAAACACTCGGGGGGGGGGGGGGGGGGGGGGCGTTTAATCAAACTTCAACAATTAGAAGACGCACAAATGATATGCAAGGAAAACAAAATGACGGTGAAGAGAAAACGAGTCGGGTTGTTATTAGCGATAGGCGCTAATTCTCGATGTTTCCTTTACATAGATAAAAGCACTTTAATTGCTTTTAAAAGCTTGCCGTAAATAAAAGAGACATATGGCAGGTTTGAGTAAACCCACAGAAAAGTCTCAACAAGCCATGGCCCTGAGAATACGTTGGATCGTGACTTTGTCGTGATGCTTAAGAATCGATTGTATAATGATGCATAAAGATGCGATTTATAATACAAGGTTATTTACTTGCCTGTGGTGGTGTCAAGACATCCTGGGATTTTATTTATTTATTTATTTTGGTTGTATTTGGAGGGATGCAACACCAACCGGGGTGTCTGCCTCCATATCTGCACTGATGTCACTATTACTCACACACACACACACACACACACACACACACACACACACGCACACACACACACACACACACACACACACACACGCACACACACACACACACACACACACACACGCTCACACACACACACACACGCTCACACACACACACACACACGCTATCATGCTCAATCATGCCTCCCTGAATAAAAATCAGCCGCTCCAGTTTGTGTACAAGCCCAAAATCCATTTACAAACCTGCAAGAGAAAATATAATTCAACACTATATTGTATTTTTTGTATTTAGTTTTTTTTTGGCACACTTTTTGGTCACGGGGGTTAAGTGAAAAAATATTGCAGGAGAATATATTAGTCCATAAAATGTGTTGACTTCACACTGCCAACAATGGTAGAAATATTAAAAATTGGAAGTAATGAATCTAAAACAAGATTTGAATTGTAATGACAATAATAAGTGCAAGTCCTCAACATAGCCGCATGACTTATCACATTATGATGGAATCTTTTTCTCCGCTCAGTGAATTATCTTTTTGATGAATGCTAAATGCTAATGGTGCAGTATATGAATCCAAAGCAGGGCTTCAAGACAGAACTTTAGTTTCATTAATCAAGGGGCTACTTTCCCTGATCAGGCGCGTAGTGTCTTCACAGACAACCACACACACAGCTACAATGAGGGGGGAAAAAAACAAAAGAAAAAGAACAATACTCATTTCAAGGCAGACACCAGTAGTGTGAAGGACTTAAAATCATTTTCCTCCTCACTTGATTGTGGATGAAGCTCCCGATAAACCGCCCGCCAATTACCCCCCCCCCCCCCCGCCCTCCCCCCCCCCCCTCCGCTTCTCTTTTTAAAGTTATTTCCTATCCCGGCTTTGAGCAATCTGTTTGTTTGAGGGCAGCATTAGATGTGACCAGCGTTTTATTGTGACATAAAACCCGCATTTCTTCCAGCGGCAGATTAAAAAAGAAAAAAAAAAAGAAAAACGCTTAATAAGAAAAGCTGTCAGCGGTGCAAAATGGCTGACATAATCCGTTTATCCTCCCAGCAATAAAGATATTTGGTCCTTGGGAGTCTATCTCTCCTCTCGTGTTATTTGGCCCAAAAAACATTATCGGCCGTGCATTCACACGGATTAACAAGTCATACGGGAGATAGAAAAGGAAATGACAGTTACGGGGGAAATGGGCCGCGCTCACGTGGCGGCGCGCGAGTGAATGGCGCCTAATGAGCGGACGGGAGGGAATGGTCGCCAGAGGTGGACAAAAAAAATGAATGGACGCCAAGTGAGATGCAGCTTGTGGAAATGGCAAGGCACTAAAACGCATTGTGGGGGTCAGGCTTTCAAAATAAGGTTTTCAAACAAGAGGTGGGGTCTCAAATTAAAATTCCGGTTTCAAATTAGGTTTTCAATCCAAATTGGGATTTGTGTTTTCGATGGACGCCATGCGGCTGTCTCTCCAGGGATCCACGTGACTGACATACGACACAAGCGGCGAGGACGTGCGGTCAGGGGGCGTCGAGGGGGTTTGGGAGTTGGAGAGCGATGGCGGGGTGGAGTCCCGTTTGAGTGGCGGGCCGTGAACTGGCACAGCACGCCGTTTAATCACGCCGCTTTTGGCCGTTAATGAAATGTGATTATGTTGGCCAAGGTGGCCAGGGTGGGATATTAATATCGGATGAGATTATGCATGAAAGCCCGGTGTGTAATTTCAAATCCCCACCGGCGCATCCCCCCGTTGGCATGCTAACCTTTGCTAGTTCATCATTAGCGTGCAACGTTAGCATAGCCATTCGTCTGCGGGCGATGGCGTGATGATAAATGCGCCGCTTGATTCATTAGTTTATCATCAAGGTGCATTTAAGTCATCGCCGAAGATCCATCATGCACCGCGCCGTTAACAGCTAGCCGACGTTGGCGGGCGGGGGGCCGAGAGGAGGCGTGAGCGGGTTGGTGGTTATCCCCACTTATGCTGAGTCGTCATCTATGCCAAACAACTCGCAAACAATAATGGCAACAGTTCTTTCAAAAGGTGAAAATTAGTGGTGAGAATATTATCAGTACTGAAATTGGTTTACGATTGGTACCGAACGTGTTATTCTCGCACACCACCAATAAAAATGCAAAATTAGCTAATTTAGACATTTATGCTAACGCTAAATCCCGCCTTCCTTCTCATATTTACGGCTCATCACTTCCGTTTGTCAATCATCACAACGCCACAGTTTCGATTTTGTTCACTCTTTCAAGGCCGCTCGAATAGATTCACGACATGTCCACGCATTCTAACATTTGACACACGTTTGTCCGCACAACTTCCCCACCCAGCTGCGAATTCGAGCGTCAGCAAAAGCGCCGTCGAGTGATTCATCGGGCCGCCATCGCTATTCATGGCCCTCCGCGTCGCCCCGAAGCGGCAGGCCGGCGAGGCCGAGGCCGATGTGAGTTATGTGCGCCGATTGTCGCCGGAAACCCGCAAAGTGCTCCCCTTGCAAAGCGGCCCCCGCCCGCTCTGTCGTAAACAACTCTGCAAGTAAGCGCGCCGCTGCTTAGCCGGCACCTTTGCAGCGGCTCCTAATTTAGCGCCGTTTAAATCTCGGCCTCAAGTGTTGTTGTTGTGAGAAATGCCTGCTTGCAAATGTCTTTTATTGAATGCTGACTCGGTGCTATTACGGCCCGCTGAGATATGCCGGCGCCGTAATACGTCCCTGTAGCTTTATCTTGTAATAGTAAAGTGCATTCATGTCGGCGCGGCAGAGGAAGCTGTGAAAGGGTGAGAATTGCCTCGATTTGGGATTGCGGCCGACTCCAAACGCGGGTTTTCACGCAAAAGATGAAGGGGAGGGGGGGGAAATATGTGTAAGCCTGCCGCTTTATCATGATCCATCGTAATAAGCGCGGCGGCGGTAATTAAGGACTTTTCCGGCGGGAATTGGGAGTCCGGTCAAGGTGTTGGGCCGCCTTTAGACGCACAATGCGCAAGCCTGTGAGTGCGACTTGAAAAAAGTTAAAAGGGACACACTTAACGTGATTTCATACCTTTTCTGTGGCTTCGAGTTGGCAGAGCTGACAACAAACTCTCCAAAAGTTTCTTTGTTAGCCTCTCTCGCAAGGAAATGTCTTTTTTGTCACTGATAAATAAAAACGTGTGAATGGAAGAACTCGGGCTGGATGTTCACTTTGGATGTTTACACTGAGGCACTTATCCCCTTTTTGCAATATTAATAACATCAATAACTGACATGATATATTTTTGTCCTTTTCAGAGTTTCTATGAAACTGAGCTTTCAGGACAAACCCGATTGGTTGGCCCCTGGAGGACTCGAACCCGAAGCCTCACCACCTTTGAGGCGCTGAGCAAACCCACCGCGAAGCAAGAAACTGTTTAACCAGAACTTCCAGTCTCTGTTCCTAAACTTTTGTTGCATACTTCCATTCCCTCCCTCACTTTGTCTAAAGTCGCCAGTGTGTTTGAAACAATCCAGAGGATATTAAAAAAACTAAAGAGCCATTGTTGCGGAGCAAAAGAGAAAGAGGCCAAATTGTCTTGCGTTCTTTGAGGCGAGACAAACGTGGACGCTCCCTCGCCGGCCGGCTCTCCTCTCGCCGGCCGTCTAATGCTTCCTAATCCGCGCTCAAGACAGACGCCGGCTGCGCGTGTGAAAGAAATCTCTCTTTGCTTCTGCTGCCTCACTTCATTATTTTTCTTTCTTGTCACTTAGCGTGATGGGTCGCACACAGGCGCCCGGATGAGCGGCCAAGACACAGTCGCCGGGGCCTTAATCTCGCCTTTAATGCGCGACTTCAGAGATGTCATTTATCTTGTGACTGCAGCAGGCGTCCGCCAAACTTTATCTCTAATAATATATTGATGGATTAAAGGGGTCAGGCAGGAGAGCGGGCAGGAAAAATTGCTTATTGACATCAAAATACAGTGCGACCCCCACAACCCCCCGCCGTTGCCGCCAAACCTTGATAAACATAGGGAGGGCCCGCGGAGGAGGTGAGAAGGAGGAGGAATTGAGTTGCGGCCATTGTGAAGCCCTCAGAATGATTTAGAAAATACAAAATAAATAAGATCAAGTCTCCAAGCAGTAGCCCAAAGGCGAGGCGGCTTCCGGGTTTATCTCGACACAAACTCACCTTCCTTCCTTCTTTTCCCGACCCGTCCCGACCGTTACTGTTGCCGCTTATTAGTGGCACTTAAGCGGTGAGAGCAAAAGTGGAATGTTGGGAAGCCATCAGCCACTGACAGAAAGCCGGCAGCAGCTGGCTTCACTGGGACTGTAAATGACACGTAGTCCGTGTCACACGGCTGGTAAATGACATCGACGCTTTCAAAGCGACGTCACATAAAATTGCTCCCATAGCAAACCATGAATTTTCTCAGAGACTTGCGAACCAAGAGCTTTAGGATAAAAACAAAGTTGTGGTATTGTCTTGACGCTAATATTGTTCTGATTTAAGAGGTTGGTTCTAACGTGATCCAGTGACAGTTACTCGGATAACATAGTTTTTACTTTTACTCGAGTATTTATCTGGGTTGTTACTATTGAATTGTTTTAGAATACATTCCATCAATTGAGTAATTGAGTTATAATAATCGAGTAAACCGATCAACCAAATAGGCAAATAAGACTGTTTTTTAAAGTTATTATAAAATAACACCCAAAAACTGGAAAGGGGCGTGACCTGGTGAATGGTGTTATAGTAAATCCACTGCTAAATTTCCTCGTGTGGGACAATAAATGAACATCTTATCAGAAGCTCACCAGCTTTGCTGAAAGAAATTCTAAACTCATCCCATATTTTTGCATACCTCACTGTTTTTGCAGATCATCTGTGCATGTAACTTTGTGGTGAAGAAAAAAAGAAATCCCCTAAAACAGAATGATCTGCAGTTCAAAGGCCGTCCAAATGTTTGATTCGCTAATAAAGTCTTGTGGCGTGTGAACATGTTTAATTTGTCTGCTGCGACAAGTAGACCTCTAAAACCTCTGACTAATCGACGGGATTACAGCAGTCAAATGACATTTTTATAGCTTAAACTCCCGACTACCTGGACCAGCAGATATTAGCGGCCTATCTGCGCGCTAAGTGCTTATTAGCGTCCTGATGCCGTAAGTCTGTCGGAGCGGCGCTGATAGCTCGTCCGAGCGACACGGACGCCTACGGATTAGCGCCGGACTTAAACGCGGTTAATGTGGTGCTGGGGCCGCTCTGTCCCGACCCCGCCGCCACTTGAATTAGCCATGTTAGCCATCCGGACCGAGCTCTTGAGCCGATGTTGGGTGGTGAAGGTTTGGGCGGTTGTCTCTGCTCTGGGTCGCGGCGGAAGGCGGAAGTTTTGTTGAAACAATCATGGGCAATTTTTTCGTGTGGCCGATTTGTCCTGACGTCATTGAAACAAGTCACAAAGACGTCGGCGACCCGAGCGGCCAGCGCTTACGTGAACTTGACACAGCGCGGGCCTGGCGCGCCGTCTTCTTTCACCGGACAATTAGGAATAAAGTGAGGGCAGAGCATTCTGAACAGCCGCCTTGTAAAAAATCAATTAAATCCTTTCTGGAGATAAAAGGCGGCGCGCTGAATAGCGGCCATTCATTTGGGCCCGCCATTCAGAAACAAAATAGCCAAGGTCTCTGTGTGACGCGCAATTCTATTAGATCTTCTTCATTCTCGCCTCGTTTATCTTTACTTGGAAGGCCCCTCGTGCACTCTCACATTAGCGCTTTCATTCGTCCTTTGAGAAGAAAACATCCACGCTTATTTAATTTCACGCAGGGCCGCCTAAAGCGAGGTGAGATCGGCGCATTCTGAAGCGCTCGTCCTTTTCTCCCCGCCGCCGATTGTTAACCGGACGCGTTGTGCCAGCTGAATGCGAGCGATGAGCTGTGCTAAATGCCAAATAGCTCCTCATTCAACGGCGCCGCAGCTTCTCTCAAAGAGCGCCGCATTTCGGCTGAATTCGGCCAAATTTAACACAATTGAATCGCACGCAACCTAAAATACTGTCATTGCTTGGAATTCTGTGTCCCAATTAAATTGTGAGTTGCGCCCCCGCCGGTTGGGAAAAAGGCCAAAGAACGGGATGCCTACTTCATCGGGTGAACGACCTTGTCGAAGTCCACAAACCGTCTTTTTAACTTGTTTTCGTAGTGACGACGCATTACCAAATGTGAATTTGAGAGGAAAATGTTGACAGGTATTTAAAAAAAAATATATGACTAAAGTGTGGAAACTAAGAGAGTTTGGATGAAAGCTTGGCCAAAATCATGAAATGGGCAAATTAAACGGTTGTTTGCAGCTAGACAAAAACAATCAAGAAATTCAACAAACTTAATCCATCAACAATTTACAAAAGTTCAGATTTTTTGTGCTGGGTGAAGCGACCAAATCCGAAAGCACTTTTGGGTAGCTTCTTATAGTCATGAGAGAAAGAAAGCTGCATTTGTTTTATTTCCTTTTTTTGTTTGTTTTTTTGTTGCGATGCTCATCAGTCACCGCCGAACAGCAGCCGTAAACCGCCATGCAGGCGCCCAGTCACCTGAAGGACGCACGCTGCTCATCACCTAATCCCCCTCTGGACAAAAAAACATGGCGGGCGGGTTGTAAAGCAGCTTTACAAGCAATTTTTCCCGCAAACAAACTCGGCTGGTAAATCTGTCCGGCGACCGTAAAACTGCCGAGTTCACCAGCGAGCTTCAAGGTTGTGTTGCGAGCGTTTTCTCGCATGTTACTCAAAAACGCAGACAGTCATTGTGCGACCCATCCCGCGTTGCTCGCGTCTTTATCGCCGCCATCATTCACCCCCCCCCCAAAAAAAAGCGGCCCAAACTGGAGCGAGATGATGCCGCCATTACGCCTCAAATGACCCACTTCAATCAAAACAAACACAACGGCGGGACGCGGCTCGCATGCCGCTCGGGACTCATAAAAACAACAATTTGCCAGCGCCGATAAAAGCCGCCAGTGTTTGTCGCCGACCGAAAAGACGAGGCGGGGGCCGCCAAAACACCATCGCTCGCTACATTCACTGCATCAAGGCTGAAACAAATCTAGTTGTCCTTCCAAGATGTCCACATTTCTCAACTGATCCAAACCGTTCGTCAAATGTCAAACAGGACATTTCTAAATTGTACAAATATAAATTTGAAACATTTTCTGAACCCTTCCACAACTGTTGACAGATTGACACTATTCCAACTTGAAAGTGTTCATCTCGTTCAAAACATCTATGGTGCTCTCGTTCACATTTTACCCAAACTTTCCACATCCCTTGATTTTCTTGCTGTATAGCATACTCACTGTTAGCATGTTAGCATTTGACCTATTCTGGAGTCAAGGTGACCAAGTCACACTGTGTATTTTTCGTCACGACAATAAAACCTCTGCCAAGGATGAAATGCTAACAAAAGCGACTGCGCTTATGCTAGCATGTGTCACACGTTTGTCGTTAGCACACGTTAGGTGTAGGCAGGTAAGGTTGGCATTCCAGTTTCAAAGAAGTCCCGCTCAAAGAGACAAAAAGGGAAAATAAATGTCTATCTCCAGCAAATTGTAATGTGTGCTTCTTTGCATAGTTGCTGTGTAATCCTACTCAGTAACAAAGGATAATCAAAACAAAACATCTTGCCTGTGTGCTTTTGCACTTGGCTGTGGTAAAAAAAACATATTAAAAAAGCGAAGCCGGCAAGAGTTGAATTGGCTTTGACGAGCTTCCCGTGTAATTATTTGTGTGGCGGAACAATACGGACAAGAACAAGAGGAGAAGACTTAATCCGCCGGCTTTCTGGTGACAGTGACGCCGACGTCTAAGCCGAAGCTTTGTGCGCCAACGCACACTTTTTACTCGCATTGTGTCCCACACAATCCACCATCTTGTCTCTCATGTTGACATTCAGCGGCGAGTCGTCACTCCGAAGGGTCAGCCCTGTCTCGCAAACGCTCGGCGACTCAATAGCGACGAGAGGCCACTAGGTGACACTAGTGTTGTACAACTCAAAGACAAATTCAAAGGCTGACTTTTTGTTTTATTTGACGCTGCCACCTGCTGGTACGGAGGCTCATTGGTGGGCATGGCGCTGTGGTTCAAGCACGACCGCAACGCATTCAAGGACCCCGACATCGTAAACCGTACGCACTTGACCTGCTTTTATTTCCGCTTCTCGAATGAAGTCCACTTTCTACGTGCATAGACGCCAACGATCACCTCGGGGGAGGCCGCCAGGGAGGTCTGAGATTTTCCAATGGGAATATTTTCCTTCCTTTAAAAAAAAATGTTTTTGTGCCTCAAACATCTTGCTTACACCAGCAGGGTCTGATCCCAGCATTATGTGCGAATACATCAGTCGCCACACACACTCACGAACATGCACACACACACACACACACACACACACACACACACACACGCACACACCTTCCTTGCTTCGTCTGCCACAGAAGTAAATTATCAAAAGTGTGTTTGAAAGTGAATGAAGGGTGACTCTCTCTCTCTCGCAGTCTGCCTCTCTCGCCCGCTTTGACATCTCAGTTTTTTTTTCCCCTCCTTCTTCTTTTCCCCTCACGTTTCTGGGCGAGGTGATAACTGGCGGTAATAGGATTAACATTGATTTCTTTGCGCGAGAACAGAGATGTGCCGGTTGCAGTTATTTATTGAACTGCCAGCTTTGAACTATGAAAAGTGACTGCGAGGAAAAAAAGACCTAATGCAGCATTTTCAAGAGAGAAAGAAAGAGAGGGAAAAAAAACGCAAGCCCCGGTGCAATATTTTCTCCTTTTTTGTTATTTCTTCTTCCTCCTCCTCCTCCTCCTCCTCCTCCTTCTTCTCTGTCTTCTTCCTCTTTTTATGTTGTGGCAGGATAAAAGAGCAAATCGGCGCCTGTGTTCTATAAGCCGTGGTAATGACTTTATTTATTTATTGGCTTTGTTGTCGTGGCTGCCATTTTGGTGAAATAAATAAAGTCAAGACATTTGCGATTTCATCTATAATCTGCTCTCTTCCGTTTCACCTTGAAATAAAGATGAAGAAAAGGAACGCTTTCTTCCGACAGAGGACGAGTTCAAAGCTCGCCTTTGCAAATCCAAATACTGCAATAATAACAATAGCCATCCTAATTTGCAATATTTTCATTTCAGTTGCACATCACGTTAATGTTGCTTTTTTTCACAAGCAAAATGAGAACATTTACAATAGACTAATTTACATAATTTTAGAATATACATTTAAAATGTAAAGTCATTCAATAATTGTTGAAATAATTTAATTCTGCTATTTTATTTAAAAAAATATTTATTTCAAATGACAATTTATATACATTAATTTGATAGACTTAAAAACCAGTAAGATGAGTTCTTAGCATTCATTTTAGGATTAGGGTTTTATGTTTTTTTTATCATAGCGCCATTTATTTTCTCACTATGTCATTTTTACAGCCACTAAAATATTTTTACTTTTTAAAAGTTCATTTTTTATGATTTCACCTTAAACAATGGGTGATGTAATAATTTGCATCATGCATGGTAATCAATAAAACAACACCACCAACAAGAAGAGGCTAATTAATTTCTAGCTAGTTTACGTCAGAAGCAACTGCACTCCGCCGTTATCTCACTTTCACTTTGACTAATCGAGTGTCCTAATTAGTTCTGAATAGCTCCATTGATTAGCGGTCTATTAGTCGATTGACTAGGCTGAAGGTTATTTCCCGTTTTGCACCTCGCGTGTGAAAACCCTTCGATCCATTCAAGCAACATTTCTCCTCTTGAGTAGCTTGATTGTTGTATTAAAAATATTACTTTTAATTGCAGACATTTTTGTAAAAAGCCCCTGATTAAAACATGAAATTTGAGTGTAAAAAAACAAAACAAATGAATGCTGCATACATAGCACATACATGACGGACTCCCGCCTCCCCCCTGCCCTTTGCGTGTTTTACAATCAGCAGGGCCGTAACCACAAAAAAAAAACTAGCAGCGTCCATGAACCCCCCCCCCACACACATTACCACTGCCATCACCCAGAAAACCTTTAATCTCCCCAGACAAAATGCATTGTGTGAACTCATCTGTCTCACCCACACACATAATGTCCCCCCCCACCCCCTTTTCAAACAGCACAGCGCGGGGGGGGGGTTAACAAAACACCCATTAGCAACTGGTGCTTGATGCTAAAGAGAGATTTATGCGTTTATTTATTCAAGCGGCGGCAGTGAGATCATTAACCTCCGCCGGGTCCCCAGGGAGAGAGACCTCTCAACCCCCCCACCCCCGTAAAAAAAGAGGGGCCTCCCCAGTGGGCTGGGGGACGGTGGTCTTTTAGGATCAAATGAAGCAGGTGACATTTTAGCTGTTAGGTTGAATTTATTACTGTTAATTGACAAATACCGCAAAAGACTGATGTTTGTCTTGCCATTTTTGGCAATGCTAAGTGTCCAACATGACCCAAAAAAATTTCAATAGATTTCTTCTGTCTTTGTCTCATCTCAAGATTTTTTTTTTTTTTTTTGTGGGTAAACTTGATGAATTCTGATGAAAGTCTTATATGTGTAAATGAAATTGGCTTTGGAGGCTGAATTTTCAGCTCGAGTGCCTCGACTGACAGACATGTCAAGTATGTAATTACACCTGAGATGAAGCATCCCCCCTCATGTCCAACATCCGTCCACGTGAGCCGCATGGAATATTTGCGCATATTTTTGCATGCTTTAATTCAACTTGAACGTTGACTTTCTGGACTTTCAACAGGTCTCAAGTGAATCCCATCCATTGAGAAGCGCACCCGTTTCTGGTTCCATAATGAAAAAATTAGCAAATGACTACTAACCATTTCCTAATGTCAGGAGGTTTAAAAAACGATGGAATAAATTTGAGATTAATTAGATTTAAAAGAGATAGACGGTAACCTTTGTAACAAAGTAATTCCTTTGCAGTTTCACGTGTCATAACCGGATACACACAACAAGTCTCAAGAAGTCATCACTGAAATCACACAGGAGGTTCGGCCATTTTGTTTCAAAGCAGCCATTTTGTCATTTTTAACTTGGCGGACACGTCGGACATTACAGGATGCTCGATAAAGTCTCAAGCGCCCGTGCTTGCTCGTCTACCATAACAGGTCTCAAAGACCCATGACTAAAACGAGACAGGAAGTCAGCCACGTTGGTTTGAAGCGGCAGGGGCCGGGGACTTGGGAACTCAGCCAAATGAGCCCCGATCAGAATCTAGGGACCTCGACAGATGGGCGATGCTAAATGACTATGAAAAAAAGGAGATGTGAGGACCCGTTCGGCGCTACTGACAGCTTTAATTTCATTTGACGCACTGGTTGACTGCATTGGGGGGGCTGTGTTGGGGTTTGGGGAGTGGAGGAAGGGGGGTAAGCTATGGCGGCGTTCCGACCTTATCAAGCAAACACTTGAGAGCCCAACAAATCAAGGCTTTTATTGAGGGTAATAAACTTGAGCTTGCAATTGGAGATGAAGAGTTCCGATTTACGAGGGTGTGTCACATCATCGCACCTCCTCTTGCCTCCCAGATGGCGGCTTATATTAACATCTAAATATGTGCTTACAACAACTATTTACTCTGTGCATTGTGATGAGCATCGGCGTACGCTAGCCAACATTCGGCTAGCGAGTCTTGAGAATTGACTGGAACCGGGACTATTGGTACGATTTTCCTGGAACCGTCCTTAAAACTTCAGTCCTCATGTTTGCTGACCCCAAGAATTTGATAATTAGTTGCCGTTAAATCGATTAATTGTTTCACCTTGACTACGATTGCACCAATCAGGGAAGCGACTGAACTTGCTGTGTTTTCTCCCTCAACAAAAAAAAAAGTCAGTGAAGAAAAGACGACGGCTTTGGGGCGACGTCACCTGTTGGCCGACAAAGAGCCTTTTCAATCGAGACGAGTGGTCTCCCGCCTCTTCAGAATGCCGCGACTCTTCCAATTGAGCTGTTGTTGCTGTTGGCCGCCGCCGCGCCGAGCGAGGTTATCACAGCGCCGAGGAGAAATTGCCTGGGCTCTGCGGCGGCCCTGATTGCGCTATCGGAGGCGTCAGGGAGGCACTTCATAAAAGCGAGGGCACTTGGGGGGTGGGGGCCAACGAGGGGTACCGGGTTGCTCGAAGCGGTCGGTGGCTGTCGTCGGTGCCCCCCCGCCCCTTGATAAATCACAGCACGCTGGCAGCCGGGTAGCGCCGCTGCAGTTCAGGTTCTACTTGGCAAGCTGCCCTCTCTCTCTGAGGGGGGGGGGTTAACAAACATCGCCGCCAGTGCGGTGGTCGATCCCCACATTCATTTTTTGTTTATCCTCGACCCGGCGTGCCCTCGCCAAGCCATATTGCTCCCAAGTGGAGCCAAGCAATTCTGAATGTGCCCCAACTTCATTTATGAAATTACAAAACTGTTTGGCTGTGACATACACTCACATTCTCTGTGTAGCGCTTTGTTCGCTCTGCCAAGGCCAGATGTACTCTTCTGATTGCAGTTTGTTAGTTAGTTTTGAGGACTTTGCTTCAGAACAAACAAACAAACAAACAAAATAAAAACAAACACTTGGGTTTCATATTTAGCAGTTCGGGTCCACTTCGTGGCTAAGTGGGGCAGTGACCCACTTGATCCATCAGAGGGCGCTGCTGTGTGTTGATTGGTTGCTTCGTACTTCACCGCCACCTACAGTACTGGAGTAGAACGTTACTTCGGACGTGGGGAATCGTCCAACTCTGTTTTGTCGGCACATGGATTCTCAATGTCGGAAATTATTTTTGAACCAAACATCAGTTGAATTTAACCTCCAACCTTCATTTTTTTTAAGGTTGTGCTTTCCAAGGATATAGCTTTGGTCCTTCTCTGTCATGTGAAAATGTGCAAATTGGAATTTTGTCCATTTGGGTGACATCCTGCTTGGCCGCGTTTGACAAAGCGGTAGCTCTGCTGTGCCACTTTTGCAGGATCTCTGCGTGAAAGTGTCTCTGCTGTGGTTTCCAGGGGCTTGCCAGCTGATGATTCCAGGCCGCTCCGCTGATCCTGGGCGATTCCTCGGCATCTGTGTGAACTGGCGGCTTTGATCAACTTCGGGGGCCTCAAGGTCGCGGCACAATGCAATTCTGAGGTGGAAATCCCAGGGTGTTATCGGCGTGACCTTCACGGCTGCTGATAAGTTTGTGATGCTACAATTGCGAGCATCCTTCCTGTCTGCAGCTGCTGTTTGTTGGGATTGTTCGAAACGTGCCTGTTTGTGTCCTTTGATGGGTTGGTGTATTTTTTAAACTATTTCAGGAAGATGGAAAACTATGTTCTTCAGACTTTGTACGAGTATGGTTGGGGCAAAATGGTTGCCAAATATTTATTGGTTATACTACAGAAGTATCATGCAGTCAGTCATATTGACAAAAGAAGAGTTTCACAACTACTGTGAGCAACTTGGTCAACTTCTGTCATAGTTGTTTTATGTTTTCTGCCTCTAAGGATTGTTCTATTGTCTACCTATGTTGCTCACAAGTCGAATTAACAGCCGAACCACTGCTTGTATGTTAAAGCAAATCGGATGACTCGTATCTCAAGGCACCACCCTCTTGCAATATGATGATTTCCTGCCAACTATGAATGATAATGGCCATTTTGAGCCAGTCAAAAAACAACAAACACAATGACTGGAAATAATCCACAAAATGAGTAAAGTTGCTTGTTACGGTTTTGGCTCAACTTGTTTGAATGCGCAGGTAATTGATGAGCCTCTTAAAAAGTCATCCTGGCATCTGATGCTGGACGAGGCTGATGGCCGTCACCCTGTGTGTGTGGGGGCGGGGCTATTGTGGGCCAGCTTTATGATGGCTTTTCCGGAACGCCCCGAGAACGGGCCTGCGCGGGCGATACGTGCCCTGGGCCCATTTTTCTCCTTCCTTTTTTTTTTTGCTTTTGTATCATTAGCGGCGGCAAGGCGTCGTGAATCACCGGGAGAAAGAGCGACACCCTCCCTCCGCCCTCTCGCTGGGGGTGAGGAGGGGAAGGGGGGGTAGCTAAACGGCGTGACGATGTGGCTAAGAAAGGGGGGGGGGGGCATAGGGCCGGATCGACTCGGCGAGGGAACGGCTGCCAACCCCGGCGTGATGGATGGGCTCATTTCGCGGCCGGCAGCGAGTCTGGGCGAAGCATCCGTGTCATTTGTAATGTCAGCCAACAAAATGTAATCAAACATTCCAGCGGTTTAATCACACAGGGCTGCTGGAGAGATGATTGTAGTGTCAATATAATGCCGTTTCATTATCTGTTTGTGTTTTATATTGACACTGTCAGATAAACAGTGTGGAAAATTAAGATTAAAAATATGGTAATTTCATTTCAATCAAGCCGGGGCCTTCAGTCGCTCGGCCCCATTATGCGATTGATTACTTCTGAATTAAATTTGGGGCTGAATGTAAAGTTTAATCTTCTTTCTTCGCCGTCGCCATTCAGCTCCCCAAAGGCCTCTTAGTAAGTAAGTACCCATTGCATTTGATCTTTAATGAAAAGTAATGGCCCAAATGAATTGTATAAATCAGCTGTCACCGTCGCGCCTCCTTGACATTCTGCTCGGCGCCCCCCCCAAACCCCCACCCTCACCACTCCTTTCATTTTTAATCCAACGCTTACACGCATGCTATAACGACACAAATGCGGCTATTTATTTGATGTCTTGTGAACGGGTGTGTATGTGTGTGTGGGGGGGGGGGCTTTTGGTTTTCGGATCAAATTAGAAGTAATTTTTTTTTTTGTCACTGGCCGCTTACTGACTGACTTGGTCAATATCACTTGAGTGAAGATTTGGCATCCAATGGCATGGGAGCCAATTTTTTTTTTGGGGGGGTGGGCTCTTCCTGAGATCAATATTCATGATTTTATCCAATTGCGCTTTTAGTCAGGGAGAATACTTACATTCGAAATTTGAGAGCTCCAAATCAAAATCTAAAGGCATCTAAAAGTCTCCAAGAAAAAAAGCAAAGAAGAAGGAGGCATCTCTTTTTTTGTGAGTCTCATTCAGTGCCATTTGTCGTCCTTTTGTCGTCCTAATTATGTGCCCGAGTAGGATAACACAAGTTCTCCACTCGGCCATTATGCCGCCGCACAAAAAAGAGGGGGGGGGAGAAAGCGGCAAGCACACAAGAAAGCTGATCACTTTGGAATTAGCAAACATGATACCGACGAGGAAGAAGAAGAAGAAGAGGAGGAGGAGGAGGCAGGCGAAGAAAAAAATCATTAATACCGTCAGGGATTAGAGGCGGTGATTAAAGGGGAGCTTCCACCGTATGCAAATGAGCGATAGGAATTTATCAGCAGCAGGCCGAGCTGTCTTAGCACGTGTGCGTTTTGCCTGATTACATACTGCTTCTTCAACTTGCTGCCTTTTTCTCAACAGGCATGTTGGGAGGCAGCCGGGAGGGCTTCCGTGCTTTTATTAGCCGCCGCCGCCGCTCCTTCTTCGTTGTTTCCTAGGGGGCCGGCGGCAAAACAATTCTTTGGTGTTGCTGGTTTCAAGTGGGGATGGATTTGAATGAGTTTTACATGAAAAGTTTTATAGAAAGCTTTGTTTTGTTTTTTGTTTTTATTTATTTTTGTAACGAAAAAAAAAATAACCCTCAGGTTTACAGGAAGTGCATATTTCAATCAGTTTTAGTTTTTAAATTAATTTTGCGGTGGGTTATTTGTATTATATTTTGATTTGTTCAAATAATTTTATTTTTCAAATTTGTAAAATAAATGTTTCAATGATTCAATTTCAGGTTTTCAAACATTGGGGAATTTAGTCACATTTTTTTCTACAAATATTTTGTTTAATTTATTGTTTAAGTGTATTAATATTGATAAACAATATTTGAGTTTTTATGGAATGAGAATTAGTCAGGCAATTTGTAAAAAACATTGAATTCCATATTTTCCAAACCTAAAGCCGCAACAGGTAAAAAAAACGATGGCGCAAGAGAGCATTAGAGCGACAGTTGGGAGGAGTGGAGGTGGTGGTGAGGGTCTTTGCTGTTCTTTGATGAGGATGTGACCCCCCCCTTTGTGTTAACAAAGAACACAAGAATGAAAGTGAGAGGCCCGATAAAGCCTCTTTCCCTCCTCCTCGTCCTGGGGGAGCACTTTGAATGTATGCTTAGTGTCTGCTAACATGCTAACATGCTAAATACGGGGGGGGGGGGGGGGGGTAGGGGGGCTGCAGTCATGACAAGTAGTTCCCACACGCGTGCAAACATGCTTGACACGTGCCTGACATGTAAAGTACATGCGTGTGCTAGATGAAGACGTCACAGCATGTGCACAATTCTTTTATTTGCAATACGTTTGTTTTAAGCATATTTTGGTTTGTTTTTGCCTAGACTAGTAAAAAACATGTCAAAGAATAGTATATTTTATATTGTTGGCCATTTCATTAGGTACACCTGTGCCATGTAATGAAAATAGAAACCTCAAAAAGCTCATGATGATGCTAACCTTGATTGCCTTTGTTTATTACTGCAATTACTGCATAAACTCTGAATGCGTTGTTTGCATTGACCACATTACACATAGACTATAATGTTTAATTCAATTACAATCCCATGGTTAATACTAGTAATACTTCCAAGTAAAATCAAACCTGCATAACTGTATTATCTCTTTTCCTTTCTCAGAACTGTATTCATATACTTAATTTTATTTCATGACACTTTTTGATGTCTCCATAAAGGGCCTGCATTTAATTCAACAGTTACGTCCTTTAATATGTTTATAATACTTTTTCAAGCATGTACCCAGACAGTCCATACTACTATAAAGAGCACGCGCAGTCCGAGGGGGACGCACCACATGGCCATTAGTGATCCCAAGCGCCGATTGAATGGAGCGCATTGTGCTAAAGAAGGCATGTAATTGAAATATCCACAGAGAGATAACATTGACTCTAAACGATAACAAAAAAGAAGAAGAGCCAGCAGTCGGTTGCCTTGAACAGTCTCCCGGGGAGGAGAGAGGGGGTGGGGGGCTCCTGAATAGACGAGCCGGAGAAGCATGATGAAAAGATCTATTGTTGCTCGCCGAGGCGACCTATCTCTCAAGGACATCTAATTAATAGACAACAGCTGAGGCCAACGTTCATATTCGTCTCCAACATCAACAGACGCTACCTGGTTTGTTTACCAAAAGTTTTTTTTTTCTTTGAGGGGGCATTGCCTGGTTAGGAATCACCTCTCGGTTTCCTGCCCCGCCCCTTTCCTTGAGACGGCCGGTAAGTTCCCGGCCCGCCTGAATGTCTCCCAACAGGGTCTCGTTTGGGAAAGGTTCTGTCCAGGTCTTGGCGGTCCAGTGATGTACAAGTTTAAATCTAAGACAAGAATAAAAGTCGTACACTAGCGTGAAGTCAAGAGCTGAGTACAAATGACAGAAGTCAACCCCAAGTCAAGAGTTGAAAGCAGAAATTTGAAGTTTAGGACAAGTCAAGTGTTAACAACAAAAGACTAAGCACTAAGAACAAAAGTTGCTTTTTTTTTATTATGACTTTTTTTGAAAAAACAACGACCTGATGATTTTTTTCAAACAGGTACAACTTTATTGTCGAGATATGACCTGACCCCCAGCCGGACTTTAATCTCCAGTATCTTTCTGTACTTAATTTTGTTGTTAATATCCCTTCATAGAGATTCCTTGCGATCGATGCGGTGGGTCAACATATTGACGAGCAAATGCAATGATAGCCACATTTAGCGACTGATGCACCAAGTGGGAGAATGCCAAATCGATGGCGACGTTTGAACATGTCACATCTGCGCTCCCCCTTGTCTTCATCTGCCCGTCTCTCCGTGGGCGCCCTTCACCCCCGAAACACGGGCCGCCGCCCCTTTCTCTTAACGAGCCACAAATTGGTGATGTCCTCAGGTTCAGTCTTTGGATTCCCAGCATCGCCTTGGGAGTCGTTTTGCCTAGCCGTTTTTTGGAATCAATGAAGGGGCGCAGAAGGGGGGTGGGGCGTTCGCTGGTGGTGTATTGGTGTGTTGTGTAGCAGAAAATGGCAGTGGAGTTAATGACCACGCGGGTCCCACAGGGGCAGTCCATATTAAAGCTATTTGAGCGCTGACAGCACTCAGCATATGACCCCGCTGATGAATAACTAAACGGCGCTCTACCATGAATAACAATAAGTGTCAGTCAAATGCAAACAAACGCTCGCCCAACTTTGTAGGCGCGTTACGCAAATGTCAATTGAATGAATGCTGTTTAACAAATTATTTGCGCTTCATGTAATTTGCTTCGCAAGTACATGTGGAGGTAAGTATTTATAAAAATACATGATAAAAATCAAGTAGGTTTCAGGAGGCATTACTGATATAAATGAATTACAAGTGGTGAATTAAAATAAATTATGATAATAATGATGATTTGTTAAAAAACATTTTAGCCAAAAACTGTGGATAAATCAAAGAGAAAAAAACGTGTTGCTTAAAATGCTCTCTAAACTTCGTTCTTGTTGTATTTAATTTAACTGTAGTATATCTTTGAAATTGATTTGAGAGACCTGGAAAAAAAATAATCAAATTGAAAATTCTAGCCCTATGAATGAGAATTTTGCAAAAAAATTGCAATTAGTATCATATTTTTTATTTTTATTAATTCATATATCTTGTCGGGAAAAAATAAATCACGAAGCAACTTCCTAGGTTAAATATTTTCTTTAAATAGTCTACAAAGAAAAAAGTTTCATATTAGGTCTAAGTTTGCAACTTTCAGCAAATATGGGAGACAAATATCTACCATGTAACTGATTATTTTCAAATAATGGTATTTAATAATAACAGGGTTTTTTAAAACAAACAAACAAACAAACAAACAAACAAACAAACAAACAAACAAACAAACAGGATACTCAAATGTTATGTGCTAAAATGTCTTACTCCTCTGTACTGTCTTTCAAATAAAATAAATACGTGGTATCAATTCAGATAAACAAGGCCAACCTTGCCGTGATACATCGGTGACATTGGTCTACTAAAGTGCAAGATCAACGAGCTTAACTTGTGCCATCGACATACAGCAAGTCAACAAGGATTGTTTTTTTGTTTTTTTTCTTTTCATCACAAAATACTCCCGCAGCAAAAGCAGTCCGATGATGTCGGCTGAACGCCGTGAGGAGGCGGGGAAAAATTCTCAGCGGGGTGACAAGGCCACGTGCAGGGTGTGCGTCGCCGCAGCAGATTAAAGGTCGGCAAAAGGCCCAAAGTGTCGCCCTGAATGAGAGCAATCATGGCCCGGACGTGGCCTTGTCTTTACGACGGCGACAACTCTCCGGAGACCAATCGCCTTTTTTTCCCCCGGGACGTGACACGAGGGAGGATCTATGGAGTGTTTACGACACTCACCATTAAACAAACTTTGCCCTTTTGTTGTCGTTTTTACGAGGTCGACGCTTCCCGCTCCTCTGACAAACGATTGAAAGAGAATTAGAAAAGGCCCCGCGACACTGCCCTGAGGTACGCCCCTGACGCTTTATTATGACGCGCATTAAAGAAAAAAACATTCATCTGTATCCACAATAACAATCCATAAAATAAGTTTTACTAACAAAATATCTTTAAAGCACTTTTTGGAAATGTGATTAAACTAAAGAAGAGCACAAAATCACGTAAAGCTAGTTCCACCAGGTGACGACACCTGCCCGACTCACCATTGTTGTTAGCGGTGCGACACTGCCACAGTGTGGTGTTCTAGAGTTACTGCTGTAACGAACAAAGCCCAGTGATGTTTCGTAAACGGCACTGCTAAAATTGCTCTAAAAAGACAGACGCACTCTTTCGTTTCAACATAACTTCCTGTTTTACGGCAAGTGGAATTTCAGACGACGTCCCAAATTTTTCCCCGTTTCCATCACGTTGTATGAAATTGTTGACTGGGCAAAAAAAAAAAAAGGAATTGTCAGGACGCTGCATGGGGAAAAACTCCAATGGGCTGATGAATGGCCCGAAGCCTCGAGAATTACAAAGTGCTCGCCGACACCCTCGACTTTCCCCTCCCACGGCTCGCTCGTTTTTTTCCCCCCAATGCGTGTCGAAATCTTCTTAAAGTGCTCTCTTAATCTGATCTGCTCAATGCGAGAGGGTGAAAGGATTTTCGAGGCTAAGAAAGCATTCATTCCCGTTTTCCCCCCGTGTTGCGCTTTGCATTTTCCGACTTGCTGGCTCAGGAATAACACAAACTTGCTGCTTTGGGTATTTCGCCTCATATTTTATTGGCGTTCGTGCAGGTTCACGTTTGGTAGCAATTGGACAGGCTCGTGGAAAGGACCAAAATGGGCCTAAAAGGGCCAATTCCAACCAAAATGGCCGACTTTCTGCGTCATTTCAGCAATGGCTTCCTGAGACTTTCTAGTAGGTCAACTCATGGCATGTGCCTGACAAATTTCATATTGCAATGCAATGAAGAAACAATCCCACTGATTTTGAATCCACTCTGACAGAAGATCAATTCTCAAATCAGTCTTCGCCTTGCCTGTCACATCGCTACCCGTCACAACTTTCTATTGATCTTTTCCAAGCCTTCAGGCATTGTAGGTCGATGTCAAAGCTGCTTTTCTTTAAAGAAACTGAGTCCGAGTTATGTTTGGTACTGAAAGCCAACAATGTTATGCGAGTAAATGTCAAAATGTAGATGGCGTGTCAAAAAATAAAAACAAAAGGCTACCTGGTGGGTGAAAGGTGAATTATTTGCCAATGCGTATTCCTATTGGGAGAAAATGAGTCATGTTTAGTGATGGATGCTAACAATGCTAAGCTATGTGTCACAAGAAACAAAAACAAAAGGCTAGCAGGAAGATAAACACGTTCTTTGCCAACAATTGTTCCTGTTCAGAGGAATTGAGTCATGTTTGGTGCCGGAAGCTAACGGTGCTAAGCTATGTGTCACGAAAAACAAACACAAACAAAGGCTAAGGAGGCTAAATAAGCGATAAATAAGGTAGTCCTTTCCTCATTGTCCCTCAGCTCGGCATTGTAAAGCGACGACGGCGTCGGGGCGTTGCGATTGTACCGCTTTCTCTTTTGTCCCGTCTGATTTACAGCGCCGTCCCGGCTTGGTAATAAGAGTTTGTCTTGAGAGCTTGTGGAGTAATGCGGGCGGGCCTTTTGTTTGCCGGCTTGATGGCGCCAAAGCCTGCGAGCTGTCATAATGATAATAATAATAAAAAGGAAAAAGCCACTGCGAACGAGAGCCAATCAGCAGCGGCGTGAAACAGATTGAGTTCAGCGCGCTCGCCTGCTGTTGTGCTTCTTCTTCTTTTGCGGGGCCACGCATTAATGGGAATCTAAATATTGCGGCATTACCAGCGGATGATAATGTAAATTCAAGTTAATATTGCCACAATGCGTATGTGACAGCTCGCCATAATGCGCTCTGGCGGGATTAGTCATTCATTAAACAGGTTTGCCATGCAAAGCCACTGTCAGATTTTTGTCAGGCGCAAAAACAAGAAGCTGAGGCAGCCGCTCGCTTCTTCTCTCTTACAATTAAAATCTGCTGGGCTGATTAGGCGAGGAAGAGCGCTTTAATCTGACTTCCTCTTCCTCAGCGCCGGCCGATAATGGAGGCGGACAAAAGCTGCCATCAAAGTGCCACGTTTGCTTGGCGTCGTGGGGAGAAAGAAATCGCACATCATGGCGGAAAGAGAATAATGGCTATGAATAACTCGGCAATGAAGAGTTCATTTGCTCTTCTACGCTTTTGTGGCCGAGGTGTGCGCAGCTTTGTCTCGGTTCTACGCAAACGCTATTCAAGTCTAATGAGATCCAAGACGCAGCTCCGCACTTTACAAAAGCCAAAAGCGTTACACAAGACGGGGTTAGGGTTCGAGATGAGGTTTATAGACAGGGTTCGGGTTTCAAGACAGTTCAAGGTAAGGCTTAAAGGTAGGGTTGGCCTTACAAGACAGGGTTAACGTTTCAAAGTAGGGTTTCAAGCCAGGGTTAGAACTTTGTTAAGAAATACAAGTCAGAGTTGAGGTTTCAAATTAGTCTGGTTTAGGGTTTCAAGTGGAAATGATTAAAGTTGTCAATGTGACTCTGTTCTCGGTCTTCCGTGTGTTCATCTTGAGGGAGAAGCCGGACGATCACCTGCACCGCAGTGAAAGGTCGCCGGTGCGTCCTAATCGGGGCGCTCTGGCGGTTTTCATAGCAGGACGCGCTAATCCTCTCAGAGCACAATGACGATAATAATCGTTATTACGGCAGACAAGTCAGGGGGGCCGCCCGAGCGCTCGGAATGGAGACTTTGACGCATAATCCTTACGCCTTGAAAGGTTAAAGACGGATTTGAATATTATGATCCTCCGGTCGGAAAACGATAGCGCCGCCTTTCAAGACGCTCGCAGCCCGCGCGGCGCGCGCCCGCCGCCAGGGAAGCCCGCTCAATTTCAAATTTTGACAGAAAAAAACTGCAGCAAATTTTAAAAATGCTTTTATGATTGTCAAAATGTCCAATTGCAACCAAAATGGCAGCATTCCTCCCGAAGACTTTTTGTGGGTCCCCATGCTAGACATGCCAACCAAATTTCATCTTGAGTTGCATTCAAAACCCAAACCCCAACTCCAAGCCTCGACTTTTTCCATCTAAGTCTGTGCCGGGCGTCCACGTATGATATCAGCGGTCGTGCGCCCGCGTGTCCGGTGCCCCTTTAATTAAATCACGGTCGTTTTGCTTCTTCCCGACAGCAAGGTCGCCGGCGCATTAAAGGCGGAACGCGTTTAAGGTAGGAGAGGTTAATTAATCGCCCGTTGCCTTTTTCCTTTCCCCCAGCAGGGCAACATTCTTCCGCCCTGCACGGGCTTCACAATGTGACGCTGCTTTTTGGATTTGTCAGTGGGTAGTGAGTAAATTCAAGATTAGGAATAAGGTCGAGTAAAAAAAAAAAATAGGGGTCAGGGTTACAGTTAGCTAGGGGAAGGGTTACAAATTACGTAAAGGGTTAGTAGCATGAAGGTAATCAAGGTAATCTTAAGGGTCATTCCAAAAAAATGAAAAAAAAACACTCAGGTTAGCCCGAGTAGATGCCTCCCTCCAGCTGCAGTAAAGCCACGTCCCTGGCCAAACAGCATTACATCGCAAAATTCCAAGTCGTGCCTGGCGGTGGCACGCTCAAGGCCAACTGGCATTCACCCTCTGCAGGCGCAGCGTTGGACTCTGCACCCTTCTTGGCACATTCTTCACCTGCAAAGATGACGAGGGGAGATGAAGAGGCCCCGATGGCATCTGTATTGTGGCTAGAGTCATCCGCCTCTTTTGTGGCCGCCCACGCGTCAGACGGCACAGCGCGTTTTAAGCCAGGGATAGCTGCGAGTGATATTTAAAACATCCTGAAAGCGCTCACTACGCTCTTGTTTTGTCTGCGGCCTTCATCAAAAAGCTTCGTCAGCAGCGGTGTAACATACCTTGGCTGAATGGCAAGAATTATTCTCATATTTTTCCTTTTGTCATCCATAGCCGAAACATTCCAAGGAAGAAAACAACCCATAAAAGCATGAACATATTTAGAGCACTAGCAAAACCGGGCAGTTGGGGGATTTTTTTTTCCCGTTTCTCACGAATGAGAAACGAAGAGAAGCTTTAGGTGAAATTTGAATTATACTATGTACTTGACATGTCGTCCAAAAACTGGACATTTCTCCAATTGGGTCAAAATGCTGCTCCATGCCTCTTGACTGGAACACGTAAGAGGGAGCACAAGACACACGGCACATGACATGCCGATGAGTCGGTGCAAGAAAATGTGACATTCCGTGTCCATGTTGCATGCATCATTGCATCATGTTACGGGAGTTTACTGCCGACTTTCTTCAGCCTCGGCTGGAGTTCGAGCCGATGCAAAGCGACGTGGAAGTGACGGGCATAAATATGGAATAAGCTCCAGCCAATCCCCGTCTGAGCCGCTGGGAATCGGGGGTTCCGAGGAGGCCTCGCCTTGGACCGAGATTGTCGCTTGGGCAATTGAGCTATTGGTTACGGGGGAGGAAGGTGGATGGGGGTGGGGGCAAGTGGATGTGAAGCTTCTATTATCGCCCATCGGCGCTGAGGCTTCCATAAGCAGCTTGTTTGGGAGCTGCAGGCCAGCCAGCCATGAAGAGAATATAATTTCAGCCGAGCTTGGCCCGCTCCATTGTGCAGCCTGCAAAACACTCGCGACGCGCTCACCGGCCGTCGCGATAAACATCTGCATCGGCCAATCGCACACTTACTGAGCTTCACCGGGAGTCAGACACCACTAAAGACCTTTTCACTGGACTCGAGCTACCAGGTGTACAAGCCACCCAAAAATGTGTTGATAGAAAGGTCTCGTTTGTTATCGGCACAATGCGACAATAGTTTGCTATGGTCGGATACGATTCCATACGATACAGAATATGATCAGTATGCAACAGTGTGATTAAGTCCGAGTTGACACGGAGTGCGATCATGTATGATATGTTCCATCCGATCTGATTCTACACAGTCCATCCGGTAAACTGGTCTTTTTGCTAAGTGTCGTGTCCCCTTGTCGTTGTTGTGCATCTATTGTGATGTGTGCACTGGAATGCAATGTGTCACATTTTTCTCAACGCTTCCAGATAAGACAAGACTAAAAAGCGATGTTCCCGATAGCCGCTGGGCCCTCATGTGGGGCCTCGTGCTCGCGGGGGGATGATAAACACTATTTACCCGGCCCTTTTCCTTCAGATACGCATCAGCTAGCCTTCATTATGCCGCGTGAAGCTTCCCTCATTTAGCTGGGATAGCGTCTCCTTTATTCTGCCTACAAATACCCGCATCGCCGTTCGCTCGGCTTCTAATGCCAGATTGTGGCAAAATAAGACCTCCCCCGGGGCTCGTTGACAGACTGGGAAAGAACCTGGAAGTCACAAAGATCACAGAGTGTAATGCAAGTGGACTTTTTGTTTGGAAGATTGCGCTACTAGGAAAGTTTTGTGCATTTAAGCAAGCAAGGCTCAATGCCCATCCCACTGTACTTCTGACCAAACATTGTTGATGTCGTTTTTGTGGGATATAGGTTTGATATTTGATTGCAAACGAGTTGAAGTGATTGTAGATTGAGGTTTTAGATTTTTTTTTATGCTAACTAGAGCTGCTAAATATCTTTTTATATTTTCATATCTGTAAAATTCTGCTGATTGACTACATCACAAAATACTGCCGCATGTTAACAGCAGTACGGCAAGTCAGCAGTGTCCAACGTTGACGTTTCTTCCGCCGCAAGCCGTCTCGTACCGCCGCAATGTGTTGTTTTGCGCGAGACGACACCTCTCGCTTCCCGCGACACTGTTGACATGTTTGGCCCCCCGAGAAAGGCAGCGCATAAACACGGATGACGGTGAGATGGGAGCCCGCTTCCCTATCAAGATTCCCGTCATATTTCCCCGGCTGACTAGACTAAGCACAGGGCCGAGGCATGAGCCGATAAAGGGTGTCTTTCACACAGCAACAACACGTAGCGCTGCGCTTATCGCCGCCCAAGGAGGACAGGGCCCAGATTGTTACATTTGCTGGTTTGTTGTTTTCTTCTTTGGGCCTGCGATAATGCACCAGGAATCCGAGCACAGGGGTGGGGGGTGGAAGGGGTGGGGTGGGGTGGGGGGTTTCATCTGTGCGGGTCGGCAGCGCAACAGCCAGGAAGGAAGGCCCACATGAAAAAAAGAAAACTAAATAAGCCATCACCCATCGCAATCAAATCATGCCGATGTTTGGAGACAAAAATCCTTTAAATAAAAGAAGTATAAACTGTCATTTTACGCATAGGTCAGCATTTTTGGTTTTTTTAAACCCAACCCAGTATTATTCACTAAAAACCCACTGAGTAAGTCTTTTGGGTGTAATAAAAGTATTGTGTACATGTCGCCAACAATTTCTATCGATTCTGTATAATATTGCACACTAACTAATCCACGGCACAATTGACCAACCAACTAATCATGTTACACAAATTCTTTTACGGTGAATACAGCTATCTTACAAACAAGCTAACTAACCCCCCCTAGCCCTTCAGCCCCCCTGCCTCGTCTCTTTTGAGCACGCCGGCTCTTCTTTAATTGTGACAGTAAACTGCTGGCTGTTACGGGCTGTTAAGCGGGATTTAAAACTTGTCAGACAAGACATGTTTGAAATTGCTTTAAATAAGTGCACTGTGTTGCTGTCAAGCGCGGAGCTTAGAGGGGGGAAATATCCCCACAATTGAAGCACTCATCGGGGCTCAGCCTGCTGCTGATGCTGCTGCTACCTTGGCAACACATGCCTAAAAAAGGAGGCCTTGCGAGGCAGTAGCACCCCCTACAGCACGCCAAAGAAACTGTCCCCCCCCCCCCCAAAAAAAAAAGATGCACTTTGCGTTTTGAAAATGCAAATGTGCTGTACTGTATCGTGTGTGTTGGATTCTTTGAGAGCATAACTGGCATTATGCAACATGAATATGGGAATTCTTATGTAAGCTTCATATTTAAAAAGAAAAAGTGATCATGAACTATTACCTTTGTTTTGAGGAGATTTTTTTGATGAGTGTTTAAAACTTGGTGAAGATTGTGAAATAACTGCTATTGTGAGAAAGGCAACAAAATGAGCAGTTTCACAATCACACATGATGTCAAGTAGTAACAATAAAACACAGCCAGGTTGTCAAATGAATACTTGATTACTCAATGAATGCAACGATAATTTATACATAATGCATGCGTCAATGACTTATCATTTATGCATATCATTTACTTATTTATCTATAAAAAATACACAAAAATAAAAGTAAAAAGACCAAAAAAGTTGAACATTTTATCAAATAGGATTCAAGTTAAAAAATGAAATATTGCATGAAAGTCATACAATTTGTAACAAATAAGAAAAATACGGATAGGAATCTAGATTTAATCGAACAAATTAAAAGATGTCGATTGTCGACTTCCTGCACACGCTTCAGTTCAACTGGAATTCTTGTAAGACGGATTACAACAATTCGAAAAAGGAAAGGAAAAGGGGAGTCGCAGTCTTTCATTTATTTTTTTGATTTTTTTTTCGGGGGGGGGTGTCTTGTGATCCACCCCCCTCCTCCCCCACCACGTGGAGGAGCGCTTATCGGGATTAGATGGTCCAGTGTGTGAGGGGCCTTGCAGTTATTAGCACCTTCTTACAGCCAGCCAGCACAACGGCAGCAAAAGGCAACGAGACAGAGCCAGAGAAGACTTCCAATATGATTTGCTTATAGCTATTAATATGTATGCCTTAAATAGAAGCACACCGCTAAGCAGCTTATGATATTATGAAGAGAATGTTCCCTCAGGGGCATAATGTGGCAGCGGTGACAGCGAGGAGAGATTCCTATTTAGCCAGATGGGCTGTACTTACGTCGAGCATCCTCGCAAAGAGAAAAAAAAGAAAAAATGCTTGTAGGAGGGAAGATGGCGGTGGGTGGGTGGTTGGTTGGTTAGCGTGAGGGGGGGTTGTCTTCGATAAGCTCTCGTGCGGGCCGTGAATGAAAGACAAGCATGAAAGTGAGCTTTAGCCTCTTTTTGCAGATTTTCCCAAGGCAAATGGAGAAGCAGATAGGGCAGGTGCCTTTGCTCGGCCCGCCCGATTAAGCCCGCAAGAAGCCTGACATGCCGGAGACATTGTCCAAGCTTGTCCAGGTGGGGGACCTGTCAGCGCAAAACGCCAAGCTTAAGCTAGCACGCGCAGCAAAAAGATTAGGACCCAGGAAGACATATTCGTGGCTTTTTTCTCACTCGCTCGCTTTTCTTTGTTTGAATGATTAATTCCAAACAGTTCCTCCTCGTTCTTGCCGCCATCACTTTTCATTAGTGATAACAGATGCTTCCTTAGCTGTGCTGTGCCGCGCAAAGGCTGCTAGCTAACCATGACAAACTCATACAGAAGGACTAAAATGCGGACGGTATTTATTTGTTGTCACACATCTGTATGATGATTTAAATTTTGTGTTTTTTGTGGGGTTACTAGTGCTAGATGTGCCTACCAAATACTGCTACTATAAAACAAGAAAATTAAAAACACAAGAATGGATAAAAAAAAATACTTCAATAGTTTCCAAAGAAATATCTACAAATAGTAAAAATATAAAAATGGCTAAATAAAGTAGTTGATGGAAATGACTAAATTCGACAAATACATAAACTACTCTGACACACAAAAAATATTAAGTTAGCCCAATGAGTTCTTTTTCCCCATCCTCCACTCGGCCAATTTCCCCTCAAAGTTTGGGCAAATGCTACAAACAGAATTACATCTGAAGCAAAACGTTTCATGTAAGACATGAAACTAAATTGCCTAACAGGCGGGCATAGTGTGACCCCGAAGACGCGGCACAATAACATTTGGCAAGGGTGGACCAACGGGTCAATTTCCACCGTTCCGGCGAATAACACAAATACGCAGATTTCCGTACGAAAGCGTCGTCTGGCGACGGCGCCGCCATCCCCCGTCTGGCCGTGACCCGTGTGTTTACGGAACCAATTATCCTCCCACCCGCCTGCCAGATGAAAGCGACAGCGAGAGTCGGGGAGCGAGTCAAAGAGTTCCATTGGGAAGAGGTGGAGAGGCATTATGAGCGCATTTCTCCCAAATTGGCAACTAATGAAGAAAGATTAAAGCCTCGTGCTGCAAATGGACAAGCAGTGCCACCCTGACAATGATTATTGTGACTATTACGCCGGCTGCACGCGAGAAAAAGCCTCTCGTGCATGTGTTGCGCATTTGACAAGACAAGAGGTGAAGCGCTTTGAATGAGGCCCAAAAGAGGCTTTTAACGGGCAAATTTCATATGCCCATTAGCGGGCGGGGCCAGCCTGTTGGGTCTTCACCTCCACTTGAGTGGAAAACATGTCAGTGAGAGAGTGAATGACTGTCAGAGTGCCAGACACGATGCGCGCGAGCACACCATTTCATTGATTTGAACTACAATGCGCTATGATTCACAGTACAATCATTCTAAAAAAAATTTAAGTTTACATTGGAGCCCTACATACTGGTACCTTTGATGGCTATTTCCGTCGATGGCAGTGAATGAGTTAACCCCATTTCCTTTTTTCCATTTAGGTGTGTAGACTATATCTATTTATAGCTACTGTAAATACTCAAGCAAACCACATGTACAGTGTGACCAAGTACTGTCACAAAATGTAGTTCATCACATCGCTGATAATTGCTCACCTTAATTGCTGTCATGCAAATTACTGCATATTTTCATCATTACTCATATGGCACACGTCAATATCGGGAAATACTTTCTCTGTGTACTTTTCCGCATGGGAGGTTACAGAATGCGTGTCGTACAGTACATCCTGCCCTCATCTGCACCTAAGCTGAGGGAATACAAACAAGCGCCTGCATGGCGGAATTCCTGTCACAAGTTATTGGGCAGCTAAGAGGGCGGGAAATCCTCCACCGTAATATTCTCACCCGGGTAAATCTCAAACGCTGAATAACACAAGCCAAGCAATTTAAGCGGGAAGGTCATAGCAAAGTAAAAGCAGGAGGGTGGGGGATTGTGAGGAAAAAAATAAATACAAAATAAATAAAAAGTGCTTTTCTGAGAGAGATGAGATATGACGGGAGATGACTTGACGGCAGGTCCACAAAAAGTAATGAATATCCCCATGCGGCGTACCGCGACTTTCAGCAAACTGTCAGTTCGATAAAAATTATATTTCAGACGGATGATAACTGAAAAAAAAATTATATATATATATATATATAAAAAGGGGGGAGGGGGCACAAAAGCAAGAAAGGACACGTCTACCTGATGCTGCCCTTAATCCTGAACGAGGACTGACAGCCGTCAAATGTTCGCTCAAGCAAACAAACAAAACCATTGCACCGGGAGAAAGATCTGTTTCAAAGGAGGCATGTGGAAACTTGACTTAATATTTGTATACAAATACTTGTGAGTCTGCAATTACCTGCTCACCCATCCTATGTGATATTAAAGAGAGTTTACTGTTACAACTGTTAGCAAGGATTGAATGTAGCCTCACTTCGCTAATCCTCCCCTACCCCTCGACTCGCTGACCAAAGTCACGCCCATCGCTAACGAGCGCGACTGTCAAATATTGCGATTATTAAAATTTGTGATTGTGATAAACATTCAGAGAATGCATATCCCGCATTGCTGATTGCTAGCCATACTAAGCTAGGTTAGCCTGGACTGCTGGTTTATTAGGGTGCCTTGTTTGTGATGGAATATTACTATTACGCTCAATGTTGGCAGTTTAAAGTTTTGTTTTGTACAATTACTTAAAATTCAACAAGGGGAAATAACGCATCAGTCAAGCAGAAATTCTAAATGGGGGTTAGAGTGTCAAGAAGTTAGATTTAGTATTATAGAGTTGGGCTTACTAAAAGAACCTCCAGATGTGATCAATAAGTTTGGTGACGGAGGGGAAGGTTAGGATAAATATTCTTGTTATGGTGACTCAAGAAAGTTAAATGTGAGACTCTGAAGAGTAACATTTTCAAAAGTAATTTCCATGTTATGTGAATCTAAATAATGAAGTTAAAACGAATGCATGAATTGAAACTTGAACTATCAATGCATCAAATTGATTTTCTTTTGTATGCACACAAACCGATGCGGTTTGCCTTGTGTGGTGGCAAAATAAAGCGTCCTTGGGCCAAAATACACCGACGCGCCTCTCCTTTGAATAAATCACGGGCGTCTATTGAGTCTGTTACGGCGCGACAACACCGGCCCACCATTCAGCCACTGAACCCATCAAAGACTTCCAAGCCGAAGTTAGCGACGGGAATTATGGAGCGTTTGCCAATATTGTGGATCAAGAACGGCGGGAAGAAAAGCGCCATTCTCATCGCTACCTGGCCGGGGGAATAACGCCTCAATGGACATCAAACAATCCGCTCATTCACATCTACTTGAGGGACCTTGGAGCGGTCGCAACAAACACCAGACGAGCCGCATGAAAGCGGTTGAATCGCGCCTTGTATTAGTCGCGTGTCCCTTTTGTGCCCGACAATAGAGTTGCTCTCACAAAAGTGGAGAAAGAAACACAGAAAAAGAAGGAAAAAGTTGCCTTGGCAAAATTTGAAAAGTTTTCTGCATGTACTGAATGTGCCAAATATATCATTGTCCACTAGAGAGTGCTAAAAAGACGCTCTGGTCCCCACGACGCAAGGAAACATGACGTGTGTGAAAGAGAGCGTGTGTGCTCGACTAGTCACTGAGAGTTGTGTGCACTCTCACCTGAGTGACATTCTTCTTCTTCTCTCCGCAGAGCCTCCGACAGCAGATAAGACTTATCGCCGCCCACGCTGGAGATTTGCCCTCAATCCGGCCCGAGCAACCAAAGCTCAGTCTCCAAAAGCGAGCGGCGGCCCACGATGCCACAAATACGGCGTTTCGCCTGACAGCCAACACCAAAGGGCGACATGTCATCTGCGAAGTGTCCCTGCTTGCTACCGCTGTCACATGATGCCACCCGTGACAAAGGTCAAGAACAACGCTGAAGATTGGCACCTCTTTCGCAAAGGAAACAACTAAGAAACCACTTCCAGATGTTTTGGAGGGGGAAAATTAAATACAGTGCATTTGCAGTTATGTCCAACAGATATTGTCTCAAATCCTAATATTTAAAAAGTAAACATTTAGGGTAACTACTTTACAGTTTAAGGGGGTACATCACAAACAAAATTTAATTAAAAAATATATAATATATGAAAATACAAATGAGCTAAAATAGTGAATTCTATTTTCAATATAATGTATCATTTTTAAAAAGTTTTCTGTTTGCAAAGGTATTTGTGATGGCAGCAATAATAGAAAATGTAAACGTTGATTGACAATGGCCTATTTAGGATTGGGTTCCATTTTTTCTTGAATAGCAGACTTCTCAAGAGGCTCTTGGAACGACAATACATTCTCTCATGATAATAATTCATTCCGAAATCAAAAGCCATTGAAATAGTGTCAGATGATGCAGGCCTGCAATTGCTGAAGTGCGTCACTGCCATCTAGTGGACAAAATAATAACTGACGTCAACAAATTTATTACAATATCTTTTTTTATATATATTAAAATACCACTTTTTTGGTCAAATAATTTCAGGATATTTACATATTTATTCGTGCTTAAAAATGTAGGAAACGCATGTTTGGATATACAAAATAGTTTTTCAATTGTATTGAAAATTGACCATTTAGTATTCAAAGAAATTCTGTAACTAAAACTAAGGGCAGTTTTCAGTTTTCTAGAAAACCAACTAATTTATATGATACTATAAACTATTTATATTTGGAATAAAACAGCTTGAAAAAAAACTATGTAAAATCAGATTTTCTGAATGTTTGTGTATCTTTTCCCATCAAATTCTAGTGTTGTCTCGTCCTAAAAACGTGCGTAACCCTGAGGGCCTCCAGATGTCTCTCCAAAGACTTCGTTAGCTGAGACAATTGGGCCGCAATCAGTTGTTTTATCTTCATCTGACAGCCATGCGTCATATTACGGCCGACCAAATTGCTTTTCTTGCCACCAGCTCACGATGGCAAATTATCTTAATTGTGTTGTGATTACGCCTCACAGCGAGAGCTCAACTGTGGAAACGCTCACGCACACACACGTTCTGGTTTCGGTGGGATGATATAATCGTGAGGGCTCTTTGGCACTCTCTTGTGGACACCTGTAATTATGCATTTATTTTTCCTCGACATTGCGTACCCGCTAAATTGACAAGTGCAAAAATACATCCATCCATCCATCCATATTCTGAACCGCTTCGTCCCCACGGGGGTCACGGGTGTGCTGGAGCCTATCCCAGCCGTCATCGGGCAGTAGGCGGGGGACACCCTGAACCGGTTGCCAGCCAATCGCAGGGCACACAGAGACAAACAACCATTCGCACTCACACCTAGGGACAATTTGGAGTCTTCAATCAGCCTACCAAGCATCTCTTTGGGATGGGGGAGGAAACCGGAGTGCCCGGAGAAAACCCACGCGGGCCCGGGGAGAACATGCAAACTCTACACAGGGAGGGCTGGAGGTGGAATCAAACCCGCACCCTCCTAACTGTGAGGCGAACGTGCTACCCAGTGTTCCACCGAGCCGCCGCAAAAATACATAAATGTCAATAAACCAAATATCAATAATGCCAAAATGAACTAGGTGTTTTGAAGCATTTTGAATCATTTTTAAGACAAATTATCTATCAGGTTCAGTGACAGTATAAACAAGCACCAAACCTACAAAAAATACACTATTCTTTCACTAGAATATATAATCAAATAATCATCTTTCTTTTAAGATGCCAGTCAAAATGACTCATTTCAAAATGGGACAAACAAGCACCCTGTCATTTTTTATTGAGGCAGCAGAAGGCGCCATTCTCAACAAATTCAATACAGTCGACCCTCATTTATCATACATTTTTTAAAAACAGATCAGTTTTACCCACTGTCACTCGTGTTTAAGACATGTGAACTCATCAAAATACGCGTAAACATTAAGTGAACTGTAAAGTGACCTAATCCAACTTTTCCAGCACCACTGTGACGTCACCAAATGTCGAAAAAACGCAACATTACCATTACAGAGGCCCAAAAATTTATATTACGGCAAGAAATATTATTAAACGATCATCACGTCAACTCCAAAACACCACTGCAGCAAGTTCAAAATCAATATTTACCCAATAACGTGACTAAAATATAAAAAAAAGTTAAATAAATTGCAATGTACTCACCAGAGACGTTCTTTTGTTTGTTTGTAGACAAGATGCATTATCTTTTGCGAGCTGTGTTGGCAAATCAGCACTTTCGCTCGTTGTTGATGCGCTGGGAGTGGCAAATCAATCTTTTTATAAGATGACATACCCCATTAAGCTATAGTTTTCCCCGAATTATTCTCACAATGTCAATTTTTGATGAAGTTCTACTCATGTTCGTTTTCCGTGTCCTTCTGCAGTCACCTGCGTGTAATTTGAATCACGTTTTTTGAGTAGCTGCCATCCACAAATCATCAGGTCAAGTACTACAAGGGCACCACGTGGAAGCTGAAATCTGATTGGATAATAAACAGACTGTTGGCGTAAATTATAAATATTGTACATTTTTAAAATAACTCCTTTATAAAGGTAGGTATACCTTCTTAATGGCAAGCAAATACAAGACACATTGGCTTGGTATTGTGATGTCATATTTTAATGAACATGTCCAGTGTAATACGGATTTCAATGGCCACAGTGACGTCACTTTGTACACGACAGCTGTGCCTTTCAGTGTAAAGTAAGAGTATAAAAAAAGCTAAACAAACTCTTTGGTTCTCTTATTGTAATACTTTTGACTTCCCTTTTAATGTACGCAATACATCTTTTTCATGACAGCTTTGGTTACGCATGTAACTATTCTCAGTAGTAGTCAAGAATTGCATATAAAAAGAGTGCTACATCGTTTTTTCAAACATAAGAAAAGATACCTATTTTTACTGGGAAAATGTCAAATTATACTGAAGCATGAGTTTTTTTCTTTTGTGTTTATGTCAGTCCTATTTCCTCCAGAACACTGCGTGGTGTCTCCCCATCCTGCAAAAACAAACACTAAGTATGTGGAGGACAAATAGGGACACTGATGATGTCATAATTTACAGGTTTTGTGCATGTGCATGCAACACTTTCAAAACCCTTGAAATCATTCAAACACGAGTTTGTTTCTTTTTTAAACATGATAAATACTAATACACACCTTTTGAATAAGTACACAACACGTTTTTTGTTTGCTTGTTTGTTAAAGTACATCTTTTTCCAAACAAATATGAAAATAAGCAAAACCAATTATGTATTCTAATTTGTATTTTGTAGGCATTTCATTAAATGGTGCAAGACAGCAGACCACAGCAGCCAAGTAGCTTGTTAGCAGAAAGTAGCAGCACTTACTTTGACATCCTAGCAGCAGCGTGGGCACAAAGTCAAGAAAGCAACACATCTGATTAGAGTCACATGCAAATGCCACCAAAAGAAAATGCAAGAAAAACACTGGGGAGCTGAATAAGAATCACAACATATTTATTATTCATAAACCTACACATCAAACTATTGCACTGTATCATAAAAAAACGGTGCTGATTAGTCAGATTGCAAATACTTGTGTCCCTCTATCAGCTTATAAAGCTTTCGATATTACTTACGTGGAAGGTCAATTAGGCCTTTGGTTAATAATTGGTGCAAAAATAGCAAATGTTCAGGTCATTAATACAAAACTAAAAATATTAATAAAAAGTGACTCTTCTATAAGTATTGCAAAGATTGTGCTTGTCAAGACATACAATTTAAAAACTAAAAATAGACGAGATAGAAGAAAAGGTAACATGCATGAATGCCATACAAGAAAAAAACCAAGACTCCATTTTCTGAAATAGAAGCCGTAAAAAAAAAAAAAAAAGACAAAGCATACAAAGAGTACAAATTCAGTTATAAGCTTGGCCACGACGGAACTTCAACAAGCAGATTGAGTGGGTGGCAAGCACTGTCACGTAACAAAGAAGGTAACAGCCACATGTATGACAGTTGCGGTGCATCACGCCTGCGCGGGTGGGTACGGTCGGGCTTGGGCTACAAGGCACAAGGACGTGGTGCGGAGCAAAAGGTGCTGAGCATGCATGGCACGGGCGTGGCAGCCAGTCAGTACAAAGGCACATTAAAGTACTCGTGACGGGGCTGAGGGAGAGACAGAAAGCCTTTAGAACACAGCAACACGCAGCCCAAAGGCCTCACTTGAAACGCCACCATGTGCCACATCGTCACGTGACGAGACGCTTTGCAGTCGACAAAGCCGGCGGTACCTTGTTTGTCTTACAAGTGACGTCATAATAGGGGAAAAAACAATTAGGAGCGCCACAAAGAAAATAACACCAGTGGTGCTGGCCCGGGAGCACTAGAGCAGGAACAGAAACTGAAATACTTGACCCAGACCCGTACTCATAACACTGAACCAAAAATAAGACTGGAGGAGGGACCACACCCAGAGTACTGGATCAGTAAACGGATCAAGACAAGAACCAGACATGAAGAAGACTGGAAAAAGTAAACGGGAGAAACTAGATGGGACAAGGAACTACACACAACGGTAAACATTTAACCAGACACACAAGACAAGTGAAGAAGACTGTCCTTGTACTAGCACCGGCGACCTACACAGCAGACGGTATTCACCTCAACGCGTCAAGTTCTGGAATAGTCCCGAAGTCTCCGAGGTCACATTAGAGACCGTCATACCTGAGAGTCAAACAGGTTGATTACAAAAAGAAGCCTCAGCTAAGTCTTCTTCATCTTCTGGGGCGTCATTATTCTAAACAAAATTCTGCTTGCTGGCAGGAGGCGGCAAACTAATGACCAGGCGCCTGTCAAATGTTCCGTGGAGGGCTTGTTATGAAAAATAGCTTTGTCGAAATCCGCCGAGGTATGTTAGCTATCGGTGTAATTACAGCACAGTGCCAAGCGCTAATGCTCACCTCAACCTTGCGGGGAAAACATTATCAGCGGTTTTCAGTATCATGCGGTCAGAACTAAGCTCTGGATTCTGACTGGCACTTTGGACTAAAACGCACAACATTCAAAAGTTTTAGAAACACAGCAACAGCCAGTCATTTGTTTATGTTTGTAATCACGAGGTAATATCGCATTTGAGGTTCATCCTGAAACCTCAAAGCAAATTCGCCATACTTTTTTGGGGGTGAGTAGCGTCGTTTTGGAGCAACTCATGCCCGTCCAGCATGCAGGTGTGCACGGCGGCGTTTTTTTAAACGGACTTATTTACCCACGTGAGGCGGCGGCCCCTTACAACAGCTCGTCACTTGGCAAACCTCCCCAGTCTTCATTCGGGTTCTATGAATAAGACAATCCAGCCAATCAGAGAGCTTGCCCAGGAGGAGACTCAAAGCCACTGTCATTACGCGACACGAATCTGAAACTTGTTTTAAGACCTGCCATTTTGTGCTAATGTATCATATTCCACTCTGTATCTTCCGAGAAGATTTTTCTTGCGGTGTCAAGTAGTCACTGGATTCATTTATTGAAGTACAAAGTACTACTAGCGGACTAGCTAGTCGTCTATCACTAGTAGGACTAAACAAATTGTGTACCTGCAAACATGCGCATCTCAGAGTCTATGTTCTGCAAGTCACACAAAAAAAAAAAAACAAACAAGCAGAAAGAAAGGAGACACAATTACGGAAAAGAAAAATCACAAAGAATGTAAAGAAGAAACACAAGCATGCAGATGATAAATATTAAAAATACAGCAGTACCTCGACTTGGCCATTATTCTGTTTCAGTTGCCCCAAAGCACTGCCATTTTTGTTGTTTTAAACCAAGAAAAAAGATATGGATATGTTCCTTTCCAGCTCGTAACTGGAAAACTTGCCCCACCATATTCGCATTAAACTGCCCAAAGCTATCTGATCGAGTTTGAAAAAGTGTTCTGCTCCGGGGCTTCCTCTACTGTAGCCGAGTGGAATTTCACATTTAGAATGGTGGCGAGAAGTTAAGGGAAGTATACCAAAGCAGTGGAAATTAAATAAATAAATGAATAAATTTGGTGACTTTACATTGCCAGTGAGGAATCGGGAAAAATTCGGACTGATGATGTAAACCGTACCGCTGTTCCTACTCCTATTTTGTGAGTTCCCGTAAAGTTGCCAACTTTGAAAACGGGACATGACCTTGCATGCGGGCGTGCGTTGCTCACCTCTTGCAGCAGGTCGCCTTGCTCGATGGCCTTGAGCACATTCTTCTTGGACGTCTCCTGAGCTTCGCCGCCCAGCAGGAACTCGTCCAAGATGAAGTAGGCTTTCTCAAAGTTGAAGATGATGTCCAGCTCGCACACCTAGAAGTTTTTTATTGGGGGGGGTTAGGGTTAAGTGGTTAGATGGTGATTAAGGCGGGATCTGCGATAACGCTGAGGCCATCCAACTCACACTGCCAAAGTATTTGTCCAGCAGTTCCACGTATCTGTGAATGATCTCCAGCGTGATCAGCTCATTGTCCTGCTCCTCGATGGCGCAGCAGAAGTACAAGCTGGCATATCTGCCAAGAGATGAATTTGGTGATTCATTGTATACTATGATAGCTATGAGTTTACAGTGAAACTAAAAGCTCGTCAAAAGCCTTCATCACTATCATCACGAAGAGAAAACACCCACTCGTCACTTTGTCCTCTCAGGTGCAGTCAAAAAATCATGCTGCCAACGTGGCGCTTTTGCCTTATGAAAGCAACCTCAGGTGATCAGCTGGCCTGCACACTCCAAAGCGAAGCCTTTTCCTGCCACCCGGCAGGGGACTCCTTTATCCGGGATAATCCCTCACGCGCTCTCAAAGCATGTGACCACATAAACACAGGAAGCCAAGGCGGATATTACACTGCGCTCCGTCTGCCTCGCAAGCAATTTACCTCATGTAACATCATCTTCAGGCTACAGTGATAGCGAAGAAACCAAAAATCATTATTCAAGCCATTCACCGTGTTTATTTCATTGACAGAAATGATATCCCAGTGCCAGGCAATTTGAGTTTTATTTATGCATTTCTGTCTGATTAGCCACAAATTGACATACGCTCACCTCTTGTAGACAACCTTGAGGTCTCTCCACTCCAAGAAGCTGCACATTTTGGCCTTGCGGGCCAGGATGGTCTGCACCAGCTCCCTGGTGATCTTCTTCTTCTCCTTGTCTGACAGGGGCACGTACCACTTCTGCAGCCGCAGCTTGCCCTGTCTGCTGAAAAGCAGCATGAATTGCATCTGAAAGGAAATCATTGTCAGAATTATCAGAGAGCAAGCGGCGAGTGGAAGCAAGATGAAACCATGGCAAAGGTGGTCGCAAAATGTTGCAGATTACTCCACTCAACACTTGTTGTATGATTCATCTCATACACTAGTCAAATCGGCTATTGGTGAAAAGAAAACGTTATTTTTAATATGATAATGGCTATAGTTAATTACTGTAGTATCTGCAACTCCCTCCCACTTGTTAGTAAACCGCTTATCCAAATATTAAAAGTAGCATTATGCAAGCTAACGGGAAGTATGTAACAGTGTCAGTAGCGCACAGTTAACGGCGTTATTCGGCAACTACTCCAGGCAAAAGACAACACGCACGCTTCGAGCCTGACTTGAAACGTCTACAAAAACAGACTTTGTCAAAATGTTACCTTTAACTTGCACACAGTTCCGTAGAAGAGGAAGAAATCACAATTTAGCCAGCCATCAGGAGGACCCCTCACTCAGAGGCTGCCGATACCAATCGCAGTCAAGCTTGTGATTGGCCTGAGACGCCGGTTGATCGACGCTCATTGGTTTATATTTGTAGTCCCGCTTTTCCTAACGCTGTATGGCTGACGCAGACGTCGATCATGCCGCAGAGAAAACTGATTGGACAATGAAAAAAATAATAGTACGGACCGTGACAGTAGTTCCACTATCATGAAATAACAAAATCAAACCGTATTTTTTTTTGTGTGAAATGGATGCACATTTTAAATAACTATTGCATAAAGACATCCAAAAAAGAAACTTGACCTTTGACCTCTGGTTTCTCTGCTGCTTGTATACAATGGCTGAGAAAGTTGGATGTGTCACTCATTTAAGCAGTGAGCCAATAATGCGTATTAGATAAAGGCCTCACGCTTGACTGCATTGGATTAGTGTAATCTCAATCTCAATCCCGACGCAGGGCTCACATCCCATTTTCAGCACAGCCGAGCAACGAGATGGAGGCCAGCGTTCTTCGTTGGGCTGCTCTCCTTTTCTTCCTTGTCCTCTTGCAGGGTAAGTCAACAAAGTTTATTAATAAAATTATGTGAATAATCATTTTTATCAGGGAAACACACACAGCAGAAACTCTGAAAGTAACGACACAAGCCGTTCTGTAATTGTTTGTCCCAAAGGAGATTATGTGGTGTCGCTCGCATTTTTGTACGTTTGAATATTTTCATGGGACATGGTTTGTATAATCGTGTGCATTTACTGTCTCTTCGAAATGTCAATGCTGAAATCAGCGTGACTTAAACTCGATCCACTCATGTTTTTGTTGGACTTTAGCGGTTTCACTGTAGATGGAACCATGTTGTCTATAAAACTTTTCGAGATGTCTTTTTACATTCCATGCATGCATGGATTGATGGATGGATGTGCCACAGTCGGGGCTGTTGACTCGCAGGAGGTAAAAACAAAATATCCTTGAGTTTGTCCTGCTGAATAGACCTTTCCCCCCACAATGTCACATGTTCTCCCGGGTAGCAAAAAATAAAAACTTCAACGGAAGCGGGAGTCAATCACTTTCTCGTTTCTTTCTCGTTTTGGTCACCGCAGGAAGAGGAGATCCTGCAGGTGGAGGAGGAGATGCAGGAGGAGGATCAGCAGATCCAGGAGACATGGACCAGCAGGAACGTGCAAGCGTGTACTTGTGACTGTGAGGCCATGGTGCCCACCAGCCTCTCCGAGACCGTCGCGCCCACCTCGCCGCCGGAGCCATTCCAAGGCCAACCATTGACTTGCATGCCAGGTGCGATGACGTCAGACTTTTTAAGCTTCTGCGCTGGTGGTTGTGTAATTGCAGTCAATCATTACAAAACAAGAAGGAGAGCTACGTCAAGCGTCGTTGTACTGGTCTCGTTCACCCAGAGTGTCCGTACCACAGAGCCCTGGGCTTCGAGTCCGGCTCGGTGACGTCAGACCAGATCAGCAGCTCCCATCAGGACCAGTACAGCAGCTGGTACTCCTCCTGGGTCCCCAACAAGGCTCGACTCAACAACCAGGGTTTTGGGTACGGCGCCCGCCTCGAGGTAGATACGCAAGTGTCCTTCCGCCAGCGTGAGCAGTCCGTTGTTCCGTCTGCATGCGTCAGGTGCGCCTGGCTGTCCAAGTACAACGACCAGCACCAGTGGCTGCAGATCGACCTGCGGGAAGTGGGCGTGGTCTCGGGCATCCTGACGCAGGGTCGCTGCGACTCGGACGAGTGGATCACCAAGTACAGCATCCAGTACCGCACAGTGGAAACGCTCAACTGGGTCTACTACAAGGACCAGACGGGAAATAACCGGGTAGAAATACAGATTTGATATTTGGACGAATTGTTACCCACGATTGATGAGGCGCTGGCTGTCTTGCTCTCAGGTCTTCTACGGAAATTCGGACCGCTCGTCCACGGTACAGAACCTTCTACGCCCGCCCATTGTGGCACGCTACATCCGCCTGCTGCCTCTGGGCTGGCACACCCGCATCGCCGTCCGCATGGAGCTGCTCATGTGCATGACCAAGTGTGGCTGAGTGACCTGCCGGGACGACACGCGACGCTCGCTCTTCGTTCATAAAAACAAAAAAATTACAGATGTCTGCACTTTAACTTGACAACATATCATAGATGTGTCATAGATCTGAGGTTATACGCATGTTGGAATATTAAATGTTTTAAATGCTATGTTTGGGGTAAAATATTTAGCACACAACAAAATGATCAATAAACATTGAACTTTTTGTGTCATCTAGTCTCTTTTGATTCTAGTATTTTATTTTCTACTCTATATCTCTAAGGTCATAATTGTCTTCCAAAAATATCTAATAATCTCATGAGAATACTTTTTCAATCTTGTAATATTATCTCATTTTGTGTTTTGATCGAGAAAAAAAAACCTTAATTTAAAATATTTGTGCGGCTCAAATATTCCTGGAAAAAAGAAAAATACAACATGCACTCATGTCAAATGAAACCAGTTTGCAATTTATTTGAGCTTTAGCGTTACAGATGTAAACATGAATATTACACATTTGTCTGTCGGGGGGGGGGGAAGGAGAAAACACGATGGACTATGCTACAAATGTGTAACAAAAATTCCAATTGAAACACTGTTTGGTTTGGCCTTCCCGTAAACAAACTGTGTGTGTGTGTGTGTGTGTGTGTGTAAATAGACGACAAAGACTCCCACATTAGTAGTATTAATATAATACACACGCTTCCTCCTACACATCTCCTCGCTGAGTAGAATTTACAGCGTGGACACCTTATTGGCCATTTTTAGAATCCTAGCTAAGGTACCTTACAAACAATGCTTTCATTTTTAATCATCATAATAAACATCAGAATAATGAAGTGTGCAGCAACTGTACAGTAATGTGTCAAAAATAAGGTCAAATCAAAGGGAAGTGATTGATTGAAAGATTGTCAACTCAGTTGATGTGCGCGCGCGTGTTGCATTACAATGTCACGTGACGTTTCCGTGCCGACAGGCTTTGCCCAACAAGTACGACCGTACCTTTTACAAGTAAATAAGGCTATCTAAAAACACACTTTCATCTAGCCATTTCTATATTTATATACATATATAGTTAAATATTCCATTTTTAATATGTACTTTATAATACAAATAAAGTCATCATAGAAAGTCTATCAAACATTGGAAGCCTTTAAAAAAAAAAACATTAAGACACAAGAAGGCTTTTGGCCTTCAGTTTGCAAGCGGTGCACTGTGCGTGTGTGTAAAATAGTGTGCGTGTGTGTCCATCAATGTGTGTGTTGGGTACTTCCTTTGTGTTGTTGTTGGTTCACAGCGCCGTCTCTTTCAGGTCGTTGAGGTTGGCCATGCGGGACCTGGAGGGGCGCCCGAAGCTGTGGCCGTTCTGGCCTCCCTTGACGGCCATCTGCTCGGGGTAAGGGTTGCCGGAGTGCCAGCCGGGCTCTAGCTGCGGGTAGGCTGACTGCCTGCTCTTCATTTGCGGGGTGTTGACCCCCGAGTGGCCGCGCCCGTCCGAGAAGGCCCCCTGGGGGCCGGTGCCTGGCAGCTGCTGGTAGCGCATGTCGGACGCCGCTGTCTGATTGGATGAGGATGAGGAGAGGTGCAGGAGTTTGCGCAGCGACTTCAGCGGTTGGCTCTGGGAGGATAAAATAAAATATGGGACAAAAGGACGATGGAATGAATTAATCCAACTTCGACGGACAAATGCGAAAATTTGGAATCTGATGGTGTTTGGTCGAGACAGACCGGACATACCGGCGAGTGCGAGTCAGCCATCTTGTCGGCCCACTCTTTATCCCGCTCGCGCTCGCGCTCTCGACTCTTGTCGCGGCTCCGATGGCGACTGCTCTGGTGGGAGCGCGACGACTTCTGCAGCACCGCCTCTTCACTGGGGACCTGTCAAATAAATACGTAACTCTTCCGTTACCAAGTTCATAAAATCAATGTTCCCTTTTGAAATGATTTCAAATGGCATTCATTCGTTACATCCCCTCCAAAAACCTTTTTTTAGGCGTTACAAAGCACAGTATTTTATAAAGACATAGAGAATGTAGACATGACATGACAAGCATCCAGTGCATCATTCTAGCAGCTTGGAGTTCTCATTAAGTGTGTGTGTGTGTGTGTGTGTGTGTGTGTGTGTGTGTGTGTGTGTGTGTGTGTGTGTGTGTGTGTGTGTGCGTGCGTGTGTGTGTCACAGTGGCAGAAAATGAGAAGCTAAAAATACACCCGGCTGCTTCCGACTGGCCAGATTGCATTTATTTGCTTCCTCATTCCAACTTGGCAAGAAAGGAGCAGCCAAAAATGAAAATGAGCCCCTTCATAAAGTGTCCCTGCTTTGCGTCACGTTACAGATTCCTGACAGGGTTCTCTCTTCGCCTCCGTCAACCTTCTTAGGTGACTCTGGGGGATTCTTGTGAGTAGCGGCGGTATGGCTGGCTCCCTACCTCCTACAAAACGTGGGCGGGGGTTCACCGCTTTCCAAATATATGTTTTGTGTTTTGTTTGGCGGTGTGCCGAAATTTGATATAATATAATATTGTACTCTATAAAAAGCCCAATGAGATGATGAAATCCAAAGTAAAGAATGAAACGTACTCGAGTAGCTCTTGGCAGAGGATCAACAATATATGCTGTTAAGTATTGTGATACTTGTTGTCTACATGTATTGCATCACCATTTGTGTTCAAATATCCCTTACCTAAAGGATTATAATTTGACTCCGATGCCTAACATGCGTCACTTGTGCTAGAGTGAGTCACCAACTCACCATTTGAGGCTTTTTCTTCTTCTTCTTTATTGCTCTGAAGAAACCCTGCTTTTCTTTCTCCTTGGATGGCTCGGCCGTATTCAGCACCATCGTGTCCGGACCCGTCCTCCCGTGGGAAAATCAGTGCGTTAAAGCAGGGATGCTACGACACAGAGGATGGGTGGGGGTCGACATGGAGGGTGGGGCGCTTACCAGGGGTCGAAAGCGGTCTGGCGTTTGGAGTGGTTGGCCAGGCTGCCGGCATCGCCCGTCATGCCCGAGCCTCGCACCTGGGAGCGGCCGTCGTGGAAGGAATTGTCTGGCCGAGGAGAAGGAACTGTTCAACAAACACCACAGAGAACATCACTTGCCTTTTGGGCACCAACACAACACAAGAACACACGCAGGAAATGCCGTGGTCCAAAGTATAGCACGCCGCACCTCTGTAGAAGCTTCCGACCTTGCGGGGCATGGACTCGCTGTAGATGTTGCGGTTCTCCTTAGACGATGCGCCGCCATCTTCCGCCTGAGGCTCGTGGTACAGGCCCACCTGAGACACAAACGCGGTCAACACACCACAGTCGTCGTGCACCCCGACTGTGATGAAAACGACAATCATAAGAATAAAAGTTTATGTTCTATATGTGTTGAGACAATGTAAACATGGCTTTAACTGTCACATTAGCGTAGCAGCAAAGCAGGCAGAGCATGATGGTAGCGCTAGCCATAGCAAAGAAAGTAGCAGAGAGAAATCTGGAGGAAGGGGGGGGGGGGTGGGCGAAAGTAAGCAAGGGCAAGACAAAGGGATGGACCTCGCTTTTTTGCCTCTGCGCGTGAAAGTTGTCTCTGGTGGACTCCCTGATTGGAGGTCTGCTGTGGGGGGCCGCCTCGGCAGGGGCCTCATCACTCTGGATACAATACACACACACATACACACAAGCAGCAGCAACTACACGTCAGCAACAGAAAGCGCAGTACAAGTACACACAGCCACACAACACGATGCAAAAGCCTGCAGGAGTAGCAGCATTTACAAGTAGCGGCATCCATCCTACAGCTGGACGGACATCTTCATGTGGACATCTTCAAATACAAAAAAATTATTTGCTGTGCTTTCCTAAATTATCACGGACGGAAAATATGGAATTTTGGTCAATTGTGCGTTTTGTGTAAGTTTAAAACGGGGAAAGGTGGTCAAACTGTTTATACGTTTTTTAATATGGTCCCCGTATTGCAGATTTTCTCCGTCGGTGTTATGGACTGAAGAGGAGCGACTGACCCGGCTCATATCCTCCTCCCTGGAGGCCGAGTGGCGAGGCAACGTGCGGTGCTGCAGCTGCGGCGACAGCAGCTGCAGGCTGCTGGCCCGGGTGGGCGCCCCCTGGCCCACAAGGAGCCCATCGTCGCCCCCGTGAGTCCTCTGGTGGTCCCGCCGCACGTACATAGAGTGGCGGTGTGGTCTTTGTTGTGACGAAAAGGGGCTGCTGTAGCCCTGAGTGTAGGGCTCGTGTGGGGCCGACAGAGAGTGCACGTGGCCCCCGCCACCGCCGCCCTCGTTGGGATTCGGGCCGTCCGGCGAGTCCTTGCGGCGGGCCGACGAGCGACGGAAGGATGAGTCCAGGGTGTTGCTCTCGCGCTCGGCACGCGTGCTCCCCCGGCGATCCAAGCGCCGCACCGCCGGGCTGCTGGGCGCCGTTAGGTCCAGGCAGCTGGAGGGGAAGTAGCGGGCGGCTGGCTCGTCGGCATATAGGTGTACGTCGTTCAGGTTGCCCACCGACTTGGCGTCACTGAGCGTGCCGTAACTCTTAGACAGATTCAGGTAGGAGAACTTGGGCGCAGGGGCCTCCACGTAGCCGTGGCGGCCGTGCTTCTCCACCGACTGCAGGGTGCTGGTCTTGCCCTCCACGAAGGAGTGGCGGTGCTGCTGTGAGCGAAAGTTAGATTTGAGGTACTTTGCTCCGGGGCCGTCGGAGCCCTTGGGGCCCGGGCTGACGTCAAAGTCGCCCTTGTTGGCGTCAGAGGGGCCAAGCAGGTGGGGCAGGTCCACGCCGCACGAGGCCGAGTGATTGAAGATCTGTGCCGGATAGCTCTTGGGGTGCAGCGTGGGGCTCAGGTTGATTGCTGTCGGCAGGTTGCCGTTGAGGAAGCCTGCTCCTCCGCTGCCGCTCTCGCCGCTGTTGCTGCTGGGGTGGAGGTCTTCGTGGCGCGGCAAGCTGGAGCAGTCGCGCGTGCTGGAGCGATGGCTGCCCGAGCTCTTCAGGCCGTGACTCCTGGCCAGGGACCAAACACAATCAGTAAAAGTAAAATTAAGTCAGTGCCAGCAACAGCTTCCTTGACTTTCGACTAAATGGCCACAAAGGGAGCTGACGTTGCAGAGTGGAAAACAAATTATGTGAATTCCACCTGCTGGGCGTGGTGTCTCCGTGGTGGGGCTTCCTCTTGGAGGAGCGCACCGGCGTTGGCGTGGGAGGCCCGGTCCGCTCTGCCAGCCTCAGCGACTGGAATGCATGGTGGTTGAGGCCCTGCTCCGTCAGGAACCGCTCGCCCGGGTTGAGTAACAAAAGACTCTGGAACGCACAACAAGACGCTCGCACTCTTCTGACTCAGCGTCGTGATCACACAAAAGTACCTTCAACAGGTCCAGCAGGGCTCCGCCGATTATCCCCAGGTATCGGCGCTCCAGTGTCTGTGGGTGGTTTACGGTAGGGAACTAAGAAAAACATCAACAAGGGAGACAAGCTTGTTAAAAAAAAGATCAGAAATCAGGTTCGGTAGAGTTCAGCACACATCGCGAGGGTGCCGTTGGAGACTGACAAAAACGAGCAATCTGCAAAGTGCTCATTATGAACTCCTTAGGCGTGGGCACGAACAAGTAAAAGGAAGGACGACCCGGCTTGCAGAACACGATACACCGATGAGTCACTGCGATGCAATCAGTCACGGCGCAGCCAGAGGAAGATCATTTTTTTAAAATAAAAGTAGCAGAGTGTGCGAGCAGCAAGACGGAGAGAAGAAAGAGGTGATGGAAGATGGAGGCGAGACGGCATGAGTAGTTTTTTTTTTTTTTTTTTTTTTGTTTACCCGAAGTCCGTGGAAGCGAGGGTTGCTGTAGAAGAGCTTCATCTGCTCTGGCGGAAGAGGCCCCAGAACTTTCTGGATGGTGAAGAGCTGGTCGATCTCGCTTTCGCCCGGGAAGAGAGGCTGTCCATCGCTCAGCTCTCCCAAGATGCAGCCCACCGACCACATGTCCACCGCTTTGCCGTACGGAGCCCTGAAAAGACGGAAGGAGGACGAAGTAGGAGCAAGTCGATGCTTTTCGGGGCGTTTTCTGACAGACGTACCCGAGCAGGAGCTCCGGAGAGCGGTACCACCTGGTGGCTACGTACTCCGTGTAGTTAGCGTCCGTTCCCTCCGAGAGGTTGCGTGCGAATCCTACCAAGAGATGACAAGATGAGACCAAATTGCAGCTAGTTTGGAGTTGTTTTGAAATGCTTTGCTGCCCTCTTGTGGCATCTGTATGCAAGGTTCTATCACAGTGCTAGCTTAAATTGAATTTCATAAAAATAATAATCCCCGAAGGAACAGAATATGAACTGCATTAATTATAGACTTGAGGATGAAAATGATATAAACATTTTGACGGTAATAAATTCTACTACAGACTACGAACTGGCATCCGCTTGGCCTCCATGTGCCTCCAACACGGCCTCCCGCCTCTCGTAGCAGATTGCCCGCATGATGTTTTTCCCTCCCCCATAGCCCCTCGTTCCATTGCCAGATTGGCTCAAAGCGCCACACGAGCCTGTCGCATCACCACACGCTTTAGATACCGAAGCGTGCGGATAACCGATTGAGTCATTATTCCACATCTTTAATATACCTGGTCGTCCAGGCGCTAAATTGTCTTAGAAGAAAGGACAAAGAGCAGATGTCAACTGGATCTGTGGTTAACCACATGGATATAAATATAGCGTGCCAAAATAATGCTCCGGTTGTGTCAGAGCTCACCAAAGTCACACAACTTGAGGACGTCGTCAGAGCTGATGAGAAGGTTCTCTGGCTTGATGTCTGAAGAATGAGCAGACAACGCGTCAACCTTAGGACGTCATCGCACACAATTAAAACCAAAAGTTGTTATCCTGCTAATACATTTCAAATCTTATTTTTGGAGTGAAAAAACATTTATATGGTTGAATCACTTCAAAGCAATTCAGTCAATTCACAAAAGTCAAAATAGCACAACCATCCATCTATTTTTACAATTTGAGTGTGTCCAACTGCCCTTGGAGACAACGACTAAAAAGATCCAGCAATTAAAGAAACATGAAAATTCACAGATTGTAAAGCGGGAACAAAGCATGACTTATTCATAAAGGACAAGCCCGAGGAAGCAGAAGGAATCGTACGAGGGATCCCAGCGGCCATTTGGACAGCCCATTGCCATCTGGTTTCCTCCTTGTCCACTAAAAAACTTACAGAGTGGAATCACGTTTTTTTTTGTTTTTTTTTGTCTTTCATTATTTTTTAAAGCATGTAGCAGTTGAGTAATTGTAAAATTATAAATAATAATTTTTTTACGCAGAATACATTTGAGAGTCTGTACTTTTTATTCGAGTACCAGAGTTAAATCAGTACTTCAATAAAAAAAAAAAAAAAAGAAACATTTTGCACGTTAATTTCTTTTTTGCCTTTTTAATGAAATGTGATCAAGCGTGAGCGGGTTACCCCGATGAACGATGTCATGCTTGTGGCACCAGTGGATGGCCTTGATCAGCTGGTAGATGTAGCTGCGTGCCTTGTCAGCAGGAACTCCGTTGGGGAGTTCCTCCAGCAGCTCCAGCATGTTCTAGGGAGCAAACAGAAGAAGAAGAAGAAGAAGAAGAAGAAGAAAAAAAAACACATTGAGGAAAAGAAAAGGAGTTGAGGTCCACCGAGGTCTGACCTTCGTACCTTCTCCACGTACTCAAAGACCAGGTAGAGCTTGCCTCGCCGCCGGAAGGCCTCTTTGAGCTCCACGATGTTCTCCTGCTTGAGCGTGCGCAGCATCTTGAGCTCCCGCAGCGTCGTTTCTTTGACTTCCTCATTTTCTGAGCAAAAGTCAATATTGTGTCGTTTGAAATATGTCCCATCGGAGTTGTTCAGGTTCATGTAAATCCCACAAAAAGCAAATAAATTTAGTAGCTCCAAAAGGTCATGTTACCTTCACTGTCTTTGAATTTCTTTATGGCCACAATTTCATTGGTGTCCTGCAAGAAAAACACATTTATCAGAGCTGAATAAATGAGAAGAACATTCAGCAATATATCACGCACTTGAATTTCTGAACAAGGCCAAAATTCAAATCGGTGGCAAAGCACAAATCACCCCTGAAGTGAAAGGCTTTGGAGAGGTGTCATTATTTTGTCACACGCCAGAAAGCACGTTTTGATTCATCACCAGCTCATTCACAAGCCACGTCAGCGACAGTGAGTCTGGGTCGCTTATTGACAGTATTTTATAACTCAGTTTCCAGTTTCAAACCACTAAAACACATTTAGCCACTTTTTTTTGGGAGGGGGGGCAGAGACTCTCCGGGTTCTTGTGGTGGCCTACTTATGAGGCCCAGCTGGCATTTGTGCTTGGAGCTGCGCCGAAGGCAACAACCTGCTGGAAAAAGATGACAGCCTCCAAATTGACCCGCAAAACCTCAACGGCAGACATGCTGCCAAAAAGTGAACGGGATCAAGCGAAAAGACTCGATTGTTGTTGGGAGTGTATCACAAGTGCGCTCACGATTAGTTGAGGCGCAGAGTTCAGGAATGCAGCCCTGAATGGGCTTATCATGCCACCGGTCCCTGTGTCCACACACGAGTAAAACATTGACAGGCTCCGATTCTCTCTTCCATCCCCGAAAGATACAGAAACTGTTTGCTCGTTTGAGACTATTTTATAATGAGCACCGTCGGCGCCCATTTCTCTTCTCCAATTGTTTGTGATCGACCTCACAGGGTTTGAAATTGAATCCAAAAGTGTGACTTAAATGATTTCATGAGGATCAAAGCGTCCATTTTGCGGTTTCGGAAGATGACGCCAGTCATCGTGGAGTGAGTCAGCGTGAACATCTGATGTTGATGGCGTCTTTTATTTTCGGACTCCTCTGGCTTGTGTAACATCGCGGACGACGCAATTCTCTTCCTTTTCCCGATCCAGTTACAGAGCGGCTGTCGAGCAGTGGGAAGGGAAAATTTAAAAAGTCTAATCATCTGTCCGCCCCCTTTTTGAAAGGAAGGGTTATTTATGTCGGCCCACGAGGAGAAAGTGGGACAGAAGAAGAAGGAAAAAGCAGACTTAAATGGGTCACCTTGACTCCGGCAGAAACCCTCGACTTAGTTGGAAGTGAGAATGTTGACGTCAATCTCTCAATGTGACCTCAATCGGGCCCAAATATCATTGCTGTCTGGAAATAAACATTTGGAAGAGTTTCTAGTTTATCCCATCTAAGAAAGGGGGGGGGGGGGGGGGGGGTCATGGATGGGTACATCAATAGGGTAGACTCAAATTCCTGTGTAGGCACCTGCTCACCAAAACGAAATGCCTCCTTCTTTCCGGTTCCGATTAGTTCGCCTAATCTTCAGTTTCGCTCGTAGTAATCATTCACCCAAGCTGGCTTCCGCTCCCACATTAGCACGCGTTGCCTGGCTGGCTGGCTGTCAGTGGGATTTGTTAAGGGCTTAAAATAAACAATAAAAGGCCAGCTGGTGCGCCCGGCCCACTCGCCGACAACGGCCAAATGTGACATAAAGCCGGTGCAGAGAACCGCCACAACATCTTGTTTTGAGCTAGCCTGCTATGTTCTTAGATTGAGTTTGCGTTTAGAAACGCAGTGGCTCAAATGCATTTTAAATTAACAATAAAATGACTAGCCATTATCACACTGAGAGAAGAGTCACTTTTCCGACTTTATTCGCCATGTTGCTGTTCCGTCTAACCGTTCCTCAATTCTATTTCTGGCCTGATCCATTTAGGCTACTAACGACACGTATTGTACTTTTAATTTAGGGGTGGGCGTGAATGCTGCGCAGCTGCGACCGATCAAGCGCCATTTTCTCCATTTTGGCGAGCGCACGCCTCCGCGGGCCCGTTTGCTCCGACAATGCGATCGTTTCCATGTGGCAACGGTCCACATCGATCTGCGACAGGCGCTGTTCTGCCCGCTGTGCCTCCACGCGTCATGCCACGCATCAAAGGCCTTGGTGGCATCTATTAGTGACTTTCCCGCAGAGCGAGAGCGGCACAAGCTCTGCGGTGCCATTCCAGTGCTGGATGCCAGACAAACAAATGAAAGCATTTGAGAAGAAAGTCCCCATCACACGATGTGATTAACTGTCTGATGGCAGATGGAGGCTGAATCTTCATCAGCTAATCAATCAAGAGCTAAGCATCGTCGCATCCGAGCATCTGGCGAGCTAGCCGAGTGGAGGTCACTACTGTAAAGACGTGAGCGCAGGAAAAATAAATAACAGAGCGGGTGTTTACTGCAGATCTGTTGTTAGTGGGAGGCAGCCTATTTTTCTTTGCCCCTTCCTCCATGTTCGGGTGTCAACACTCAGCTGGGCTTCTTCCTTAAATCGAGCGAGATGACACGACCAGAGGCGGCCGTGTGGGTCGCTGAGCCACTTACTGCTGCTCAATATGTGCAACCATACCTTAGGGTGGGTGTTTGATCTTGATCTTACCTTGTGTCGGCACTTGAGAACAACTCCATAGGCACCTGGAAGGAAGAGAAGAAGGTCATTCCATAATTGGAGACGAGTTGTCCTGCTTGAAATTGTTCACCGATACATTTCAAATAAATAACGTCCATCAGATGTCCTCTACAACGAGGTTGAAAGAGATTCTATGGAACGGCTCCACTGTCTCCGCACAACCTTGCAAAAGTGTAACAAAGTGACCACATGGGCCAGAACCACTGTATCCGAGTAGAACCGGTTCTGGTGATTACGCATTACAAAGTCCCCACGTTGTTGGATCGATACTTGTTACACTCTGCAAGTGTACCTAATGTGGTGGCCAGCGAGGGGATGTGAAAGTGTTCTGCCCTGCTGCTGCTGGTGTTGTCATGCCAACAGTCTAGCAATAAAAAAAAAAAAAATTAAAAAAAAGACATTTTTTCCTCATACAACTCCAAGCGTCTCCTCGACAATGACGTGGCAAAGGCACATTGAGCTCACACGTTTTGTTCAGGAGAGAACGAGTGAAAGATAGCTTCACGCTAGTCTTATTTTAACAAATTTTGGGGAATGGTTGTCGTATTTTAAGGCCTGTGGAATTTTTAATCTGTGCAATTTTGGGAATATTTCAATCTTTTGATTTTACCAAAGCAACTTTAGTGGGATTCATACAAAAGGAACAGAATCATAAAAATCTCAAGGACATAACCCCAAAATTAAATAGGAAGTCTTTTGGGAGAAACTACCAAACCAGCACCGAACAAGGGAATCCGTCCAAACGAGCCCCATTTGGAAGCAACATCGACAGATGGACAATAGCATAAAAAATGTACGATTATTTTGAGGACTGGCCATGAAAAAAAGGACAAATTGAATGTCATTCTCCTCCTTCGCACGGGCTCGCAGAAGCTGCCTAATTACGTAAGCAGTGAATGGCGTGAATGGCGAGTCCTCGTGAGCCATCGACAACAATTGACTGACCTTACATGGACGGAGGAAAAATCTATGACTGTGCTGGATACGGTGCATGGCTCAAGTTGAATGCCAGCAACTTTTGTTTTTTTACGTCGTTCCTCATCCACTCCATGAGCCTTTTCACAAAATAGCGATACGCATTTTCTATCAGCAACTGCATCACACTCATTTTACTCTAATCAAGAGCGAGGTACCGAAACTTGTCCAACTTCAAACATGTTGGCATTTCTTCCGTATTTCTGACCTGACAACTCGTAATTTGCACCATAATCTTTGTCTTTCACTCAAAACCTGTACTGACCTCAAATCCAATAGAGCTGCAATGCCACCATCTTCAGGGATCTGTTAGTTATTACAGTAGTTTACGAAATTACAAATTTGTCTGTGGGAGTAACCGATTGGATTCCACTAACCAAATTACATGAGCAGTTGAGAAAAAGGCTTTCCAACTTCACCGGCAACTCACCTTCACCCACAATCCCAAGGACCTCAAATTTATTCATGACATCACCGACGTCACGGGTCTTCACGGCGTCAAAGGCTCACGGCGCTCAGGCAGAGGGGGGCGTGGCCAGATGCTGGCTCCCATTGGGTGCAGCGCCCCTCGCCGCATGGCCGTCATCTGCAACCCAAACGCAGTCATTTAAAACCTTGAAAGGGGACATGTGGTGAAAATGTCACTTTCTGTTCTTTATTTATATTCAGTACAGAAAAATGTACACATCAGTCAGACCACTAAAAATTGATGAGCTAGAGAGAAAAAAACCCAAAACAAAACTCAGTACTCTAATCAAACCAAAAATACATCTTGGGGCACTTTGTCCTGTTTTTATTGCAACAGCAAAAACACCAACATATTTATCCATAACATGAACAGATGACCCATCTGACCTCTAGCCGTCAAAAAATGCTTGAGACCTACAAACAAAATATCTTCAGATCCAAACTCAAAGTTTCTAGATTGCATCAGCAATGCTAATAAATCTATATTATTTGCACATATTGAATCAGGCATGCGCCACTATCATCATCTCCTGCTTTTCGGCTGCCAAAATAAACTCCGCGGAATCCCAGGAGGCCCCAGACACCTGAGCGTAGAATTCCACTATTGTGTACCAATGAATAGTCAACACAAGGAGCTTTCTGAGCCTTCCCCAAAAACAAGCCACCAATCGTCTACGCCCGCCCCTCTCCAGGGCCCCAAAAATAAGAAATAAATATGGCTGCGGATGGTTGTGTGGATTCTCGGAGCTCTCTCTTATCAACGCAGTGACTCATGCGTGGTGAGGATAACGGGAGTCTGTGCGGGAAGCTGAAAATATACACTACTTTTAACCTTTACCCCTCACTGCATCAAGACATTATTCCCAAGGTGAAATTGGCTCAAAAATGCGGACATTTCAAGGCGGCAAAACAAAAAAAACAATAATTGGCATTTTGAGATACGGGTTCAACTACATTACCCTGATGGCCAAATTAGGTGCATTGTTTTGTGTTTTGAGTTGCACCACCACAAAGATGTCTAATACCACACATGACGGAACTCGTCCACGACTAAGTCGACACAATTTTGATCAGCAGCAGAGCCCAACATCTGAAGGATAGTGTAGTTCTCAAAAGTTTTACATAAAGTACCACCTAAAAAATTGTTTGCACTCCAAGTTCCAACATCATACCTAAAATTAAAATCTAGTACTATAGTATAATGTTGATTCATACTCAAATTAAAACGTTTATTTTAAATGTGTCTTATCGGTGTTGGTAGAGCATGAATTGAAAAATACATCTATTGAGAGGATATTCTTAGCCAACATATTTTATGCGTGGAAAATAAATATATGTAAGAGTTAAACATTAAACATTTGTACTGAGGCAATCATGGGTCGCGAAAAAAAGTATCCGCGAACCTCCGTTTGGTCGGCTTAAGTGCGTGTGCGCATGCGTGGGATTCAACTCCCACCTGAAAACACCCAACGAGTGCAACATAATAGCAACACTGACGCGTGAAGCGGATTAGTAGAATGCAGTCAGTAGTGATTTATCAGCTAAGTGACACGAAATATTAGGCTAATTATGATTTTTTTTCTTTCTCGCTACGTAAACACCCATAGCGGCAATGAGCCGCGCCGTAAACACTCATCACCGCCTCCTCCTACTCCTCCACCTCCTCCGCGTTTGCATCGTCCCAAAAAGACTTGAAAAGTACTCACTCGGTCAATATCAACGAGGTAAATGCTCAAAATGGGGTCGTCCATCCACCCACGAGCAGAGGAGTTCCTTCCCAAACAAGCTTGCAGCGTCCAATCCACCGACTGACTGGCTAAAGTGCGCTTTTGACAAGCTGCTAGCTACCGGTCGCCAGGGCAACGTATTTGAGTGGCGGCGCAAACTGACCAATCGCCACGGGCGTTTTCTCTCGGATGACTCCTCCGAGCAAATGGACCAATCGCAGAACGCTCTCGTCGCTGCGGCGCTATCGGTGTTTAGTGCGAAGTGGGATATTGTTGTTCTAATTTCTCAATTACATAATTCACAAGATCACACGCCTTGTTCCGGACAAGCACACGGGACGGTCTAACGAAACGTCTACTTGAAAAATTGTCTGTCTATCTATCGGAACATCTTGTAATGGAAAAAATACTATGTCCAAAAATTATTTCAATAGAAAGCTCCATCTCATAATCCAAAGTATCAACATCATTTGTCCCACATCTGGAAAGTCATGTTCCAGAGCATACCACACCACACAACAGTTTATAAACCTACAAATATGAACAACCATCTCTTATACATATTTCAGCAGTACCAGCCAAAAGGCCACAGGGTATGGCTCAGAATATGGGTTCACCCTTTTGGGTATGCAACAATGACGCTCCCACAATTATTGTTTCATTATGCTAACTTTTAGGTCATGTTGGAAAGCAAGTGCATCTTATTCATCGTATAATTCAATCATGCATTAATAACTATTATCACTCATGCTTGCGTGTTCAAGTATTGCTGTAGCTAATACTGCTCTCTAGTGGAAATAAATAAAAACGGGCCTCGACAACGAGGGACTCCACCACAGAACGAATAAAGACGGATACATTTGTGTTGTTGTTGTTTTTCTCTTAGGGTTCTGGCTACCGAGAGGGTAGGATGCTTTTTGCTCTGCTCCCTCAAGGTTACAGCTGCAACTGAAGAGATAACGGCATACTGACACACAGACACCTTAAAACGTTTTTAACTTTTTGAGAAAAAAACAAAAACTATGGGGCCAAAAAAGGATAATGCTACGTCTGAGTCTTTGGAAACGCTCAACAGTCAAATGAAAACTATGGAAGCTTCACCGCCTGCCCCTGTGACTGCGCTTGTGAAAAGTCTGGAAACAACAACGGAGACTCGACTGCTCGCATTAGAAACGAAGATGGAAGAAATTGCATTTTACGAAGATGGAAGAAATTGCATTTCTCTAAGCTGAGGATGTTAAGAAAGACCAGCTGATTTTACATGGGAAAGAGGATGAATATAAAGTTGGTATTGGTGAGCAAAGTAAATTTTCTGAAACTGGTTTGCAAAAATAAATGTATCTAGTGGGTTGGTTGGATGAATAAATGTACTTATGATAAGTATCATACTAATGATACTAAGTATCATGACTTAATTGATAAGTGACAAATTAATAGCGAGTCTCCGGAAAGTCAACTGCTCAGCTCGCAGGCAACTCCGTAATCTGATTGGCTAATGATAACAAAAATAGATTCTGATTGGCTGGACGCTCTACAATGTCCAATGATTCATTGGCCGTAGTCCTCGTCTCATCCAATCAAATTTTCGTTGGAGAGCTGGTAAGCGTCCGATCTTCGACACATATTACATGCGTGTCGCACACACACCCACGCACACAAAACAGAAGAGAGGAAAAGATGGCAGCTAGCGATTAGGCAAAGAAAAAAGTGCTTACATTTTTCTGCGATTTTCCCAGAAAAGGCGTCACCGGTAAGTTAACTCTGCCTACGAAATTAAACTTATTTGGAGCAACTATTAAATAAAACCCAAATAGAAGTGTTGGGCAAATTAATCAGAATGGAAGGGAGGACGATGTCGCCCGCCTTACAGTCAAAAAGAAAGAAAGAAAGAAAGAAAGAAAGAAAGAAAGAAAGAAAGAAAGAAAGAAAGAAAGAAAGAAAGAAAGAAAGAAAGAAAGAAACGTTAGCCAACCTAGTTAGCAAGCGCGGCTAACTTGTCAACAAGGGGCTCCGGCTATTACCTGGCGCACGTTGTATACTGCGTAATGTTTACACGTAATAGCAGTGTCCGGTCTATAATTCGTGGACCACAATAGTTTGTTTATTATTAGTTTATAATGTATGTACAACATTTGGCTAACCTATGGACGTTAGTTGGATAATGTAAAGTGATATGAGTACATTTTCTCATTACATAACCGGCAGCATACCGGTAACGCATGAATTGTTACATAATTACTACGTTATACAGACCGTACCTTTCAAACTTTATATCATACTTGGTTCAAGAAATTTTAACTTTGAATTCAAAATGATTCTAAAAAAAAAAAAAGTTGAAAAACGATCTAAGAAAATAATTTTACAAGACTTCAAAACACAAAGTGGTCATTTTTACAATGTTGAAGTAATTGTTTACAATAAAAATTGAAAAACCCTGAAAATGCAATTTTATAAGGCTAAAGTTGTCTTATGTAAAAAAAGTTGCCATTTTAATCACAGTTATCCAAGTAGAAAATATCTTTTACCCTTATCCACAATATTATGAAGTTGTATTTTTACCAAAAATACATATATGAAATTATGTACCATATGTCCGGGAATAGATTTAAAATGTTCAAGTTCTCATTTAAAATAATTCAGAATTGTATGACAATTGTATGATTCTGGAAGCATTTCGAGTTTTTATCATTTTTGTGTTTCCAGACACAAAATGTAAATATTTGACATTTTGCAACCAATTTGTGTCCATGTCTGTAACTGTATTTTCATCTTTGCAATATGTATTTCTAGGACAAAAAGCCCACAGGCAGCAGCAGCAAAAGCAGCCTCTTATTGGGTTACAAAAGGTCCCCATTTCAAGGCAATATGGGAAGAACACCAATTAAAGGTAAGAAACAAGACTAAGTTGTATTGTATTGTACATTAGCACTTCCCTCCAGCCTTGGATTTTTATATTTGATTTTTTTCCTTATTAGAGCAAAGGGATGGTAAAAAAGAGAAACAAACAGCAGGGACGACACCAGAAGTAACCAAAGGCAAGTTGCGAGATGCAATTTTTACCTCCTTGAATCTTGTACATTAATTGAACTTGGAAGTGAGCTCAAATGTGTCTTTCCTCAGAGTCTTTTGCCTGGGAAGAATATCTCAAAGAAACGTCATCGTCACCAGCGCCACAGAGTTGTTTTCGTCAGGTATGGTTGTGATGTCATAACCTTATTATTTAATTTAAAAGTAGGGCTGGTTGGTCACTTCAGGTGTCGGGTCGGCACGATTTACAGAGCAGATTATGGGGTTCTTACCTCGTCTTTGCTCATGTTGTCATACTCAGGCTCATGTCCCACCGTCCAACGACTTCAATGTTGGCATGAAGCTGGAGGCCCACGACCCCCGCAACGCCACCTCGGTGTGTATCGCCACCGTCATGGGGCTGACGGGAGTGCGCCTGCGGCTGCGCCTGGACGGCAGCGACAACAGCAACGACTTCTGGAGGCTGGTGGACTCCTCCGACATTCAGCCCATTGGCACGTGCGAGAAGAAAGGAGACATGCTGCAGCCGCCACTGGGTAACAGTTCTTTTACAAAAAAAACTGTCAATGGGGGAAAAAAAAAATCAAGGTAAGGTGTTTTTGTCACTCTCCAGGATTTCGCATGAATGCCTCCTCGTGGCCGATGTTCCTACTGAAAACCTTGAACGGAGCGGAGATGGCTCCGGCGACAGCCTTCAAGAAGGTCTCCTCACCGCATAGGCCGCCAGCATGCACGGTCACTTTGATGGAGCCGCCGCAATGACACCCCCCCCCCCCCCCCCCCCTCGCTTTCAGGAGCCCCCAAGGCCCCTCCAGAACAGCTTCAAAGTGGGCACAAAGCTGGAAGCAGTGGACAAGAAGAATCCACATCTCATCTGCCCGGCCACCATTGGCGAAGTGATGGGCGACGAGGTCTTCGTCACATTCGACGGGTGGAGAGGAGCCTTCGACTACTGGTGCAAGTACGACTCGCGGGACATCTTTCCCGTGGGCTGGTGCTCGCTGACCAAGCACAGCCTGCAGCCCCCCGGCAATAGCTGTAAGTGTTGCAGCACAGCTGCCTAACGTTCAAGCACAGGTGATCTGGTGACTGAGACTTAAACAAACTCAGGAACTAAATACAGGCAAACTTGACAAGACAACAAGGTGCACCTGGACCAGACGAGTGGCTGAAGAAAGATGATTGAAAAATAAGGTGGAAACGTAAACATACGTAGACATGACAAGACGCGCGGACAAAACGTGACAAAGCAAAATCAAACCAAACTAATGCCAACAAAAATACAGACCTTGACTTTCTTGGTGTTACACCACAGTCACTCTCACGAAGAACCTGCCTGCCCTGACGTCGTCACCTTCCAAGCCCAGCAGGCGCTCCCTACAGGCCCCCTACAGACTGCCCCACCCGCTGCCCAGGCTGCCCGTCAGGAAGGGGGTACGCGGTCGCCGGCCCAAGAGCGAGACCCTCGCTCTCCTCAAAGCCGCGGCCGAAGCCGCCGCCGCCCAGAACGGCAACGGCGCCATACAGGTCACACCTCGACCACATAAGAAGCGAGGCCCAAAACCCGGAAGCAAGGTGAGACTCGAGACCATCGAGTGATCGCACGACTGAGCGGTGAGAAATTGTACTCACGTTTTTGAGTGTCAGGATTCATCTGTGTTTCTTCCTGTGTGTTTCTAGCGAAAACCCAAGATTCTCCAAAGCTTGTCACATTCAGGTGCGCCAGCCATCCGGGTTCAACGCGGCAGCCCTGCCAGCCTGCCCACTGTTGTATCGACAGGTGCTCACGTCACGTCCATGCCAGCCTTTTATCGATCGCAACATCCTCTCACGTTTGTCCGTCCTTTTCCACGGCAGTTTGTGTGTACGTCAACAAACACGCAAACTGCGGCCCGCATCTGGACCGCAAGCAGCTGCAGCATCTGCCGGATCACTTTGGACCGGCGCCTGTCAACTCCGTGCTCCAGCAGGTGGTCCAGTCCTGTTTAGACTGCGCGTACCAGCCCAAAGTGTTGCTCGATGCTCTGCAGACGCATTCGGGGAGCGGAAAGGTGGTCAGAGGTAACACACAATTGTCTCACATCATCTCGACCCCAAAAACAACAAAAAACAAACACATTTCCTCCAACTGGTCAGTTGGAGGAAATGGTTTGCTTTTCTGCCATCTTGCGGCATTTTGGTGTTAAGTGAAGATCTAACAACAGAGATGACCGTGTTGTTCCCAGTGAGAACAGACGAGGGGGTCCGCGCGGTCAAGCTGCCTTCGGCCTCTAGCGCCGCCTTCGTGCTGCGCTTCCTGGAAACGGTGTGCCGTCACCTGCAGTGCGACAACCTGTTCAGCAGCCAGCCGTACAGCCACTACGCTGCTTCTTACGACAGGACCAAGGCAGGTAAATGGACACATGGTCAATGACGGTCTAGAAAGAGTTTTTTTTTTTTTTTTTTTGCGATTAAACATGGTTTCAGAATTAAATGACTAATATGTCACGAAAGAAATCAACCTTGTTAATTTACACAAGTTGTGGCGTTTTATTTACTCCCAGTCAAAGAGGAGGCACTGGACTTGCCCTCGCTGGCCCGGTCGGGCAAGCGAGGCTTGGCCGGGGTTTCGCCTCCGTACGCCGCGCCGCTGTCACCCAAACATCTACGCACAGACGCCCACCCTTCGGAAGGTACGTATCTACATCCTTCTCATGACATCAATATTTGTAACGAGACGAGAAACGTGAATTCACACAGCATATTACAGTATAAATTAAAAGTTAAAAATACATTATAAATACAAAGAAACAATAAATATTACATAACTGACCACTGTACCATGGTTGTGTTACAAATGACTAAAGTAATAATATTAACTCACTTTGAACTTCAAGTGTTGTAGAGTGTATTTGTTGATCTGTGGTTATTACCATGACACATTTTGCCCGTTTTCCAGCCGAGACGCTTCCGCACGAAGATAACGTCTTACTGAAGGAGCAGCGCTACATGGGCTCCGCTTCCAACTCTATGATGCCTCGGCCGCTGGTGGCACGCAGTCGTTCTGAGTATTGCTCCTCGCCATCCGGCGTCACCCCCATGCCCCGCCGACTCTCCTCTAATCCCGCAGAGCTGGTGTCAGCGCAGCTCCGGCGAGTCGAAGGTGCGCATCAGATTGTTTTTTTGTTTCGGCGGTAGTAAATCTCTCTGCTAACCAGAACTATCTCGAAGTATCCCAGAAGTAAAAATAAATGTTTCTTTGCTAAATGTTTTCGTTGGGCCACAGCCAGCTCTACCACTGGACCAGAGAGCAGCGTCACGGAGAGGGAGGGCTGGCAGATGCCCGCGAGAAACCCAGCGTCATGGTCCATAGACGAGGTCATGCAGTTTGTGAGGGACGCCGACCCTGCGACATTGGCACCGCATGTTGAATTATTCCGAAAACACGTAAGTTAGCATTTTATTCTCTAAAACCCTGAAAAGTTAGCATTGGTGTTTACCTTGTGATTTGAAAAAAAGTTAACCATTGTGTTTTTTTTTTTTTTTTTTTTTACACAAGTTACTGTTTTGTAATTAAAAGTCTGTAAATTAAATGTGGTTGTTTTTATCAGTACTAGTAGACTCACTTGCTATTGATTGTTTTATTCTCAAAGCATGCTAGCTGCTCATTTGTGTGTTTGTTTTCTCAGGAAATCGACGGCAAGGCACTGATGCTGCTACGGAGTGACATGATCATGAAGTACATGGGCCTCAAGCTGGGGCCCGCCCTCAAACTGTGCCACCACATCGAGAGGCTCAAGCAGGGCAAAGTGTGACCCACAACTTGATCATAGAGGACAGCAAGAAGACCCACTAGTGTGACCCACTACCTTCTCCAACTTTTAGAGAGTGAAGGTTTTCCCTCCATAGTGTTCTTCTGACTTTCTATTGTCCGGGATGCACCACCGAGACTGAAGAATGTTTCCCAACGCATTTCCTTACACACTCACACCTCATGTCGTTTAACGGCGTATTAACAAGGAATGGGCACTATCGACAACTACAGTGAAGGGGAAAGGAACCGAGCCTTGCAAATAGAGAAAATCTGCAACTAATTGACACTCTTACCCGCACTTATGTCACATGCCAATCTGTCATTAGCGTTTGTTAGAGCATTGAAAACCGTATATCTTTTTCAAGCCGAGCGAAATTGTAATCGTCAGTCCACCATTACAATGTCAAATGCTTCTCAGTCCACCCCCCCCGCTCAAAAAAAAATCTAATATCAGTGTAACTACCTCCAAACCGTTTGATTCTAAAGTTTTGCTTATCTTAACCAGAATCCCTTGTTGCATGAGGCCAAAGGGACAATCCTGGTGCACCCTAAACTCCTCAGCTGCTGCCTTCATCCTTTGTTCAATGACACTGAAGCAGTTGGTCCTGATGGCATGTCATCAGGAGGTGAATGAGGAAGCAGTACCAAAGGTAGAAAAATGCTGCCCATTTAATGCCTTGCTGTCTTTGTCCTTCTTCTTCATCTGTATTTCGCAGTTAGCAAACAACTGTCGATACATTGCTGCCACCTACTGTACCTATGCCGTCAATTAAGTCTACGCAAGCAAAACCTGTTTCATAAACAAACAAAATTGAGATCAAATATCAAATGCCCATCCCTGATGTGACTCATGAACTCACCACATAGTCAAGTATTAGTCTAACATTTCCTAAGGATTTTATATTTGATTTGACTTAGTATTTGTCAGCCCACTCTTCCTGGCTTTAACACACGAACGAGCATGCTGCCGAATGTATATTTTGTAAATGATGGAATTTTTTAGTCTATTTGTAACATGAAATAGGAAATACTGTCCCAACGCGGCGCTATTGCAAGCGACAACTCTCAGGTCAATGGTGTTTTTTAGCGCCATCTTTTACACATGCAAATTTGTGATTGATGTGATGGATTGGATTATGTTTTTAACCTAACCTCAAGTATTTGATAAAAGTCTTGCGTTATTTGCTGATTTTTAGATGTTGAATCAAAGGAGGGAGCTTCCCGTTTAGTCAGGCTGTAATCTTGTCTAATTGGAGAAAAAAGTGCTTTGCCACCATTTCCAGGCATCTTTGTGAAATTGAACACAAAGACAATTCGGAGGATAAGTTTTAAAAAATCCATTCACTCACAAATGCTAAAGCACAAATATGTGGGTTTCTTTGTACTTTTTTGTTGTTTTTGACTCATATCAAAGATCCAATCAATGCTTCCTCTTTCTGTCAATTTGTATTTGAAACATTTCTTATGATATTGCATTAGATAAAAGACTTGTGTTCACTTTGTTGTTCACTTTACTCTTCACGAGCACTGTATAGCAACAACACCAGCAAAAGTTTTCTATAATACGGAGAATTCCAAATTCAAAGGCACACATTTGGTGGAAAAAAAACTTTATTAAAAATTATCAGACCCCAATAATGCTTAATCATCAAAATGTTGTTGCGACTTAGCTTTAGGGGTCACCAAAGTGAGTGACCCATAAGATCTGTTTCATTTTCAAGCTGTATAAATATTCATTCATCCTCCTATGGGTTATTTTTAATATTATTTTACAAAGAATAAATTAACAAAGTTGATCAGATCAAACAGAAAAAAAAATTACATGATAAATAATAAATATAGATCTAGCGCGTAAGGCTTTCATTTGTTCATCACAAACATAATCACAATTCAACAGGCACAAAACCCTGTCACCTTTTTCTTCTTGTTCACTAGACTACCACCACAAAGTGCACTCGGGAAGGAAAACAAACTAACAGCCAAGTTAGCATCACCGCTAAGCCTAACGCTAATCTTAACACACTTATGTACGCCGACTGTTTAAATGCTGTGGAATAACAAAAAACTGGCCTCACAAATACACAAAAATGTGCTCAAAGTTAAACACTTTTTTTACTTGTAATGATACAAATTTGCATTACCAGCAGTCAAGCTATAAAAGATACAACTTGTGTATTGGGATTATAAAAAAAAAAAAAAAACGCCCGCAAATGGAGCTGGCATATGCTAACAGTTGTTGCCAACCGGGCTTTCCCAAAACTAAAGGCGCAAACGACCTATTTGACCTCAAGCACCTCAAACATATCAGTAATTTCCCAAGCATTTGGTGACAGTAACATTTCACAAGTGCCTTGGCTCGATAAAGATTAGGAAATATTGAAACACATCCCGTAGACCCGTAGTGCTGTTAACTTAGACGTAAAGAAGGAAAAAGCCCTTGAGTGTGCTCTTGAGCAAACCCTGCCTAGGTCTGACTTGAGGTTAGGCAACTCTGGGCCAAGAGCGCCACAGTTTTGCTTCTTACGTTTCTCTCTTCCAACACACTCATCAGCAAGCTCCGTAAAAGCCTCAAACACATTGTGATCATTTCAGTCAAGTGTGTTGGAGTAAGAAAACGTTTGGGACCGGAGTTGCCTGTCCTCGGTCTAACCGGTGTGTTCCAGTGTTTGTTGCTCTGCTGGCGGGGTTGCCACTTACTTCCTGGGTAAAAGCGTCGCCAGTCTCTGCTTCTTGATGGGCAGGAAGTGGATCCCCTGCGAGCTCACTTTCTTCAACTTGATGGCACGATTTTTACCAGCGACCCTCTTCAGGGATGTATCGGGACCATGCTGGGAGGTCTGGGGTGGAAGGGACGTTGGAAGCTCAAAAAGCTGGGCTGGCATCCCCTGGATCCCGTCTCGTTTGATGGAGAAGTTCTTGGTGGACACCCCTTTGAGGCCCTTGATCTTCCCACACAAGATGGCCGGGATGGCGTCCTTAACTGAGACAATAACCTTGGCCGTCTGCGGGTTGGTGACCATTTCCAGATTGGGCGGCCCCGGCCCCAGGGAGGCAGACCCACCAGTGCCACCATCCAACATCCACTTGTGCTGACGACTGAAGTCCAGAGATGCCAGACTACCCAGGATTTTAGAGTCAAGATTGGCGTTAGGTTCCATAGAGCGCCTGGGACCATGGGACAGGGAGTGGTGTCTCTGGGTGGCAGGCACAGACAAGTCCAGCACGCTGTCTTGATGCTGTGGACTGAGGTATTCCTGTTTGGGTTCGACGGGCCACGGTCCTCGCATAGACAGGTCCAGGACTTGCGGCGATGAGCTACTCTGCACTGAGTCTAGGTCTCTGGGAGTCTGAGTGCTTTTGGTTTCCATGCAGATGGCTTTTGGCAGGTTGCTCTTGGAGTCTTCCGTCTGAGGAACGGGGATGGGCAGCGGGATCGGCAAAGGAACCGGCAACGGGATCACAACAGGATATGGGACCAGGAGAGTTGCGGGAGGAACCAGTGGGGCCAAAGGGGACGAGTAGGTGGGTGGAAAAAATGGGGAGCCTGGGGATTGGCAGGTGCTGGGACCGGTTTGGGGCGGGAAAAGATCTTGTAGGATTGCAGTAAAGGCGGGATTCTGGAGGAGGGAGAGCAGGTTGCTATCTTGCATGGGTTCTGCAACAGACTTCTGCTCCACGAAGGACAACGGATTGGGGCACAGGATATTGTTCTGGGGGATCACAGCAGGATCCAAGACCAGCGGGAGGGAGACCTGGTTGGTGCCTGTCAGCAAGTAGGGCGCCGCCCCCATCGATCCCAGTTGGGGCCCGTGAGCCGCCGCCATCTGGAGGTGGATGGGGAGCAGCAGTGGGTTTTCTCCCAGACACATGGGGTGCAGAACGGTGGTGGCCATTTTCACAGCCACACCACCCGCTGGAGCACCAGTGTCCGCTCCTACTGCTGACCCAGGTGGCTCTGCAAGCTCTACCTTGCTTAATCCCACAGTGCAGGAGTCCTGGGAAGCAGACGGAACAACGCCTTGGTTCTCTTTCTCTGGAATTTCTGCTTCTCCCACCATGTCAGAGCGCAACACTTCATCAGACGCTTCCATAATTCCAAGGCTGTGAGTCTTCATTCAGTGGAGACACTCGGCCATTGTAATTCTAGAAAAACAAAACATAAAAACTGTAAAAGAAAATGAAATAAAACTTTTTTTAAACGTGTTTTATTGAATGAATTATAATTTCTTGCTGTCGTTACATATTCATAATGGACGGACATCCAGGACGGCAAAGTTCGCGGTGACGCGCACGTACTGGGGGAGCGTGACGTGAGCGCGCCTCGGTTGCCATAAGAACAGAAGACGAACATGAGTGACACTTAGCTTTAGCCTGCTAGCATGCTAACCTTCCACTAAAACCCACACTAATCAGCTGAGCCACGCGACAACAACGAGCCACACCAAATCAAACAGGCCATCTCAATAACAACACTATGCTATAAATGCAGAATTTTGCAAATATCTATTTAAAAATAAAATCAACCGGAGCCAAGCCTGCGTCATCGTCCCTTTTTCTCCCTTCCCTTTAACGTTGGTCCATCAATGAAATGTTCAAGTCCTCACCTCACACACAGAGACGATCAAAGCGGACACACGGCAGCAATTCGAGCGCAGCCGGCGACGACAAGCCACCCCCTCCGTGATTGGTGAAAGATTGCAATAAATATTACTAATAATTATAAACCGCATAATAGAGGGGGGAAAAGCGATTGGGCTTATCTTGTCATTGCGGTGCTCTCGCTTCTCTTCACCGGCCAAGTGACGCCACCTCGGAATTGCGCGCGCAGCATCCGTACTGGCCACTCCCCCAATTAATAAAATACCCCCCTTCATAAAATGTTTAACCTTTACCTAAAAAATATTAACTTTTTATTTTTGAAAACACATTATTTTTTCAAAATATTAGACTTGTTTCGACATGACCTTTAGCTAAAACTTGAAAATGCGCTGTCCAAATTATTTTCTTAAGCCACAAAAATATCCAACTTATTTCCTAAAAATATCCCCATATTTTTTTTTGTCTCATCAAATATGCAGTCTTGATGTGGGGGTGGATTGGATTCCCCCAAGGTCCCTATCAGTCTCCAGCAGCCTCAGGCTTAGCTTGAAGGCCCACCAGGGAGAGGTGGGGGTGCTTATATTGTTCCACGGGGAGGTGCTTTATTGCACTATAATGAGTCCACCCCCCTCCATAACACCCGGGTGGCGGATTTTAGTGTGATTGCATGTCCCTGCACCCCCAAAAATCTCGTTTATTGTTCCTCCTTTAACACGTGTTCTCTGAAACGGTCAGCACCAGCATACATGTTTTTCTTCGAACATATATTTCCCCCCCAAAATTATGGCCTTGGAAATAAATAAATAAATTTAAAAAGTACAAGTCGTTGGATGTCTTTTAATCCAAGGGATCTCCCGGTCTCCCCCTAGTGGCCAAAAGTTTAACTTGACGTTGCATCGACATGACAATGAAAGGCAAGGTGATGTTTTTCCAAGCAGTCACATTTATTTCTCCTTTTGTAGGCTACACGTTTCAACTCCATCACGTCGTTTACTAACAAAATAAATACAAGACATTTTTTCCCAAAGCTCAGAAATGTACAACACTTTAGAGTCCATGTAAACACGTTTTGTATTCTTTTTTTGTACACGATTCACCCAACGCTCATCTCATTTACAGTTTTGTACAAAATCTAACTACGTCCACAAGATAGCGTTGTAGTCTGAAATGATCCGGTACCACGTCAATACACGAACAAAGGTCACAAAAATCACTTAATCAGTGCTAAAACAAAACAATAAAAAAGATGGAATGACATAAAATTCTTTGTGTACCCTGTTAGCATCTTCGCTATGATAACGTGTCATTAATATACACACAAGTTAGTGGGTGGAGGGTTTTAAGGCCAAGCGGATTGTACAAAGGGGCAACATTGGTATAAAGTTCCTTATTCTTTAGGACAATAAAAAGGATTTCAGTCAGTGTCTATTATTGCAATGTGTCATCTCATAAAACAATAGAGCTCTGGATAAAATAGACTTTGCTTTTATTGCTTAAGTGTGGGATGGGGAGGGCCTGGGTGGGGGTTACCGAAGGGCGTCACAAAATTCGTGTCCAACCTGGTTCCGACATGCGTAATACTTACTCAACCTTTTCCAAACGTTCTTAAAAAACACACCAAGTCAACCAAACCACAAACAAAACACCTTTTTTTCTTGAAAAAAAAAGTCGATCCGCTAAACATCATTACAACACCTCCCACGTTTTTTCTTCTTCTCCGCACGTAAAACTACCTGCTCTCCACCATGGCACATATCGTCAACTTTATTATTTTTTGCTTTTACCGTGGTACAGTTACAAAAAAATCTTAATTTAAAAGTATCTCATGAGTGGTTTGCGCCAAGCAGTCTGACTTGTGATGTATTCACGGAATACATATAATTTTTCAATATTTTTTATGTCTGCATGCCGGCAAGAATTACAGAGACACAAGAAGAAGAAAAATGATTATGTAAGAAAAAAAGTCCTGCAATTTGTAATTTATTTAGATCAATAATGTAAATTCTCGGGAAAAATGCCAAATATTTTCAAAAGGGAAAAAATAGTCATTTTCATAGGTATTAAAATAGTTTTCTAAGAAAATATTCAGGATTTAGTGTATACTATGCTAGTGTATAAAAAAAAAGTAAATCCCTTTCTCCAAAAATACATAGATAATGTTTTTTGCTATTTGACGTTTTGCATGAACATATACTTAATTTATGTAAAATGTTCCATTTTGGCAAAAAAATTCCACTTTTTTCCCTCCGATATATTGAACTCTTTTTCCCTCTAAAATACAACTATTGTTCTCTGGAAAATGTTGAGTTAAAAACATACACGTTTTCTTGTCTTTGTCCTAAAAATATTTTCTCCCCTCTAAAATATTTTCATGTGTTTGACTTTTTTTGGAGGGGGAACAAACGTAAACATTTGACGTATCCCCCTCAAACTATGTAAAACTCTCTTGAAAACATATTGCTAGAAAACCAAATGTTCTGTAAAATTAGATAAATTATTATTATTTATTTATTTTCATGAAAATATGAGTCTTTCCCACCTCCAAATTGTTGTTCTTAATAGCTGACGTGTTTTGGACATGATGTGCAGCGAAGGAAGACGAAGACGGGTGTCGTCAGGCGAATCGCGGGCGCGGCGTGGCCGGCTCGTCGTCGTGGGGGCTGCCATCTGAGTTCTCGGCCTCGCCCTCGGAGATGGCCTGCATGGGCGCCGAGTAAAAGCGAGCTCGTGCGGCGTAGCGGCTGCTGTTGGCGGGCGGTGGTACCCTGGCGCGGCCCAACCTGGATTGGGGCGATGCCCAGGATTTGGGCGAGAAGAAGCCCTCAGCGTCTGGAGACCTGGCCGTCGCCTCAGCCATTTCTGTCGGCACCTCGTCCTCTCCCGCCGCCTGACCTTTGGGAGTCACGGGACTCTTGAGGATCTCGGTGGCTGACATGCGGTAGCTGGACTCGGAGCGGCTGCCCTTCTTGAGCAGAAGCAGTTTGAACTCCTCGTTGGAGGTGGTGGACTTCTTGACGTTCCTGTAGATGGCGCCGGGTGTCCTCTGAGGGCCCGAATGCGCCGACGAGGGCGAGCTGCTCGCAGGGCACGGGGAGCTGGCGGGGCTGCTGCCACCAGGGGGCGGCGGTGTGTTGTTAAAGGATGATGGGCCGTTCCTCGCAGACAGCTCGCCGGAATCCTTCCTGCCTAACACTTTCCTTTTCGACCTGAGTTGTAAAAAAAAACCTCCAGTTAAACATATGATGCAATTTTTCCAACTTCTAAATAAAACTTTTTCTCTCCCAAATATTGCATTAGACTACAACTTTGTTCTGGGAACAATATGACTTCTTTTCTGAAAAGTCAACAACTTTTTTGTGTTCAGGAGGAAGAGCAGACTGTCGCGAGCGAGTGAGCGGGGGCTCACTCACCTGTGGATGACGGCGAACAGGTCGTCGGTGGTTCGGCTTTTGGCGGGCGACAGGAAGATGCCGTTGTCGTCCGCACACGACTTGTCGCTCGCTGCTGCCGAGCCTGCCCAACAACATGACGTTTGAACATATCTCAGACAAATACGCTCGTCTACGTACACGTGTTCATTTTTTGAGAAGAATATTGCATTTTAACACAAGTTCCTTCCCTTACTTTTGCTCAGGTTCTCCTCAGCAGCAAGTTCCGCTCCCTGGTTTACTGCCGACTCAGCATCTTGGTTTTCTTTTTCACTTCCCGGACTGGCGTCAGGCGTGTGATCCAGACTTGGCATTGAGGGACAGAGATGTTGGTCAAGCGGCGGCAAGGCAGATTCTGCATCTTCCTCAATTTCCTCATCTGGTGGCGGCGGCGACGACTCTGCTGTGGTTTCACCATTGACGAGCTCGTCATTGGAAGAGCCCACCAGCTGGAGATCATCTAACGAGGCTTGGGGGTCTGCGACGCTGTCGGAGCTGACTGTGAAATAGTTGTCGTCATGAGGACTTGGGTCCAAATCCTTGGGGATGGAGCGCAGCTGGACGGCGTGCAGCGCGGCGGGAGTGATGGTCAGGAAAGGTCCGTTTGCTATCTCAGCTTTGGCCGACTCGGCCTTTCCATGATGATTTTGGATTGGCGTCTTCTCGTCGCAATGAAAGGCACTTAAGGAGATGGTAGGCAAGTCCAGGTCCTGCTTGGATGCGAGAGAGGACTTCCTTTCTGGAACTTTGGGTTTCCGCTTTGCGCAGGAAGGAGACTGCGGGCCGGGGAAGAAAGCGGCAGGTAAGGCGGACGTCGGGGTCTCTGACTGGCTAGAATAGCCGCTGGAGGGGCTGGCCAGGCCCGCCAACTTGAAGTCGCCCTCAGCCGGTGTGAGCGAGGGCGTGGTGGTCCCGGAGCCCGACTGGGATGCCTGCGACTCGGCGCCGTCCTGCGACTTGACGCACTCCACCACCGTGGTGCCGGTGGCTGTGCTGGAGTTAGATAAAGAGCGGTAAGGGTCGCTGGATTTCAGGTCGTTCAGGAGCCACAGGTCCGCGTAGTCTGACTGGACCACACCCTCTCCTTTGAAGGAATGCGCATCCGTGGAGGTGAAAACACCCAAATCGTCCAGCTCCAAAGAATCGTCCACCCCCCAGACACCGGGAAGCTCTCCACCTGATGAGGCGGACAAGACCAACTGCAGGGTTTTCTCCTTGGACAGTGGTAGCTTGGCTTCCGTGAGGACCGCAACGCCACCCTCATCGTGTATCATCCGGAGCGACGAGCTGCGCCTGGGCGGACAAGGTTTGGCTTTTGGTTTCCTCAAGGACAGGCAGCGTCGCCCCAGGGTCGCGTGGTCCGAGTAGATGTACGTGAAGCTCCTGCTGCCTTTCAGCCCGCAGTCAAAGTGCATGGAGGTGTAGTAACCTTCCGTGTCCTCCGAGTAGTGCGACACCGTGTCAGCTTTCTCCGAGGGCGGCTTGTCGGAGAAGCTGCTCTCACACGTGGCCATGCTGGTGAAGCTCGGGCAGCCCAGACTGCTCTCAGCCTCCCTGCTAGGCTCAGGGCTCAAGTCATGAAGATGACGAGCGGGGTCCGAGTGCGAGTAGTTCCATTCGCCCTCCCCGGGAGCGCCCGCTTCCTCTAAGATGTCCATCGCCGTGGAGGAGAAAGAGCCCTCCCTCTGAGTCCGCAGCCCGGCGAACGGATCCAGCGTGAAGCCGGGGTGGTCCACGGTACCGGCGTTCAAGGAGAGCTCTGAGTCGCAGCGGGCCAGCGGGGACGTCCCCGGAGCAATAGTCTCCGAGGTCTGCGAGGGGCACGTGGAGCTACTGCCGCTCCAGTTCCCGCTGGAGGACTGGTGCTCGTCCTTGTGGTCCACGGGGCCCCCCAAAACGTTGGCTGCCGACACTGAGTGCACGGGACTGCTGAAGGTGTCCGAGCTGGACGACATATCGCAGCTGCCCATCTCGGCCATTCGGGGCAGCTGCGAGCGTGCCCGCTCCGCCCAGCTCCTCTCGGGCATCCTCGACAGCGGCTCCGACCCGCCCCGGTCCTCGGCGCCTTCCTCCCCGTCCTTCAGGATCAGCTCCTCCTCGCAGTTGAAAGGAGAAAGTTCCACCTCATCCTCTTCATCGTCCGTTCTCACCCGGCCGCCGTCTCGGGGGAGACTGCGCGTCCGCAGCTGGGCGACAAACACGTCGTCGGGGCCGCCCTCCCGAAGAGCGGCGATGTCGCCCGCCGACTGAGAGAGGCACAGTGCCGCCCCCTGGTGGCCACGCAGGGCACGGATTCTCCTGCTGGAAGGCGCCCCCGAGATCAGGAACTCCTCGGTCTGGCAACCCGAGTCTCTGGTGAGCAGGTGGCTGGCCAGTCCCTCGTTGTCCAAGCTGGCGTGGACGATCACGCTGCGTTCACGGGAGCCAGGTGAGTCGTCCGAGTCTGAGATGGAAATGAATAACAAGGTAAATTGAGTTAAAATAAATTCCAACAAATTGAATGAAATAACAAGAAACAAAAAATTATGAATAAGTTAAATATCTCAGTGAGCTAGCTTACCTGCAGCAAAGTCCTGCAGCTGCCTGGGGACGCCGGCCACCGTCCTGCGCCTCCTCAGCTTCCTCCTGCGCTGCAGCAGCGACTGCGAGTGCACCAGCGAGCAGCGCACACTGGCGTCTCTGTCGAAGCCTACGCCTGCAAAACCAGAAAGGGGAGGCGGGGGGATTGCATAGGGTGGGGGTGGGTGAGAAGGAGACGTGTGAGGGGACCTTGTTGAGGGGACTACACTCCCACGCTGTCATTTGCAACTAAACTTAAATAAATGTGGAGTGTGCGGCGCCAATATGGCGCTTTGCTTGCGCCTTCCTGGCTGGATCAACACAAACATGTAAACAATACATTTTAATAGAACATTCCAATTTCGTCTTAATGACCACAAGCAGTGTAGAAAATGCATAATTGTTTTGGAGAAAAATGCAAGCGTGGATAAGAAATAAAAAAAAACAAAAAAAACAAGACATTTAAAACAAACAAAAAATTAATTGGAAATATATGAAGGTAATTCTTAAAAATTAAAAAAGGAAAATAGTTTTTAAATCATATTACAAATATCAACAAAAGTAAAATGTAAAAAATATAAAAAATATTTAAATGTCATCACTATTAAATATCATTACTGAATTATCATAATTAGACCATTTAAAAAAAAACATTCACAAAAGCAACTAAAAATGGACTAAAAACGAATGCATAAAGTTATGTAAATGAAAAAAGAGCAACAAGAAATTAGGACAAAAAATCTGCCCATTCGTCGCGCTTAATTCCAAATGACCCAACTTCATTATTTTGTTGTTTCGCTGCCTTCCACTTTGGTCACGATGCCGATCATGTGATTAAGCGCCACGGCAACCCCCCCCCCCCCTCCACACACACACACACACACACACACACCACCACCACCACCACTTACACACACACTTTGCTTACTATGTGCATTCTTTTAGGCTGGAGCAAGTGGGAGTCAATAACTTGGATGCGACTAATCGGCATTGGTGTCACGCCACCACGCCGCTTTGTGGCGCCACAAAGCGCTCCCCCGAGCACTCCGGAGCTCGCACAAAAGCGCCGACTGAGCGTCACTTCATCCGCTGCTACCGCAGTTAATTGTGCAAGTGTTTTTGGGGGAGGGCGGGTGGGGGAGACCTTTACAGACGACGTATTGTGTGACCGGGCAGTCCGCGTGGCGCAATTATTATATTTAACTGCGGCATTTGCAGCGCTGGTAAGCAGACGCATGCATGACTTTCTTAAAATGGTTGACATTCTGGGGTCTTTAAAAACACCAGGGGCTAATTTTTATTTTTCAACGTTTTTTGGGCCTTGTTCATGACGTATCGTGTTTTGCCGAGACTGCCGATACCAGCTACCGATACTTAGACAGAGACAGATTGTAATTGAGGAAGCAAAACGGATGCCCGGGGTGGGAAAACACAAAAGGAATGCAGGAGCATACTCACCAGTGACGTTGATGGGGACGACAGAGGAGGCGACCACCTGCGAGTGGCATTTCATCCTCTCCTCTGGAGTGGGCAGCGGCAGCGCTCGCGACCAGTTGGTCTGCTTGTCCAAGGTGCTCGGCGTGTTGGGGACAGGAAGCAGCTTGGAACGCTGACCGGGCGACGCCAAAGACGCCGAGTCGGGCTCAGAGGAGGCCTGCCAACAGAGACGCTTGTCACTTTCCTGATTTGTTGCCATCAGTGAATTAAATAAAATGGTGGCAACTGCGAGCATGCAAATGCAAAGTATCAGAGTCATGAGCAGGACAGCGGAAGCTCAAAACTCCATCGCACGAGTCAAAAGTGTGAAAAGGAGAGCTCCCGTCTTTGCAGGAAGTTGAACACGCGAGTAAGATGTCCTTGTTGACACACTAACAACATGCCGCAAGCCCTCATTTGTCATGGCAACATGCAGCTGTGGGATGTCTCGCCACCATCTGCAGCCCCCGCCCCCCCCACACACACACACACAACTCAGCTCAATGCAAAATGTCAAAAGGCTACTCCTGAAAAGTTTCTCACTCCAACTCTGTGGTTAGAAAAGAATATTAAAAGAATATTAAAAAAATACAGAAATGTTGGAAGAAAATTAGAAAAAAATGTTAGCAAAATGATTAGTAAATAATAATTAACTTTGGGGAAAAATACAGTGGCGGCTCGGTGGCGCACTGGGTAGCACGTCCGCCTCACAGTTAGGAGGGTGCGGGTTCGATTCCACCTCCGGCCCTCCCTGTGCAGAGTTTGCATGTTCTCCCCGAGCCCGCGTGGGTTTTCTCCGGGCACTCCGGTTTCCTCCCACATCCCAAAAACATGCTTGGTAGGCCGATTGATCACTCCAAATTGACCCTAGGTGTGAGTGCGAGTGCGAATGGTTGTTTGTCTCTGTGTGCCCTGCGATTGGCTGGCAACCGGTTCAGGGTGTCCCCCGCCTACTGCCCGATGACGGCTGGGATAGGCTCCAGCACGCCCGCGACCCCCGTGGGGACTAAGCGGTTCAGAAAATGGATGGATGGATGGAAAAATACAGTAAGAAACAGAATCAGTAGATATTAACTAAAAATATTTGAAAAATAATGAATTGATTAAATAAAAATACACAAATTTAGAAAAAAAAGACAGTATTGGACTCAAATACTATGAAAAGTACAAATATTGGAAGGAAAAACTCTTAAGTAAAAAAGTACAACAAAAATACACAAATAGGAAATACACTCTTATTAGGGAGAGAAAAATACTTAAAATATTTTGGAAAAATACTACACTAAATGTTAGATTAAAATACAAACCCATTAAGAAAAGTGGACTGGCGTGCAAAAATTGTAACAATCTCATAATATCAGAAGGAAATATGAAGATGTCAGCCACACTGTGCCCATCTGGCACCTTCACAGTCCAGCCAATCCAAAACCTTTTTTTCTCACATTACCTGGAGATGTCCGGTCACGATCGGGTGCTTCACGCTTGTCGCCACCCCCGCCGCCCCAGCACTACCCCCCGCACTTCATCGCCAGCGCTGCCTCTTTTGTGCTTCCCGGCAACACCCGCGCACAAAGGACAAAACCCCCACACTCAACAAAAGATCTCCTTGGAAACTTCTCCCGACTGGAAACAAGTCAGACAGGGAGCAACTGCGGTCGATTGGAGGAGGAGGAAGAGCAGTCACAGCAGAGAGGACAGGAAGTGGGCGGCATGCCTTCGTGTGCCACGAAAGTGCTGAACTTCCAGCAGTAGTCTCCTCAAGACATCCAGGCAAACGTGTGTCACCATACCAAATGATATTTTTTGCATGATTTTTTTCCCAATTTGTCCGATTTGTATTTAGTTTTGGAATATTTTTATCCACTTTGTCTCAGATTTGTCATGTTTTTTAGTTGACATATTTTTGTCTGGATTTTTTCTACCATTTTATCCAAGTTTGTGTGAGATTGATTAAATATGACCTTTTTTTTAAAAAGTTAATATAGTTTTAAATGAATTAATTTAACCTAAGTTAAGTTTTTGTCATTTTTTCTAAGCCTACATTATGTCCGTTCAGATTTCTTCAATCTCTCCTGTTTTCTTATCTCTGTTATTTCAGTGCGGTGCAAAAAAAAAAAAAATTATATATATATTAATAATAATTGCCCAACATTTTGAAAGGGTTCATATTGAAGAAAGATGATGTTGAGGAAATGTTAAAGAAGAAAGTGAGAGGACAGCGAGGAAGGTGGGCTGGGCTGGGCTGGGGTGGGGGTGTTCTGTGTTACCTTTCTGTTCCAGGGGGAGAAGTGGCAACATTCAGTGGGGGAAGGCGGACGGGAGCTGGGGTACTGAATTCAACCAACAAAAAAAGGGACAAACAAACAAACAAACAAACAAAGAACAAAATGAAGACAATGAACATGTATGACAACACACACATAAAAAGGAAGAGGTTTTTTTTTTTTTTTAAAAACGAAGTGTTTTGAATTGCAAATCAAACTTGTAAGTCAAAGCACCTATGAATTGCTAACAGTGCAGTTTCTTTCCAGCCAGCAGAGGGCGGACTAACACAGCTAAAAAATACTAATTGAAAGAGGGGAAGGGCAGTAGACACACAAATTGTTACCACAGAGCCCACAGGGCTTGTGGTGTGTGTTTTGATTGTTATCTCACCGCCGTCAAGCGCACCCCCTTTCTGGCTTTCCTGGCGACAGCGGGCGTGGATGGGTTCATGGGCATTGGCGGTAGGGCCGAGATAGAGATGGTCACTCGGCGCTCCCTGCTGGACAAGCGCCGCCTCCGACAGTCTGCAAGCGAGCATGAGTCAAAATATGAAATAAAAGTACTACAATATAATAAAACAAATACAAAAAAGAAAATAAATTGGGAAAAAAACAATTAAAAGCCCAAAAATAAGAAAAACAATGTCTGAAAAGCTGAAAAGATTATGTGCTAGCTGTTGGAGTATTAGAAAAGTACCTGCATGCAGGTGCCAGAGGTTGGCATCCTTGTGCATCTCTTGCAGGCATGGCGGACGGGTGGCCGGGCGTAAGAGGTTCCTCTGCTTGTGCCAGGGAGCCCGAAAGTGCCACGTCAGCTTGCTCTCTACGTCCAGGTCCGACACAGCTGCAATCAGACAAACAAACAAAGTCTGAGCGGGACATTTGCACTGAGGCTTGTCACATGACCGCTCACGTGACAAGCCTTCTGCTGCCTGCGTTGTTGTTGTCCCGGAGCAGGGTGCCCTCCCTGCTGGGATTTGACTTTTTGACCTTGCCCAGGACCGCGTGTGCGTGATTTTCACAACAGGCAGAAGAGCGCCTGTGCTCTTAACTTCCACTTTGACTGAAAACACAACATGGAGCTAAAAGCGTGACATCGTGAAAGGTTTCGAGCAGCTTTTATGCTCAGCTGCTCTCCCCAAATGGAGGAGGTGGCTAAAAAAACACACCCAATCATCTGGTTGACCTCTAGACCGCTTTCTCCAACAAGCACAGCTGAGTGGTCTGCGGCATTGGAACAAATGTCGGCCTACTCCTATGAGAAGACAAAAATCCATGTAACATCCATTTTCTAGAGCGCTTAACACCTGACCGGTCAGCAGCCAATCGCATACAGTCAAAGTGTGTCAAACTCAAGGCCTGAGGGCCCGACCTGACCTGTCATCATTTTTGTGGCCCACTTAAGCAAGGAAACTGTTTACTTCATGTTTCATTCAGACAAAAGTAGTGCTTTGTTGCCATCATTTGGCATCTTGATGCACTGTGACACCATCACCCAATCATGGCTCCTCCTCCTCATTTGCATGGCAGTCAGGAGGATAATGTGGTGAGACCTTCAGGCCAGAAGGAGGAGGAGAAGGCGGGACGCAAGCCTGCACCTCAGCCTTGTAATTTGCTCTGCCGGGAGCCAGGCCAAACCTCCCGACACCGTCACACACCGACAATTTTTGCCTGGTGGCCTGGGAAAAAAACAAGCCCCGTTTAGCGTAAACACACACTTGCACACAACACAATGGGAAAAAAAAAAAAAAAAAAACTTTATGACAGAGTTGCGCAATGCAATTATGCCAAAATTAAAGTCTGTCTTTGGACTCCAGCGCATCTCGTCGCGTCAATGCAACTTACGTATCCACATTCAAATTTCGGATGACGCTCGACATCAAAGATGACGACAGCGCATGACTCACCTGAATTGAGCCGAGGCGCTGACGGATTATGTATTTAAGATATTCATCGCGATTTCAATCTTTTTTTTCCCCCCGGAGTGCAGCAGTGAAAGTCTTTGGGAGGTCTGATTAGTGAAACACAAAGAGTGGCAGAGTCTGGCGGAACAATAACAATAATACCCCGCCGAGCCGCTAATCCGCTCTGAGCCCACAACCGCCGACCCGATGATGACGACCCGGTCAAGACACCCGTCTATACTGTACATCGCGCCACAACACTTTATTTCAACAAATCTCTTCCATTGTTGACTGTTTCACATAATCTCTTAGACAACATCCCTAGAAAATCACAATACCCCATCGCTGAGCTATTATTGAAACAGGCCCTCGGGCTACTCGTGTGGTTTTTGGGTCTTCCACGTTGGTGACCCCCGGCCTTAGACGCTGTGATGTCACGCAGATTGCCGATTTTTGTGGTAAGGATGCATAAAAGAGGGCGTGTACCCCCCCCCCCCCCCCCAACCATCTGTGGAGTATACGGCTTTGTGCAGATATTTATGAGCCCGTCAGGCGGGTTAAGTCATGCTAATGGTTTCATGCAGCTTTAGGAACTGATTGGTGGTCGTAACGGACCACAAAGCCCATTGCCAAGTCAGCAGCGAACACGACTCCAGGCTAATGAAATCTGGTACTGCAGTGGGACAATATATGAGCCTTGAGGCACTCCGTTTACAAGACTTACTCGTTTCCTGTCGGACGCTTGGGTAATATGCGACGGGAGAGCCATTAACAGCCAAACTGAATCAGCTCCTCATTATACTGTATCATCAACTCAGTGAGTGCGTGTGTATGTCATAATGTGGGTGGAGCTTGCCATTTGAGTGAGATGGTGATTGGCCCACCCACACCCACACCCGCACCCGCGCGCGCGCACGCACGCACGCACGCACGCACGCACACACGCACACACGCACACACGCACACACGCACACACGCACACACACACACACACACACACACACGCTATTGTGTAATAATCGAATCCACCACAACCTAAATATGTTTCCATGTGTTGCGGCCCGAGCCTTCTTGTTTGTGAGTGAAAGCGAAAGCCGCATGAATGTTTTAGAACGCTATTAAACACACACATTCCCACTTGCACACACTCGAGGAAAGGAATGTGTACTTGACAAAGGAAATGTTTCCAAACGTATCACACAGATTGGAACAGTCATTTGACGTCTCCATGTAGCGCTTACCAGAACCTCCCAAATAAAAGTGACCGGTTGCAGAGAAAGTGAGCGGCTAGCTTGAGGTTTTCACGACGGAAAGTCACCGCGGGGGCAGCGCGGTGTAATATGAAGCAGCTGACGAAACAGGCGTTACACCATTTTTCTGGAGCGTCACGAGGTGTTCCCAAAGCAAACATGCCAAACAAAAATGACAATTATTCATAACTTGAACTAATCCAACTCACAATGGCGGTTACATTTCCTGATTTGTTCATTTAGTGGCTAACGATGAGAATAGTGAATGTGATTCTTTGGTGCTGGGCCAACAATCAATCAGTCGCTTGACTCCTGCACTTGTCAGGCAAGTGATTAAGTAGCTCGTGTTGAGCTGGTCAGGAAGCAAAGCGCTGCTTGATTACAGCTTTGCAATGGCGTCAGAGCCCCCCCCCCCCCCCCCCCCCCCCCCCTTTCCCAGTTCCCAGCACCGCATTTTAGACGGAGGTCAGGACGCCCACCTCCTCTGCCACATCAAAGCTGCAGGTGAAGGCAGGGTGAGGCCATTTAAGTAGGTGGGGTGCAATAAACAGGCGCTTCATCTGCTGCAATAGAGTCCACGCAAGCCGTGTTTATAGATATGGTAGACGAAGAAAGAAATAAAATCCGCTGCCCCTGACTCGAGAAGCTTATTCATCAGGGCCCCTGGAATTGGTGCGAGGTCGCCAGTCCGGCCTGGCAAAGGGAACCCAACAAAAACATTTGACCTCCCGAGTCAACAAGGTGGCTCAGGTGGACGGAGGCAGAAGGCCGCCTTGTATAAACATTTGCCTCTGCTTTTTGCCGGCCGGGCCAGCAGACGGAGCGTGAAAGCCAGAGGAAGAAATACAGACGGCGAGCGAGCAAGAGAGGGAGGGAGGGATGACGCTGTTGCGGTTCGCAGAGACACAATAACGGGCAAACTCGAGAGGCTGAGCAGCTATAAATGAAACGCACCGCGGTCGGGCCCGGGACACGGCCGCTGACCCGCTTGTGGGAAAGTCTTCTTCAGCTGCAAAATATCCCACGGCAGGATGGGAACAAGTTTTGACAACAAGGTGAATCTTTTGGGGTCAGATAGGCTTCCCAAAGTTTTTTTTTCCACTTGAGTTTTTCGTGGCTCTCTGACAAGACGCCGTTTGAGAGTGCTTGCTTATCGCAACATCCGTTAAAGCTTATCTGCGGCAAGGCCGGAGGCCCAAATCGTCACCCTTTGCTAATCTCTGACACGTTCTGGACTGTTTCTGCCTTGGTCCCTGAGGAGCTAACTGGGGAAAACGTAACGAGTCGGCCTGCGGGGCCGCGTGTGGTCCGAGTACAGCGCGCGCGGTCAGAGCAAAGCGCTCGCTCCTCCCGCCCCCGATGACTTCCTCAAGTCTGGAATGTCGGCATAATGATGGGTGCCGCTGCCATGCCAGCGCCAGAAATGTGGTGCCACCCGCGACTACCAAATGCGTGCTTACAGACGGCGAGTGTAAAAATAAAAAGATCAGCTTAAAATATTCTCTTTTCGAAAATCAGGCAAGAAGAGAATTTTGTCAAATGAGGGAAATGTGGCTCCCGTGTTAAATGGACAGAGAAAAAACAAACGGCAAAGACGGATAGTACCACAAATCAGCGTTAAAGTCAACGGGAGTGGCTTAAGAAAACAGCACGACACTGACAAACGTGGCATTTCACATATGTTAGCATAAAGCTAAAAAAAAAATAAACTGGTTGAAGCACGCACGCTGTGCTTCTAATTTGGAGACCTGAGAATCACAAAATACTTCATGTGTTTTAACAGTTTTAAATGTATGCCAACGCCCACCAGAGCAACACTCCCCTGATTGGAGCAGATGTGCCCTTCTCACCAGGATAGTCCCACAGTGGCCAACTTTTCCCAAATAAATCACAACGCCAACACATTTCTGCGAGATAATAAACGGACGGCCCTGAGCTGTTATGGTCCGCTCCGGAGCCTCTCGAGTGGAAACACTTCCATATATTTCCCGTCTGAACACGCATATGCTAAACAATGGCTCTGTTTTTAAGGAGACGCTGTCATAACAAACGAATCGCCCTTCTCGGCTCGAAGCACCTATGGGAGTTTCACACCATTTTGTCTATCATCAGTGGGCTTTGTGACCATATATGGACATCCCTCCTGGCTCTCCCTCTGGGGACACGCCCCCTGTGCCTTCAGGCATAGGGGAAAAAAAAGAAATGCCTGGGGGGGGGGGCTTTAAACGAGGGGGCATCTGCTCAAGGCTGAGAGATCACCAAAAGGAATTTCTTTATTAGTCTCTCAGCATCAAACATAAAACAGCAAGAACATCCCACCTTTGGCCCCTTTCATGCAGAGGTTTTGGCAAAATGGACAGTCATTGGCTTATGCCTTTCACACAAATCACAGCCGAGCAGCAAAACTGTCGCATCAGACATGAAACAGAAGAGGTCTTTATTCATATGGGACCTTCACACAGAGCACAGCAAAATATGTTTCAGACAGCAGCACAGCATATTTCCTGTCACCAGCCAGCTGCTAAGTGTCTTAAATCTGGAAATTTACAGGTCGATCCTCATTTTGTCATTGACAGGCAGCGTCAAAGGGTTGAGCAGAAATTGACAACCAAGGATAGAGCATTTGTCAAACAGCAAAACGACACAAGATATTTTCATGTGTGAAATCGTCCAAGTCGGTAACTTTCGCACAACAGCCACAGTGGGAAATATCCTGGAAAACCTTGAAGTGTTCTCTCCGTGGATTTCTCTCTGCTCGACTTTGAACTTGTAAAGGAGCCTTCAACAAGATGAAGTTACAAGGCAAACAAGGAGCCTTATGTTAATCAATTAGGACATTTGACCCCCTCCTAAGCGCCCCTTCCCCCGCTCTACTCTCAAGTTTCATGCACCGCTGCAACTTCCAAGAAGAAAATACCTCAGCGGGGAGGTGGACACACTCGGCCGAGAGCCCGTCGAGTCATCGCTCTCTTTCTCACTGATATGTTGGCGTTATGTAAGACATTTCACGTGCCGTCAACTTGTCGGGATATAACACGCCGGTGTCTCATTGGCTGCTGCGGATGAAAGGCAAACTACACAACAAAAACACAGACGTTATTTCAAAAGTCATGATCTGGGTTCAAATGAAAACACATTCGGGAGGAGGGAGGATGTCATTGGACACAAGTGCGTGGTCTACCGGCCAATGGCGTTACACGGCTTTGTGTGACGGCGGGGGAGAGGGGGAGTGATTTCATTGTCTTCCCCCATTTTCATTGGCCTTCCCCATTTAGGAACATAATTTGTTAAATAAACAGCCGGGTGGAAGACAACCACTACAAAGTCCGGTCTGGGAATCCCGACCGGAGTTTCCGTGTGCCCGGAAGTTTCTCTCCTCCAACCTAGCAGAGAGAGTTAACTCAAGACAGGTTGTCAGGAAAGTAGCATCAGTGTGATGGCAATCTGGCTGCGATTACACCCGCAATTTGTTGGTGAATTGACGGCGTTTATGGGATGCCGACGCCACGGCGTGCGCTTTCACGCGGAGACATGGCAACGGCGCGATCGCATCATTAGGCGGCGTGACGTGTAAAACAGTTGTGCTTGCTTTTCACACAACAGGGGGGCGTGTCTGTGGTTCAGCTTCATACTTTGATCCTGGTACGGTGAAATGAGGTTAGAAATTTACCCCAACTACACAACAGTGATGTTTAATTCATAGCAGCAAACTTTAGAGGTTAATAAAGGTTTGAAAATGAAATAAATTGGGGCAAAAACGTAAACATTGACGGCTTTTGCTGGGCGGCGTGAAAGGGGCTGGGAGTGTCAAATGTTTATCTAATGGCAACATTTGCTTGCAACAAAGCAAAAGTGAGCGTCACGTGTAAAACTTCACACCGTCGTCCATCCTTGCATGGCAAAATCCCACCAAAAGTCGGGATGAACAAAATCAAGCCGGCTCCAACTTTCTCGTGTTGGTAAGCTTTCTGTTCCATCGTCAAGGAACAAAGTGTCAATTGAAGTCCACCAAAATCCGGTCTCAGATTCAGAGGAGGGTTGAAAGGGGGCTTCTGAAAGACCACCAGACTGGCAGCCAGTTGTGCGCAACCCCCGACCCTTCTGGTTTAATTGGCTTTTATCAAGTCCCTTCCCTTGAGCTTCAGGAGATGAAACCGGAATCGGAAGCACATGAGGCCCAGTGTCTTTTATCGTGGCCAAAAGAATATACTCTAAATATTTCACATTGACCTTTCCACCGTGACATCACACGTACTTCCGAGTGATGGCACCGCTCATAAATAAACCAGTGGGACGAGTGGAATGAAAGTGCACATCATAATAATAACGCCGACTCTGGGTCAGCGACATCGGCCGGCCAGATGTCAGCGGGGTGGGCGTGGCTTGCGGCTGAATATTAACGAGGAGGCCCGACTGCACACATGCTTTTGTCTTCCCCGAACAGCATCGAGAGCGGCCAAGGCAGATTAGGGGCGATGACCCGGATTAATGGGCTCAGGTGACGCGCGGCGAGCGGCACACATTCTCGGCAATAACAACAGTCATGGGCAATATGGATTTAATACGCCAAAGATGTCCGGGCATGGGATGACATCACCAAGTGTGGGGAACAAGCTGACCGTCTGACCTGCTAATGCTCAGGCATTATTACACGACAGGACAGGACAGGACACACCCTTCAGTACTCACGATTACAGTAGCTCAGTCTGCACAAGTGCAGCATTGTGTTGTCATGCTTTGCTGCTTGCGTTGTGGCCCGGCTGTCATCGAGCGACACGTTGTGCTTGTGTGCCTCTAAGTGGCACGTTGCCTCACTGGCATTTGTGAACAATGAGTAATGTTGCTGCAGTCATCATCACTTTGTTGACGCGAGGAAATGAGGTGCCGCCGGCTTGTCGTTTACACTTGTCACTCATTAGCCGCGTTGTATTCGACAAGAAACGCGGCGGCGTCACACCTCACGTTTCCTCCGTTATGCCAAGTCCAGATGGATCTCGGGGTCACGGGCGGAATGTTTCAACAGCAAAACCCCCGAGGTCGTTTGGCAAACGGATCCCCTTCTCGACATTGCTCCGATCTTTTGCCGACCTGCGTCGAAGACCGTGACCAATGTTAGCGAGGTGCTACCAACCACAGAAATGTAAACAAGTGAAACAAAGCTGGAAATGAAGACCAGATTTTGAGCACTTCCTGTTTAACTCTGGGCAGGGCTGACTTTTCACTGTGTCCTGAGACTTGAGTTCTTTACATAAAGTTGTTGAAATAAATATGAAGTGTCTTCTACGCAAAAGTGCACAAGCCAGCGACGGTAAATCCAGCGTGGACTTCAAAGGCGCTCGACTGTCGCACGGATGTTAACATTCCGCCTCCATCGTCATACTTTATACGTCCAGATGCTTGTATATAATCTCTTCAAGATGTTACCGGCTAGTATAACATTTTCAAACACGCTTTTATGTTTTTTCTCAGGGGGGCGGGGATGCTTTCATTTGGTGGCCACGTGCAAAAGCCGCATCGCTTATTGCCGCGGTTGTAAACACGACTGTCGTGACGTACTTTCGGTTTCTCAAGCAGGGTAAACGCACACCAATAATCGGGACAAATTGGAAACTGTTTTGCCTCCCTTCTGCTCATAAACATTAAATAGAGACAACTACATGTTATGCATTCAACCAGACTACACGATTTACAAGAATCTGCTAGCTTAATGCTAATAGATGTGCAAATCTTTATAGACAGGCTAACAAAACTAAGATCAATTTTGTGCTTAGACATAAAAAAATATTGCTGTAGTTTACTCTTCTTTGTGTATTAAATTCTACACAAACCATACTGCCAAGGCACAAACACCTGAAATTGTGACACAAACTGTATAATTTGAAACACTAATGTTTGCGCTGCAACTGACAAATATTCTAACAATTAATTTGTTGATGAATCAAATTGAGAACTTTTTTTTAAAATTTTCATTTATTTCAGATTAAAATCTGACAATGTGGACAAATTCAGTTTGTCCACATTGTGTTTTCCCCCACTTTCAAATCTCCAGTACAGGAGACTGGCAAAAACACACTGTAAAAAAACTGCCATTGAAACATTCCGATGATGTCATGCACGTACGGCCGCAAGCGACAAATACGTTGCGTGCAAATATGCTCGTTTCAAAACAGGCAGCTGCTTTCTGGCTCTCCATCTGTGAGATGTATGTAACTGGACGCACCACCAAGGGGCTTTGTTGCTGATTAGCAAGAGCCGCTGACCCGGGGTCAAGGGTGCCAATCCCGCCGTAGCGACCCTTTGTCAAAATATACACACGCAAGGTATTTTAATGCAGTGATTTGGACCAGATGCCGTCACAGCTGCAAAGAAGTGTGAGCATTCGCCCATTGGAGCTCCATTTGTGAGCGCTTCCCATTATGTGGCGGCGAACTCTCCCATTTTTCAAAAATGTCGACACACAAATTATGCTCCAATTCTGGAATGATCTATAAGCGACAAATATATTAGCCTAACGCTGTTGCCAGTAAATTCTTATTGGCGACTGTCTCCCATTTGGCAGCAAAAAAGACAGTTGGCCTCCCTCATGAAGCGTTGTCGTAAATTACAAGGTGTTCCGCAGATAAGGAGGAATCAACCGTGGCGATAAATCAGCTCCAGCGTCGAGTGCCTCGGCACCTTGCCAACGTCTTGCATTCGCGCCGACCACGTCGAGGCCGTTGAAAGAAAAGCGGAGGGAGGATGAGTGGAAAGATGACGCCATAACTCTGAATGCCAACCATCGTAAAAGTCAACCTGTGCCACGAGTTTGAATCGCAGTGGATTCGGATCGCACACGTTGAGACGCTTGTCCGTTTTTTTCAACAAACAGTGCACGTTTGAGTGCATCACTGGCGAATTATAAGCGTGCCGTGCCGTTGTTGAAGCAGCCAAACGGGTTGAACCGAAAATTCCTCGGGAGAGAATTTTGCAAGAAAGCAGTCGAGAGCACCAAAATAGCGACTTGAATCAAGCATCCCGAACGCACTCAATTTTGCAACTCAGCATCCGAAAAGCTCAAGACTTGTGATTGGTCGACTCCGTGGTGCTGATCCAAATGCCACACGGCCCCTTCCCCCCCTGGCCCTCCGATGTTTTCCAAGCAAAGAGATCAGACACTCATAATCTCCATTGTCCCATCCCGGACGGGGGACGGGGATCTCGAGCGTGGCCCACTTTAACCAGCGCAGCCATCTGCGGAGTCACAGATGGCGCCGGCACCAGCGAGATGATTCTGGACCAAAGATCCGCACACGCACGCGAGGACGAGACCCTGAGCCAAGGCGGAGAAATTGCTTTTGCCGGGGCGATCGGTCAGAGTAATCCGTCTTGGTATGCGCTCGGGTATTCACAACGCTCTTAAATCCGGAATAACAGAGCACGCCGTGTTTCACACGTAGCAAAAAAACAACCCAGATCGACGAGAACTTAGTCACATGTGTTTTGTTTTAAGGAATTCTCCTTGCTGCCTGAAAACGGTGAGCGTACTGAACCTGTTCTTGTGAGAACTAATGTACACAAATACTTGTATAAAACGGAACAATTTTGGGCCCTAGTTTCGTTTTCGTCCTGAGGCTATGCGTCATTTCAAGCAGAAATTCATCTATGTCGAGATGCCACCTTGGCATTTAGCGTGACGGCGTGCAAACGACGAGGCTATAAAACGAACAAACGAGACACCGACACACTCTGGGGACTCTCGAAAAGTCAAAGAACTCAAATGAGAGGGCACCGCCAAATGGGACATTTCTTCTTTTGGACAAAGTGCTGCCGAGGTAACGCTCCAGACGCTCCTTGTGAAGAATTCCAAGCGACCATTCAAAGCGCCTTTACAAGTGTGACTGCGCTGCGAAACGAGCGCCCGCTTTTACAGCAGGTAAAATTGAACTTTGGGTTGAAGGTGAAAACAGGAGAAGGAGACAACCTCCTTGCCTTTGTGCCCGTAAATGGAGAGGTAAATGAGAAGCACAAAAACTTCCAACGGCCAAAGTTGAAGCCAGCTGGCAGGCACAAAGAAATCCGCTAGGGTCTGTCTGCCTTTGCCTGATTCCACTTTTTCTTTTTTTTTTTCTGGCCTCCATTTGCCAGCGTTAAGAGGGCTCTGGAGGACTAAATTCAGACTTGGCTGCTCAGATTACAAGCAAAAAAAGCCTTCAGGAATGACACGTACTAAATAGACAAAGAATGCGCCGAGAACGGGATGGACGGAGAAACCACACGAAAGCCGACCACACATGTTGAAACCTGAGGTTTTCGAGTCCGACGTTTCCTCCGTAGACAGACATTTGGAGTGCGCCAAAGAATTTATGCAGTAGGCGTCTTGAAACGAGTAAACAATGGGCTGAACATTGGCAAGGTGTGTAAAATTTCAATTTTAAAAATGGATGATGTTTGTTGAGAAAAAAATCTGTTCAGTTTTACGCTGTCTGGTTACACTTTGGCAAAACCGTGTACGGCACTCTGGCAGTGCGAGAGACCTCATTTTGATATCTGGTTACACTCTGAGTGGAAATTCTGGTCATACAGTAAAAATGATTAGCAAAGTCTTGCTATGCTCTGGCAGGAGAGTAGAAATTGTTTCCGACGCTGGCAAAACAATGTACGCTTTGGCATGATGGTGGAAATCATTAGCGATATCTGCTTACACTCCGGCAGTGCCGTGGGAATCGTTAGCGATTGCTCTCAAGCATTGGCTGAAATAAAAAAAATAGTAACTGCCCCAAAGCTAATTTGACTGAGCATCATGAAATTTGCCAGGCAAATCGTTTGTATGAGGTCCTTTCAAAGAGATTTAAGATTTTTTTCAACTTCCTACCAAAGTTGAAGCATAAATGCTAGCTCAACGTGCAATGCTAAATTCGGGGGGGAAAAAAAATCATTTGTGGGCGGAGCCTGGCGGTCGCTTTTGACGACGCACCATAAAACCCGAAACTCATAACTTAACCAAGATTGCAAAAAAACGTTTTTTGTTTTTTTTTTCCAAGAAAATGTTTGCCAAAGTCCAAGTTTTGTTTTGGGGAGTAAATCTTCGAGGGGTTCGCCATATTTGTGTGTGTAGAAAGTGAAAGTGTAATGAAAGCCAGGCGCGGGCTTGGAGCCAACAGATCGACGCCCCGCCTGCTCGGCTGCAACTTCAGGTACTTTCCTCCCAGAGGGTGGGAACGCTTCTTTTTTTTCCCCCTCAAACTAAACGTTGCATTGACCTTTCATTAGTTGTGTGACGCAACTGCACATTTCCCACAGATGATTTGCCTTTTAAAGCTTTTTACAAGATCAAACTCTCTCGGGTTTCACAGCAACCAAAACTGAAAAGAAAAACAACAATCGTGCAGATCTAATGCTCGGGATTACAGGGAAAAAAACTTTTTTCATGAGAAGAGGAGTTATACACCTTGTGTTGTGCCATCAAAGGATTATCCAAATCCCAGTTTGGGATTGAAGTCACCTTTGTTCTTTGCTCATGATCCCTTGCGCTTCTCACAGTAGCCCAAAGCCTTCTTCAGCACTCTACCGGAATAACGTCTTCCCGTCCCAGAGGATTTATTCCATACTTGGCTCCGGGGTAAACAGCCCCAGCAGACAAAGTTTGCTTTTAGCCCTCTTGGAATCGCTTATTCGATATTCTTCTGTTTTATCCTTAAAACTACTACCCTCAAAAGTTACGTACCACTCAAAAATTCTAAGTACACCAACAAGATTTGCCGTGATGTTATAAAATGGAGGAGAAAAAAAAGCCCTTCTAGTGAGTCTGCCAAAAGAGTCTAAGCGAATAATCCCTGAAGGCCCTGCGGAAAATTGAGGCTGTGAACTTTGTTGGTGGCAGCGAGACACAAGTCCAGCAGCCACTTGACAATCCATCCAGCTGTAGTACAAGAAACAATAAGACGTCTTGTCCCATGATCGGGTGTCAGACGTGGAAGTTCCCTCCGAGAGCGACCTTTGCGCCGGTAACTAGATCTTCCCGTTCGTGGAAATGCCAGTTCGATTCAAGTAACTAGAAGTAAACATTTGACAGGACACCTGGGAAGTTTTTGAATGTTGGGCTATTTTTACAAATTCCCCCAAAACCCAGCAGGCACTATTTTTGCCCATTTAAGGAACACATCAAATATGAACTCAAAAGTGATTCAGTTAAATGACAAAGCAGCCGGTAAACATAACAGCGAGCAGGTCAGCCATTATTTTCCTCGCCCCAGTGGGCCTGTGTCACAAGCAGGTTTGGCCGAATCCCCAAAAATGAAGAAAAAAAAAAAAAAGAAGTGGGATAGCGACAGAGAGAGAGAAAGAGAGAGAAGAGCGACCCGAAAGCACGCATGCCAGTCAGAGAAAAGGAACCAACATGCCCGAGGGGGCCCGCCGAATAAAAGATGAAGGAGGAGGGTGGAAGGAAGTAACAAAAGCCCGAGTGAAGGCCGGCGCTGCCTCGCGTGCGCTTGACTGCACAACAAGCTCAAATGGCGTCCTCTCACGCTGACCTCAGGTTAATCCACAACTTTTATTGACCCCTCATGCATGGAAATCATCAACGTCTCGTAAATGAAGTTAATATTTAATAGCAATTGGAATAAATCTTTGAAGGAGTCCTGGCAAAGGTCAAAAGGACTTTTTTGTGGGTCTGCTCATGATGGACAAGCCCACCAAATATCACAAAGCTCTGGAGGCAGATTTTTAGACTTGCGTGTTTTATGGCGAGTCGTCAAACTTGTGAAACGCCGGGCCATGCCTTCAAAGGCTTCCGTTGGCCCGCCGCGGTGACAAGAAGCAGAGCGAGCCCCCAAACGTGCGTATGGGGGGGCTGCGTAAACACTCCTCGCCTCCCACTCCAGCGTTGGCCTGACAAGTGAGGAAGAGCAGGAACACGCAGCTGATAACAACCATCACGGGGGCCGGAAAATTAAGGAGCAGGCCCCCAAATAAAGTTGGAACACAAACAATCTTTGGAGCCAGGAGAGCACACACGCATACTTCAAATCACTTTGAATTTTGGTGGGCAAGAGTTATTGCCTGAAAAGACATCAGCCATTTTGGTTCCAGATCATTTTAGCCAAACTTGTGTCAGAAATCATTTTAAACTTGGGAAGAAGCTGGCAGTCATTTTATGGCAGGATGGGCTCTTTATCTCCAGATATACGAAGCTATCTTCATGCTTGTTTTAAAGAAGTGGGGGTGGGGTCAAAACGACTTGACCCCTGACCTCCTGCCCCGTGCCCCCTCCCCTTCACAACACAAAAGAGCAAACACGGACGCCCTCCATCTTGCAATTAGAGCGGATTTGGCCTTTGACAAGATGGTGAATGGCCGCCAGGTCGGCAGGGCGGCGAACGGCGTTGGAGGAGGCCTCATCATTAAACTGTCAAGTCAATGTCAGCTCACGCTTCATTTTGGATGCTCTGCTAGCAAAGCAGCGGAAAAACCTCCAGCACAGCGTTTAGACTAAAAGCTGAAGCCTCGTATTCAACTTAAAGTTCGCTCAGCCGGCTCAGCGTTTTGTCTGCAGCGGCTTTTTGTAAATCCTGCGTTTGTGTGTGTGTGGCCTCGCCCGTCTAGCTCGAAGCTAAACTCCAGCGCGGCCTTTATGACGTCTCCCGTGCGAATTCTTTTCCGTGGCAACCTGGGGAAATATTGACAGCAAAGGAGAGCAATAAAACTCGCGTGGGCTCTTTTGGTTGTTTTTGTCTCGCCGGCCCCCCGTAGCCATCCGGGCCCACCTGCGGTGAGGACAGCTTGAAACCGAAAGCATCAAGGGGTGTTTCTGAGGAAATTGTTATGACTCGCATATCTACCACGAAAGATTAGGCGGAAGTGGGAGATAATGATTGTGAGTCACCGACAGATAAAGAGCAGGCGTGTCAATTTTTAGTTCTGGAATCAATCGGCATTTTGTGTGTTTGACTTTTTAGAAGTGTCAGGAAAATATGTTGGGAGCAAACATGCCAGCCGGCATTTTCAACAGGAAGTGTCAATTTGCGGCCTTCGCCATGCAGGTGTTTAGACTGCCATCGGACTGGAATGTCAACCTGAATCGGCCGGTCGCCTTAGAGAAAAAAAAGACCTTTCATCGTCAATCATCTCGCATCCAAAGCACCTGCAAAGTTTGAATGGGGGAGAAAAAAATGCTTCAAGGCTGGTTTGGGACGGCCCACATCCTTTACGCCGCTTCAGCTGTTGGCTGCTAAGATTCTGGACTCTTTACAACCGGATCACATTTTCTTTGGAATTTAACATCAATTTCCGAGTTAGTCAAGTGCCCACGATTGATTCTTCAAAGTATCTTTGAATTTCTTGGAGTCTCTTGAGGTCATTTGAAGGCTAAGATGGTTTGGTTAACTCTCTGGTCCCACACAGGTTTGGCTTTTGTTTGTTTTTTTTTGTTCCATCTTTAGAAGAACCAGGAGGTGGGCTTTTGTTCCCACCTGCATTCCCACAGAGAGGCCCGGATTGCTTTAAAACGCAAATGTTAGCCTAGCCGGCCGAAAATATACAAAAAGGACTCTCGGAGGGATTTCGGGTTCAGGGCCCATCTCAGGAGTACTTGCCCCGCAGGAATGTTAAGTGTAATCGCTCACACATTTCCCAACCAATCCTCCACACCGGGCAATTAAAATCTCCAACCTTGTCCCAGAAAGCGAGAAGAATCTCGCTTCCTCCCCACTTTGGGAGCCCAGGGGTTCCTGGTCATTGGATTTTGGGAATGCTTGACTTGACATCAAAGATTCAGTGGCAAACCCTTTGACAACTCGCTGGACTGGGAAAAACAAAAACAAGAACAAATACAGAAGCTGCCCTGTCAGAATGTTTTGTGTAACCCCAAAGGAAGCGCCGATGACATCAGCGAAATAATACAAAACAGTATCAAGGCTGTCTGGGCCCAGTCAATGTCTGGGAAGGGCAGGGAGGGGGAGAAGCAAGCCTTTGAAAGGCGCTGGCTTGCTCTATAATTAGCAGGGCCACTAAATCAATGGCAGGTTGTCCGGACCTGTCGAAATATGCCCGTCATAATGAAAGAGAAACAGAAAGAGCTCGTTAGATGTCGTAAAAGGCGCAAGATATCCCGTCGGCCTGCCCGTAGACTTTGCACGTTTTTAGTGTCCTATGACAGAAATGGTGGCTTTCCAAAAAAAAAAAAAAAAAGATTACGATCCAATGCCTACCCACATCACATCGAACATCTAACGGTGATTATGAGTGTATCCTTCACTGACTGGTGTGCAAACCTCGCCTAGCAACTCTAAGTCACGCTAACAGCCAGGCCCGATCAATCAAGGCGAGGCAAATGCGCTTTTCCAGGCAGCGTAAACGATGAGTCAAAGTCCTCTTCCGAGTCATCCCGGCCCGGAAAAGGCGGCGGGAACGTCGCGACTGCGCAGCGGGCCAAATGAAGCGGCACGCTCGCTCAAGCCAGCGGAAAAATGGATGCGGAGTGTTACATAATGCGCCGTGCCCGAAACGAGACCTCTGCCATGGCTGGACAACGCCCGGGATCCAACGCATACCACATCAACTATCCCAGATTCATCTATGGAAGAGCTGATTCTGATTGTTTTCTGTTTTTTGGTCTATGTTTTTTTTAACAACACTTTAACGACATTTCGGAACGTTAAAAATATTTCCTTCCCGTCTCTATTTCTACAGCCTGAGCGAGAAGCTGCTCAGTTTTGGGACAGGAATGTGCTGAGCTGCCAGCCATGTGCTCAGTTTGGGAAAAGCCACGAAACTTAAAACCCGAGCCGGCTGGATGGACGGACGGCGTCTGGCTAGCGTGCCGCGCCGTCCGCGACTGTCCAAACGTGCTTTATGGGACCTTTGCCAGACGCCTCCCTCAAGCTCCTTTGCAGTGGTGAAAAGTTGTCCTGTCTGTCATTTGAGCCCACCGGCCACCTCACGAGAATGCATGAGAACAATTCAAGCATTTTTATAAATAGAGACCCTCACGTTTCAAGCATATTCAATCATTACATAGATTAAATAGATTAACACAAAATTCCGATTTACCAGCAGACTAAACGCAACATCGGCACATGGTGGTGCTGCATGTTTAATTTTCCCATTGAAGAAAAATAATCATCATTGAAGCACTTCATTATGACAAATGTGTCCTTCCTTATCAGCAAATTGGACAAATAAGAGCAATTCGAAAAGTCCCCCAACCCCCGTGCCCTCATTTACACCGATTGTCATGCAGATGAGACACGGCCATGTTATTAAGAATATCCACTTCCGGATAACAGGGGATCAGCAAGTTCCTGCAATTTCAGGTGCGTATTATGCGTCTTCTACAGCGAGGAGATGCCCAAGTGCTTCCTGATGCGTGCGTGTGGGCTTTACAATACATAAATACACTCTCCCTTAACATAGCGGGGTGGAGTGGGGGTTGATGGGAAGAGGGGGCGGGGGGCACTTGGTTTTAAAAGAGCCAGGCATGGCCACATGCTGTGTTATCTGGGTCATGAATTCTTAACTGGCAGCCATGCAGAGTTCAACCTGTTTACTTGCATGAATGAGACAAATAAGAGAAGGCTGCCCGGACACGCCTCTTCAACAAGTCACACGCAAAAAGTACTTAGAAATAGGATTTGTACCTTCAAACATCATCCATTGAAAGTTTGTAGATCACATCATGTTTATGTGCTATCAAAAAGCATTTTACTTGAAGCCACCGCAACTTGAAAAAGAGCAAAATGAGAAGGACAGCATGGTGACTTGTTGACAGAAGTGCAACCTTTCAGGCTTTCTGTCTCTGATTGGTTGTTTTTCTTCAGGCGCAGTTGTTTTTTGTCTACCAAATTTAAAGGCACGCAGGGCCAGAAATTTAAAAAAAAATTCACGGAATACATATATTGCTGTCAAGTCATGATAAAAAAATCTTTATTCTTATTATTTCATAGCTTGGAACTACTTTGTTAATATACGTATTTTCATAAAGTCATAATGTTGGTACTTGGAGTGTATTATTCAGTGCTATTTAGTGCAAAAACTTGATATAGATACCTGATTTTGATGCAGAAGTTTAGTGTTTGGGTGATTTTCACTTCATTCGCAAGAAAAAGTGAACCGTAAAGTGTTCAAGACAACTTGTAACACTTTAAACACACAAAAAAGTAACCTTTATGGATAAATGAACGAGGTAAATTAGTAGGTGCGCAGAAAAAAGGTGTGTACTCACGGACTGCCTCCTGTTTGGGGTCCAGCACGGAGCAAGTCTCCTGGAGTCGTCCGACCTTCCTCTGCAGCCCGCGGAGCCTGTGGCCGGTGGCGGCCAGGTCGCCCTCCAGCTCGTGGAACACCGAGCAAGCGTGCTTGGCCAGGTCGGACAGTTGGCGGAGGGTCCGGGCCAGCGCCACATGGCTGACGGACAGCAGGTCGTGGAAAGGCGAGCCCCTGTCCGCGTCCGCCTCCTCCTCGTCGCCCTTCTCGACGCGGCACATGGACCGGGGTTCCACCAGCCGCTTGAAGAACGGCATGTCGCTCGGCGTAAATCCGCTAAAAGTGAGGTGAAAGTGGCCGCAAAAGGTGTCCACGCCTCGGGCCACCGTGATCCGCTCGGCGTGGCTTCAGAGGCACCCCATGCTTGTTGCATCTGGAAGGGCGGACTGAGGCGCTCCGGTCATCTGCCTGCCTCCGATGCTGCTTGACTTTTTTTTTTTTTTCTCTCCAGCACCACCACAGCAGTTCCACAGTAATTCGAGGTGGTTTTTAAAAACTAAAAGGGGAGGAGGCGGTAAAACACGGAGCGGAACAGCGGAGCGGAGTTCTTGGAGCAGGATTCGACTACGAATGGACGACAATGGTGCCTTCAAGGACGCTGGGAAAACATCTTATCGGCCGGTTTAGACAAACATGGGGGTCACTTATTGAGTTTGTTATAAATACATTGCAAAGTATGATGGGACTAAACTACAAAGAATGCACAGTGTTGCCTTCAGGGGCACGAATGCAGCACACAGAATGCAGCGAAAAATGTTGGCGACATTGAAAACACATTTTAATGATTTTGGTTGGTGTTGTGGTGGTGCGCGCGTGTGGAGGTTAATCTTTGTCCATGGCCTCTCCATTCAGATGTGCTGAATGCGTGTTTCTCTAAATCCCGGCCGGCTGACGAGCTAAAAGCTCTTCCTGTTGCCACGCTCGTGTCTACCCGCTAGCGCTTGCGCAGAAGTGCAACCTTTGCAAAGCAGCGGCCGGGACAAAGGCCGCCACGACGCACCACAGAGTGATGCCATGCCGTCATGCTTCGGGGGACAAAAGGATCAAGTTGAGCGCACAAAACATGATAATCTGAGCGCTCGGCCAGGCGAGTGGCCGTTTCGCTTTTTCTTTGGCTTTTTGCTGACACTTTTTTCAATGAAAAAGCAGCAGCCTCCACAAGATTCTGCTGAATGTTCTAAGATGGTAATCAAAAGCCTATTAAGATTAAATAATAAAAGTAAAAAATAACTTAAATTGAACCATACTGAACAATCCAAACAATTCCAACCGTGGTGCATCCTGTAAATAACTCGGAGGCGACAAATGGCCATCACATTTTGTCCCAGCTGTTAGCGTGCAATGCCAAGCAAATACTTTCAAGTGCTATTTATAGTCCAGCTGCTTGCTGCTCATGACGCCATCACGCTGTAGTGACGGTGAAGAGTTTTCATGTAGCAACAACGAGGCGCTCTAAAGCAGGTAGTGTGTGAGCCAAGTGTGTCAGAGGATATTTTGGGGACAAACCGTGGCGGAGAGATCTGGGAATACAGCCACCGCTAATGCTGCCGTTGACCTTTTTTTCCCTTCCCGCCTTGTTGTGTCTGTTTGGAAAACATCTGCTTTGGCCCGACGTGCGTCTGAACCATTTCATCTATCCGTATCTGCCTAATAGCCTGAATGGAAACTGCATGTTGATAATTCCATAACGTGCCTGTCGCTTCTGGAATTGGCAATCAGAGACTTTCCTAATTGCCTTTTAAGCAACAAAAGATAAATCACGCAGCTGCTCGATAACAGGCTCCACAGAGTCATGAATGCTAACGTCAAGTGTGAAAAGTTAGCAACTTTATTCATCACTTTGATTTTAGTATAAATTACAGCGCAGTCATGACATCATTGTGACATCATTAGCATGCAGCCCAAGCATGCCCTCAACAGCACGCAATCTTTGAGAAGACACAGTAAGAAGAGTCCAAAGCAGCACCTTATCTTTGCATAGCACATCTGCTGTCGTCTTGTGCTGGTTTATGACATTTTGTCATTTCGTGCTTTTTTTCAATGTTAGCTTTTTGTCTTGATTTTGTTTGATTGTTTTTTGGAAGAGCAGATACCTGGAAAATAAAAACAAAGCACGTTTGACCTCAAACAGAATGAAAAGTAAAACAAAATAACTTCCACCAATCCGATTCCAAATTCCTCCTGATCGCTTGCTCACAGCATAAGATGGTCGAACCATCTTTTTATTTTCCGACTAGTCGCCGGGTCACGTTGAGGTCACGGGACGCAGGAGGTCCAGCTGGCTCTCCAAGGTGACCCTCTGGTGGTGGACGGCCTGCAGCCAAGGAGGAAGGAGAGATCACAAAGAGCTTGTAGCTTTACATGTACCATCCTTCAAAATTTCAACTTGCTCTCGTCACCTTACGGGACGTGTTTTAAGCTCAGGTGGCGAGCCAATCAAAACTCTGCAAGCATCCCCGGGCCTACTTTTAGCCGGCCCGATGCTCACCCCAGCTTTGAACAGGTGACAAAGCCTTGGCAGAAGTCTTCAGCCGATGCTCTCTTGTTTCCAATCAGCTATTTGTTGCATTTGGGACGCGAGCTGTCTCCTATTTTCAAGCGGACAGTTGAGAATGCCCGCGGCCAGTGCGGCCTTCGCGCTCTCTAAATAAAGACGCACACTTGCTATTCTCTCACATTCCAAACAAGTCTTGCAGGATCAGGCGCAGAGGCCAGTTGACCTCACGTGTGTCATTCCGTTTGGCGTTGCGCTGCTATCAAACGTTTACGATTGCGCTTCACGCGAGCGCCGACGCTTTCGCCGCTGGATCGTTTACCGGAGGAATGGCGGGAACGCGACAGGTGGGCCGAGCGCCGATACTAATGGCTAAACTGCAGTCTTGTTATACTTTGGAACTATGCTTGGGTGTCAGTGAATGAATTTAAATTTTTAAAAAATATATTAAAAAATATATTTACTAGTCATTTAATCATTTCAAGCCTACATTATAATAAGTATCAAGGTGACGTCTACGTCACATTCTCAAGTATCACTTTGAGGCACAGGCCTGCACTATAGCTGACTTGAACGACCCCTTGACTTCAGGCTGTTATGACGAGCACCTTTTGTGTCGCACCGACTTGCCGAAGCGTCGGACGGACTTTCTTGCGTTTGGCTGAGAAGTGTCTGAACACCATTAAAATGTGAAAAATCGCACGGCTGTGCTTGGGAAGAGAAGACTGGCGGAATGTCAGCAATGCTTTTGACTCACATGGCAAATGGAAGCCTGAATGGCACTGATCATTTATTGATAAAAGAAAAAAAGAAAACTATAAAAATGGATTTCAGCCTACCTTGAGCTGCTGCTGCAGCTCGCTGTTGAGTCGTGTCAACACGGCGTTGGTTTCCTTATTTTTGCGGATTGCCATCTGGATGTCCCTCTTCTGCCTGGATGGTGTTCTGTGAGGGACAAACATACTTGATGCCACTTCATCTCAAACCAAACAACAAACCGTGCAAATAAACCCTCCACAATCTGTCTTCGTTTGCATGGGATTGGCCCTTCAGATAAAAAAAAAACGAAATAAAAGTGATGCATTGGAAATATTAGTGACTAACTTTTGAGTGTGTTTTAGAAAAGATCCAGTAGGTGGCGCCAAGCACTCCACATTCTGGCTGTCTGGCCGAAACTTCCTTCGACCAGGCTTCTGCGGAGCTTGATTGGGACTTGGCTCCTGCAAGTTACAATAAGAATGAAATTACACAACAAAAAGCAGAGCTGTCAAATAGTTTTCAACCTGTTGGGAAGGTTTGGACAAGTCTTCGCTACTTTGATTCAATCTGGAGCGTAGGCAGGGTTCTTCGGGTTTCACACCGCTTTCCTCCTGCAAAACACGGCACGTGAAATGATTGTTCAGAACTTGCTTGAAAAGTCCTGATTGGCACCTTTAAGCTCTCGGGCCTTATAGGATACTTCACACGTGAATTTCTTATCAGGGATTGAAAGATTAATTCTGGCGGGTTAAAGTCAGCTCCGCTTCCTACTCATCAGGTCGGATTGGGTGGATTGAACACATTTGATGGTGTCGGTGAGTTAGCTGACGTCACACTTGAAGCGCTTTTCAGTCACGCTGATGGCTTAAACAGCCTCACGGCGCTACGGCTGATTGTACCAGGGGAAGGGGGGAAGGGAGGAAACGGGTAAACCAGGACATTGCCGAACTCCAGGCTGTGAAAGTCGCTTTGGAGTAGAAGACAAAGATGGGGTGGAAAATATCGCCTCGTCATGTCGTCAATCATCCTAATTATTGTTTTCGTTAATGGGCCGCCACGAAGAGACATCTGATGTGGGCTCACCTCTTGTCGGAAGCGACTGAAGTCTGCAAAGTTGGGCTGCTGTGCTTTGGTCGTTGGAACCTGAGATCCGAGTGATTTTAATCGTGAGTGTGATCGTGGAATTATTTATATTGTTTATTTCAAAACGTCGAATCAAACCTGGGAGGCGGACGGTCTGGGAGGTAACGCTGGAGGAGGGGGAAACCATCCACTCTTCAGCCCTTTCAAAAATAAAAAGGACCGCCAGTAAGCTCCACAATAAAACCAGAAGTCTGTTGTTGAAGTGGGTGACAGCCACCTGGTGCCCCCTGCTGGAAGAGCTTGTTCAGGTCCAGCGAGGAGGCTCTGGAGTGGCTTTTCTTCTGAGGTCGAGGCGGAGGCGTGGGAGGCTCCTCCGCCTTCCTCATGGCGTCGTCGATGGAAGTGCTGGAGAACGACCTACAAAAAGCAGAATGCCGCAATTCATGCATTTGCAACCCCGTCACCTGGAATGCGTGGACATCCCAACCTCGGTCGGGTTTTTATCTTGCAGTGCCGGTTGGGGTCCTGAGACGGCGGCTCTGTCACAAGAATTACGCGGGGGAAAAAAATAGTCAGCTTGTGAGTTGACGGTGATGAGGGGTCATTATTTTGAATTTATAACGATGCATTTCTTTGCATCACCTGGTCTGTGGGAAAAGGTGGCCAACTGCAGAGTGGCACCTTCTTTTAACGTCTCCACACCCCTGAAACTGCATTCTGAAATATTACAATGAGCAGTAAAAAAAAAAAAAAGTCCATTGGGTCAAAATCAGTAATGATAAATATGCAGGATTTGTGTATTTTTTGTTCTCTGTGAGAGCAATTTAAGATCAAAGGAATAAATCTTTCACAAACCTTGTTTTTTACTGATTTCTTCTTTGGAATCTTGTTTACTCTTGACCACACTTGGTAGGAGCTTGGCGCTCGGATTCTACAACCAACAAGACATTTGTCAACTGGGGTTATTTTAAGGGCAACATCGCCCCCTGGAGGTTTCTACGAGACACTGCAAATTAAAAGACATTTGAGTTTACCGTCTGATGGAGTCCAGTTTCTCCATCCTCAAAGACGATCCGACGACATACATGCTGGGGGAAAAAAATCCGCCGCAGGTGCTATGCATTAGCCTGTCTATGGCGTTGTTCATTCATTGTTAGCATGAAGCTAAACGGACATGTTTAAAGGAAACCTAAGCGCTTGTTTTAAATACAAATGTTATATTCAAACAGGAGTGGCACTAATCAACTTCCCTTCTAATCGCTAACTTATCTTCACGTACTTGAAGGGGAACGTCATCATTCGGTGGTCCGAATTTGGGATGCAGGCCAAGGGGAAGGCTCTCGGGAAGAGGGTAGCCGTTCTTGCGGGCCACAATCAAGTGGAAGGCGGCGCAGAACTCCGGGAAGGTTAAAGCTCCGTCCCGGTCCACATCGCTCAGTTCCCTGAGAGGGACAACAGTCCCTGACAAAATTTAGAAGCTGCAACGGAGGCACTGAATTGAAAGTCAGTCAGCACTTACCAAATGTGCGACAGCTCCGGGATGGGAAGTTTGGACATTGTGAAGAAGTTCTTTGCAACAGCACCTGCGGGGGGTGGAGGGAGAGAAGTTAAATGAATATTGTATGGATAACATAGAAAGAAGAGATTTGGTGGGGCATTCTACCAAGGATTCGAGCCCCGAGGTCGGGCTGCAGGCTTTTAAACTGATTGGTGTAATAGTCGCGCTGTTCCTCTGTGATCCTCCAGGGATCTTCATCGTTGTCACACTCCTGCTGGTCGGCCCTCTCTATATTCATTCAATCATAAAGTGCAGTGTATAAAATAAAGATGCAAACATTAATAGATTAATCAACAACTAATCCATTAATTAACTATTCCGAATCCTCGTAATTACAGCCATTTAGTAGTAAATATTCTCAAGATTTTTGGAGTTCTCCAAGCTTGAGCTATTTCCGTCAACTTTGGCATACCCGCGTACGAGTCGGCCATCTGTCTTTGTTTTGGCGTGGTGTACTGGTGGCTGTGGTAAGCCGGCGGGGAGCGAAGCACCGAGCTGCCAGGCGGAGGCGGCAGCTCCTTTAGAAACAGACAAACAAGCATTTGGAGCAATTAAAATGATGAGGAAAAACAGTTAGCGTAATGTTGCTTTTGTCTGTACGCAGTTGCTACAACTTCACGCTTCATTAACGGAATGTTTGGTCCTCGGCTAATCTCTCAAAATGGAGGCATTTTCTGCTTTCATCTTTATAGCGGCACGGAATGTCTTCTGATCCTTTTCTTTGTTTTAATCTTCATTCTCAACATGTTAATTGGCCTGACCTGCTGGGAGCTGGCCGTGAAAGCTTAAAACCAATAAAACCGCTGTGTGTTAGAAACAGACAAAAACAAAAAATACAGCTCAAGATCCAAAGCATACCACCTGACCTTGTGATCTGCACCCGAGTCCAAACATCGGATCCTGTCGCAGTGCTGCACCTCCGTGCTGGCTACGTATCTCATCTCTGGTTCCGTCTTGATCCCCACAAATCTGGGCAGTGGTAGATCTGCAACAAAGAAGTCTTTTTAGGAAGCACTAAAACTAAAAAAGAAAAGTCGAGGAAGTACTAGCAAATCATAAAAGGTGTTTGTGTTTGAACAGTTTGGTTTGGTGAAATCTACCACGTGGACTATTGCAAAAACAACACACCAAGAACACCTGAAGATGTTTAAGGCACTTTCCAAAGGATACGGTCGTGAGGTCACAAAACATTAGTTCACGTTGCGGCATTAAGTGATTGTTGACAGCTGCGAACACGGCAGCGAGCTCTTCCCACGCGTGACCCGCCTAGCCTCCAGATTACGCCGCAATCCCGTCACCTTGAAAATAATCCCTTGAGCTCCCTTTGGGGACTTACTGGCCGATGTGCTCTGCAGGTGGACGGGCAGACCCGCCTGGGCGGCGGCCAGCGGCTTGAGGGCCACGTAGAACTGAGCTGTGCCAAAGTAGCCCATGCGCTTGGCGCCGCACACTTCTGTCACCTGCCGAGAGGACGGAAAATTTTATATCAAATGTGAGAACAACATAAAGCATGTGACCTTTAATCAATCAGCATAGTGGACCCCCAATGACACTCCCACCCCTCCAACCCCCGCAAGCCTCTACTCTGTTTGGCTGCTAGCAACAATAACTTCATTATATGTGTTCCTGAAAGGTTAATCAAGTTCATTCGCTCAATCGGAATGTGATCCAGGAGTTGAGATTTGTCATGAAAGACTCTTAGATTGGAATTACACAACAAGTCAGAATGCCCAACTCCAAGTCAGAGCCTTAAATCAAGCTACAAGGTCCTGGAATAGAGCTCAGCAGGATTGCTTTATTTCTTTTCAATGTTTGCTAACTGCTTGTTGCTAGGTACAATCATTTTTGTCTCACAGAACAATAAAAAAATAATTGAAATAGGACCTCGTGCTCGCCATGTTGTTTAATTGGCGTGACTCATCGCGTACATCCTCGACATGTCTACGCAACTGTGATATCGACGTGTTGTAAAAAAGGCTCATTTCCAAAACAACGCTCAGGAGTACAAGTGTCAGCCAGCAGGCATCCTGCCCAAGGGCCAAAGGGCCTGCTGTCAATCAACACCCATCTGCAGCAGACAGGAAGGAAGCCGCATGAGCTCCGCGTCAAACTTCCTGCCATTGCACACCTTAGAGACACAATAGGATGGTGACGGATCCCCGGAAGACCCCAGCGGCATGAATACGCAAATCTGTCCGAGCTCCGTTTATTTATGTGCCTGATGGCTCAGCGAAAAAACTCAGGGCATGAAGCTCATAAAACCGCCGCGACTAGCGTCACCTAGCATAGCATAGCATGTGTTCCAGGATAAAGGACATTGAGCGAATTTGTAGAAAGCATTTTTTTAAAGCCAATGTATGTAGAAAATGTTTGCTTTCGTTCTCTGAGCAATTTTTGCTCTGTACACTCTGAAATCACTCTGCCAAATCCCTCTCCTATTGGATGCGCCGTCTGACGTCACAACGATGCTGCTCTCTAATTAAACAGTTTGCACTTGAAGGCAGGGCGCTGCCAAGACATCAAACGGCCATCTTGTGTATCACCATAGCGCATTCCATCATCAGTACTATTAGATTGCTATGCTTTCAGAATACAGTCTATTTGGCTTCCAATGAACACTTAGGTTTAATACACTACTGTCTTTATGTTGGAGAAGATGATGTCACTCGGGGTGTTAAGAATTTATACACTTAAAAAGTTTTTGGAACCACTGAACCACGATAAATGTTACACTCCACAATTAACCCGTGTAATTCCTGTTTTGTTTTTTTTCATTACATTTTTGTTTGGTGATTTTTTTACCCCCCAGTGTTAAATGTTGTGCCTTAGCTAACGGTTGTGGAACGCCGTGTTAAGGTGTGCCCCGTTCAGCACCCGAATTCCCCTCACGCCTTCACCTTGTGCAGCACGTCAGCAGGCAGCTGAGACGCCTTGAAGAGCTCTGCCACTTTGGAGGAGGACAGCTGCTTTCCGGAGGGCTCCGTCACGCACAGCCCGTGCAGAGCTGAGTAGTACCGCTGCTCGTGCTCATGCACCGGAATCAGACCACCGGCGCACACCGCTGCAGACACCGCGCCGCTACAACCACCACCGCCGCTGCCACCGGCTTCCTGCTCCATTTGCTTGCCACCACCGCCACGCTACAACCTAGAAATCATACTGCACACACCCCGGTTGCCGTCCTCACCTCCGTTGCGGATCATCCACCCCCTGCACTGGCAGTCATATTGCCATCAAACTGCAGTGTCACGCCGCGGCTGCTGGGGGGCGGTAGAGTACCAAAATAAATTTACTTTCGTCCACAAAGGTGCTCGCTGCTAACAACAAAATGAAACTTATGTATGCTACATTTAAAACACTCACATCCCAGAAAAGGGGTAGGAAACGAGCCGGCCCGCCTTTTTCCATTACAGATACGTTGACGGAGGATACAAATATTGAAAAGTGGGGATAAACATCCAAGAAAGTTTTCTAGAAAAAAGGAAGTTGATGTAGCCTATCCCACAAAGATATTAAGATCAAACACATATAAAAGTCCCACTGACTTGCAATTTTGATCTCTTTGTGCGTCTTGACATGTGAAGAAATTGACAATAAAGCAGACTTTGACTTGTGTTATATATTTCACACCAGAAGATTTGTAGAACCTGGAACTGTTAACAATTCTCCTCTGGAAGTCATAAATTGGTGTACTCAAATTAAATTTTTTCATAATACCTTTGGTATTAAAAAATTAAATAAATATTTTGAAATTCAGTGGTATTTGTCTTTATTTATATAATGTTTGGTCAAATACACTTTACGTAGGCTTAGTTTGTCTTGACTCTTCTCTCAAAGAGCACTGCCATCATGTGTCCAGAAAAACAACTGCATCCCCACTTTAGACAATAATTCACTTATGACGTCACATAGTTTAGTACAATTGAATGGAAAAGCACAGGCCAGCACTCGTCATTTATATGTTTATTGTTCCTGGTCATGAGGGACCACAAAGTTTAACTGTGTATCAGCTTGACTTGTAAATCTGATTTTATTGTCGTCTGCTTGCACAACTTTACTGAGTTAAAAACAAGTAATGAGAAGATAAAAAGTTGTGTGTACTGAGGCGGAAGCACTTTTCCTGTTTCGATGGTGCCCAAAAACTTTGGGAATGCTATACTGTGCTGAAAAATTATCAATGACATCGTCAATTAATCGACTTTGACTCGACTTTCACCACATGATAGGAAAAATCCCTCTGGAAAATCTTTAATGATGTCACAGCGGATTTGGACAGTCCCACTAGCACGAGAGTGCCAGTGTTGATTGAAAAGCGTTTTCAGACGTCCTTCGCTCGCTGATCGTTCAACAATTAACCAGCCTCAAGATGGATGATTAACTGCGAATGCACATCTGTCTTGGCACCTGTTGTGGATTCGTATGACAATAGTCGTTCACCTTTGCTCAAAGATTGTTTACGAGGATGTTACAGCAGCGCATAAGCTGTTGGACAACCCAAAAGCGCATTCTTATGATGTCGACTTACAAGCGGCAGGTCAGAACATTGAGTGCGGTACTGAGAGGCTCACACATTGTTCCATGCTGAGTAAACAGAGTCAAACGCTGGTGTTTTTTCGCCGGGGAGGTCGCTTCTCCCACACGAAAGCCTGAACAAACACTTTTTTCACCATTTTACAGTTTCCCCAGACGGGAGGCGAGTCCTGTGGCCAGCCGGGCAGGTTAATTCAGGTGTGTCCTGGCTTAACTATTAAACTAGACTGCGGGTGACCACACATTCACTTGGGAGAATGTCGGGAAAGGTCATTTTTCTGCTGTCTCTGGCGCTTTCGTCGGCTCAGCAACTCTGCAAACCAGGTAGGGGGAAAAAAAAGTCCTTATCAACTATATCTTAGAATACAAGGAGGGCTGTTAAACTGTCACAGGCCACATTCAGTCTGAACCCAAATGTGTGATTGCCTCAAATTACATAAACAAAACAAATTGATGAATAATTGGTTTTGCAATCAGAAGTAAAAAAAAACAACAACCAAAAAAAAAAAAAAAATCCTATTGGTTCAAATATTTCATTTATTTTAAAAATTAAAGAATGCTTGAATGCTTGAATATCCTGACGAAAGCGAAGACAATCTGTTATTTTAGTCGATGCACATCATTTGCTTCCGCGGGGCGGCCAGGTTTGACCCCCGGGCCTCAAGTTTGACCCCTGTGATTAAAAGGATTCTGAATTGAACTAAAATATGTGTGCCATAACTTATCTCAGTCCAAACACGTATCACTTTCCAAATAGCAGACTTTTACAGTACGAAATTCAGACGAATGTCGGCTCTCCCTTGTAATCATCATTATCCGTGATGCTAACAGATTCAGAAATGAGTGTTGATAATTATCAAGGGCTAAATGGTAATGAATTTTCCAACAAGAAAATCAACAAATTTCAAACAAATAAAGAGACAAAAGGTGTGGCTCATTGCAGCGCCGTAAGCGGTTAGCTGAGCAAACAGCTTCCAAAATCACATGGGAAATAATTTTCTCTTGAATGCTTACAGATGTTTCAAATGGTTACAAGGTTCGGCTTAGCCTTCAAACAGCTTTGGGAGACAATACGGTGAGTACTATAAGTTTCCATCATCGTTAACCATGCTAATGGAGGCTAAAGGCGCCTGTTGCCATAGCAACCAGGCCCATCTGCAGACCGCTCTAAAGTCTTTGATGTGGCTCCTGTTGTTGTTTGTCGCAGTATGTCTGGGACCAAAACGAAATGTTCCTCTTTCGGGCCACACTGGCTTACACCATGAGGAATCATTTTGACGGCCAGGACTTTCAGTAAGAAAAAAAAAAACGGTTTAATTGTTTATAACCCTTACATACGATGATGCACTGAATATATGTATGTTCAAATTATACTGCCCCCATGTGGTCGAGAGAGAGAGAGAGAGCGAGAGAGAGGGAGAGAGAGAGAGAGAGAGAGAGAGAGAGAGAGAGAGAGAGAGAGAGAGAGAGAGAGAGAGAGACACGTACGCACGCACACACACGCACACACACACGCACACACACACACACACAATGTCCATTGAAATTAAGCAAAGCGTTTGACCGAATTCTTCACATTTTATTTGACTGTAATTCCTCTAGATTTTTTTATTAATACATCTTTCTTAAGAAAAAAAAATTAGAAACATTTTTGTTGATTTTGTTCGAATGGCTGGAACAAATTAAGGGCATTTCTATTCATTTCAATGGAGCAAGATGATTTAAAAGATGGTCGTTTTGTGCGCAGTTCAACAGTTTCTAAATTGCCACGTTTTTACGAGCATTGTCATGAAATTACTGTGAAACGATAACGTTCAGGGTATTTTTATAGCAGTCGAACATGTGAGGGTTAGTACATACAAACAACAGCATGTGGACCACAGCTTCATAAAACCCAATGAGTTGCGTTTTATTTGTTTATGGAACATCTCCCCAGAGTGGCCAACATCGTTGTTTGTGACGAGACGCCGCGAGTGTCTTTCTGGTTCGTGGTCACGTGGCCAAATGACACAACCCGTTTGGTGGATGGAGACGAGGTAGAGCTGGCAATCAGGTGATGTCCACTTACTACCTGCTTGGGGCCCTTTTGGCTCACTGCAATGGAACTTTAGGAGCATCTGTTCCATGTGGCTTTTCAACAGTCCTTGTTCTGAATCAAATTGCATTTTTTTTATTTGAGCTCTTATTAAAAGCATATTGCATTTACCCTACAATATGAAAAATGCAGATGTACTGTTTGTAAAAGAAGTTTGTTTATAAAACAGACTATTGGTTTTAACAGATGTTGCACCCAGCTGAGATCCAGTTAAGCATCATAATGTTTTTATGTGCTGTGTAAATGATTTTGTGCACATGTACCTGTCAGGAAGTCTCGGAACCGCATCAACAGCGCCTTCCTGTTGAGTGACCATACTCTGGAGTTTGTGGGCATCGCGCCCACTCTGGCGGCTCCCTACCAGCCCGCCACACCGCCGTGGCTCATCGCCTTTGGGGTGGTCATGGGCGCCGTTGGTGCGGGATTTGTCATTCTCGTCATCTCCTCGGCGATGCAGAAGAGACGGTGGGTTGAAGCATGCCAAAGAAGGCACATGGAAAAATCAAAATCCCAAATTCAATCAAGTTCTAAAACTCAACACTCTTTCACCAACTGAGGAGTCATAAACAAGAGAAACGAGGCTTGCGACAACAAAAACTGAACTCGATGCAAACAAATAGAGACAATGAGGCACACCTGGACATGACACAAACGGCTGAAGTGAGGTGATTGGCGGACACGAGGCAAAAGGCCGATGAGAACAAGTGGAGCCAAAAACCCAAGTACCAGACAAGACCTGAATGTGGAACACAAGCAGAAAGAATTCACATAAAATTTGCTCTAAATGTAAAATATACTAAAAATAACAAAATATTCTTAAAATTTAAAGTAACATCAACTTTTTCTTCATTTTGATTCTCAGAAAGAAGAAGGGGAACGTGGAGGACGTCACAGAGGACGAGGACGGCAACGTGGAGACGCAGTCGCCCAAATCGCTGAAGAACGGCAGCGTCCGACAGGGCCCAGCCGGAATTTCCAACGTCGCCTTCTCCGACGATGAGCGAGTCACACAAATGTAATTTCAAAATTCCAAACACTTCAATTTGAGGAAAAGAATATCTACAATACACCGCACATATGTCTTCAAGTTGCTCAACTGTTTATTTTATAATCATTGCGAACGTTTTCTTGAATCTGTATGCTTTTAGATACATTTGTGGGTACAAGTTCTAAAATAAATCCAAATGTGAAGTACAAAATTGTGCGCCGTGTTTGTGAAGCTGCATTTTGTCATGACACAAAGTTGGAGACATTCTAAATGATTCAAAAGCCTTGAGTGTTGTGTCAAAATAAAACGAGGAGGCTGAGGAACCCCCCAAACTGTTCATCTTTCATCTCGGTGGCGCGCCAGACTGGGAAGTGACAGCGGAGGAGGCGCCCCGTCTCAACTGGGATTAAAATACTGAAGCTCAGCTGCAGTTCTCGTTGCAGATAAAGAGCAGAAATGAGCTAGCTAGCTAGCTAGCTAGCTAGCGACAGTATGCAGCTACCGTATTTGCCGGTGTACAGGTCGACTCGGTGTATAAGTCGACCCCCTAAAATTTGACGGAAATTTACGATTTTATGATATATCCTTTGTATAAGTCGAGCTCAATTGTTGCATTATATCAAACTTCAAAATTCAATATGCGAAATTTATTGACGAAATGTGTTCAAATTCCGGGAGGCTGTGCGCATGCGGCTGTTTATAAGCACCGCGGAGGAGATCGCGGAGCCTCATTCGACTTCCAGCGGCCGGCGAGCTCGCGCACCCGCCCGGCACATCCGGGAGGCCGTGCGCACGCGCCAAGTGGCCGAAAATAGCCCCCGCCGAGCGGATCTGCTGTTTATAAGCACCGCGGAGGAGATCGCGGAGCCTCATTCGACTTCCAGCGGCCGGCGAGCTCGCGCACCCGCCCGGCACATCCGGGAGGCCGTGTGCACGCGCCAAGTGGCCGAAAATAGCCCCCGCCGAGCGGATCGGCTGTTTATAAGCACCGCGGAGGAGATCGCTGAGCCTCATTCGACTTCCAGCGGGCCGCGCACTCGCGCGCGCCGCCCGGCACATCCGGGAGGCCGTGCGCATGCGCCGAGTGGCCGAAAATAGCCCCCGCCGAGCGGATCGGCTGTTTATAAGCACCGCCGAGGAGATCGCTGAGCCTCATTCGACTTCCAGCGGGCCGCGCACTCGCGCACGCCGCCCGGTTCAAATTTTCTAAGTGCAACGCACAATGAGATGCATGAGAAACGGCCTTGGTTACCATCACATTTGAAGCGATGAATACGAAGTTAAATTTTATGACTCGGTGTATAAGTCGAGGTCGATTTTTTTCGGTCGATTTTGGATCGAAAAAGGTCGACCAATACACCGGCAAATACGGTAACTCTATTGCTACCTGAAGATCAGTGACCCACCCACTAGAGTGGAACCTCAGTTGATGAACGACCCGGTTTTACAAATAATTTAGTTTTAGAATAACTTCAATGAAAAATAAACTCGGTTTCCAGCCTTTGCCTAAAATGGTTGCCACATGTAATTAATTACCTGGTGGCCTGCCGCCTCATACCGAGAACCCGGCTCTCTAATTTGCTGTGAATGCATCACATCGGCATGAGTGCTACTTGATTAAGAGACGCATCAGAGCCTTTGCGGAGGGAAAGAATAATTACATTTGAAGCTGTTACAACGTACACTTTTATCCTAACAATTGCCCCGAAAGCCGGAGGAAAAATGAATGGATTTCACTCCAAACAGCTGCAGAAATGAGTCACATATCTTAAAGTGTTTTTGCTCTTGGGGGAACTCATTAACGCAGCACAGACGTTTGGTCCAAGGATGTGCATGAGCTCCTTTCACCTACTGTCCAGGCATTCACTCGGGCTGGGCACTTTTTGTTTTCAATTGCTTCATATGACATGTTGCAGGTTTTACAATCCAAACAATCATCCCTCATGCCACCCCCCACCCCCGCCGCAACTGACTTGCGAGCCAAAATGAGCCACACAAGCGTTGTTCTTCATCTACACAGGGATGTCGCTTTACTGAACGGTTGACAAAAGAAGACAACCGGCCTCCCTCCAATCAGATCAGTCAAATGCATATTCACAATCATATCCCGCTCAATATTGGATGAGGGCCTATTTTCCGACAATGCACATTTCAAGCTGTGGTGGAAATGAATATTTCAATCAATGTGAATCTTTCATAAGTTTTGTGTTGAAAGCCCAAGTGCATTATTAAATAACCACGGTGTCAAGTGAAAGATTTACTGTGCATTTGCTATCACGGCAGGCGTGAAATGACAGTGGTGGCGGGGGAAAGGGGGAGGGGGTGATAGTGATACACTGTGCACTGCTTCCAGGAAATCCTGGAAAAATTCAAAATCTCTCCATCCCTCTTCTTCGGGGTTGGCTGAGCAGCCCAGACTTCAAGAAGGAGTGTTTGCTATTTGTAAGTCAGGCCTGTTGTCTCCCTCACGGGGCCTGGGTCTTTCTCCTCCCTGTGGGACTCGTCCGGAAATTCAAATGTGTCCCTTAAAAGTCCCACCTCAGTACTGGCTTCTCTTGGACTTGGCCGGTTTGAGAAGGAGCAGCTTGGACTTGGCTGGGATCCTCAGCCGCCTCCTGCTCCTTGCCACTCTTCCTCTCCCTGATGAGCGCTACCAGCCGCTGGAACTTGACATTGAGTTCCTCCATGCCTCCTGTCGCCGGGTCCCGGTCCTTGCCGTTCTCACCTCGGTCTTCATCCTTCCCGTCCTCGCTCCCCAGTGAGCTCAGCGACTCGGCCCGAGAGTCGCGGCCCTCAAACTCGTAAGTCTGCAGCGAGTCATACGGCGGCTGCGACGGGTCAGACGTCACCCGGTTGAGACGGAAGTTCAGCAGGTCCTCCATTCGTAAGGGTTGACGGTTGTCGGGTATTGTCCCGGGTAGACTCGTCGCCACCGAGGTTCCGTTCAGCGAGCCCACGATGCTGTACGTGTCCGTCATGGGGTAAACGGGAAGCTTGGCGTCGGGGTAACTCCGTTCGGAAATGGACGGTAGTGACCAGTCGGTGTCGGTGTCCTCCACGGTGCAGCTGGTGGCACCGGTGCTGATCAGAGTCTGGTTGGCTGACGAGCTGCTAGGACTGTGGCAGGAGGAACCGGTAGGGTCAGAGCAGCTCAGACTGGCTGGACCGCTGATTGGCGCTGACTGGACCTCTGCTGGGCTTGTCTGCCCAAAGACAAGACAACAAGGACCCTACCTCAGTCATAGGGTTGGTAAATTCAGAGGTGGGCCAATCGGCCCAATACCGATAGCTGGTATCTACACACTTGAAAATGAGCTCCTACCTTACCTTAACGTGGTCCCGCTTCTGAGTGTCATCGTGAATCTTTGTTCCATCTTCAGTCCTGCCCGTCAGCCTGCTCAGCGTTTGCGCCGCTAGCACACTTGCTCGTCCGTTTTCGGGAGGGCGCTGCTGCACCGGCTGGTTCCGGATGATAGGAGCGGCGGCCGCGAGGCGCCGTCCCGGTAGAGGAAGTTGCACGCCTGCCTGCAGTGGCCCGGCCTGGTAGTAGTAGTCCCGGAGCGACGGCAGCGTGTGCATCCCGTAGCAGAGTCGCCCGTAGAGGGGCGCCGAGCCAGGCCGCCGTTCGGGCTCCGGCCCTGGGTTGGGGTTACGGGTCACGCTGAACGTCCTGGAGCGAGGGGGTGGCGCGCTCTGCTGTGTGTACCATCTGCAGACGCAGGAAGTAAGCAAGTACAAATACTTTGTTACTGTCGACCCCCCCCTCCCCAGACGTCAACCTCACATGTTTCGATGCACGTTTTGGATCCTGTGCATGCTCTGCAGCGCCGCCATGTCGAAGGCGGCCGTGTCCGCCTCGCCCCCGCCCTCATCGTCATAGGAGATGATGTTCTCCCGGATGTCGTCGTCCTCCGAGGATGAGAGGGCGTCTCGTTTCTGACGCCTTAGTGACAGGGACAGTGCGCAAACCACTGGGGGGCAAAAATAAGACGGGCGACCACATCAGAATTAACGGAGTCTTGGCGTGAACGATTTTGCGGAGCCCATTCAATTTGAGACCCACCGACCTACCCAGCAGAGTGGTGACGCAGGCCAGCGCCGCCATCAGAATAACCAGCGTGAAGACGGCCGAGGGCGAGGCGGACGGAGCTGGGCGGCACACGGCGCGCCGCTCCCAGCGCCGGCCCCGCGTTCGGGGGCTGCGCTCCTCGGTGCGCATGCCACCCCGCAGGCATGGGCAGACAGTCACGGTGACCGTGGCCGTGTTGGCCAGGCCCGAGGCACCGTCTCGCAGCACCACCGGCACATAGAGGCTGGCTAAGGACGACGAGTAGCCGGGTGCCGGCTCCAAGGACGACTGCAGCACAAGGCTGGCCGTCACGCCTAGGGACAACAACAAACATGAATCACCGCACTGCAACATCCTTTACCATCTTTTACTTCCTGTCCTATGAGGATGAGTCAAAATATGTCTCCACATGATGCTCGAGTCTTACCGCCGCTGTCCCTGATAGAGAGGTTGAGGGCGGAGCTAGACTCGGGCGGGATGCTGAAGTGGACCGGCACATCCTGCCCTCCCGGGTCTCGGTCGACAGCGCGTAGAACTTGAACAACCTGCGGGTCAAACGCATCATGTGACTCGCAGACAATGGCTAGGCAGACCTCAAGATGGATTTCACGGATGTGGAACAAATGTACTTTCAACAGATGCCATCAATCAGGAAGCAAACACGCAACTGACCTGTCCCGGGGTGGTGGAGTCACAAACGGATGTGGTGTATTGTCTATCCAGTTCAGGCGCATTGTCATTCTGGTCCAGCGTTTCTATGGCAACCACCACCCTTGACACAAGATTGGGGTTGTCTAAACACAAATGGAAAAGCTATAAATGTTCATCAAGCCATCCCTGAAGTTCCATTAGTTCCACCGCGCACTTTGCAGACGGTGCTTTGGTTGATATACGAGCGGCGGGGCGCCAGGCTCTGGCGGCGGACCCGACGGGCCCGGCAAACGCACCCCTCTGCGTGGCAATGACAGTGATGTTGTGCCACTGCTCCCGCTCGCGGTCCAGCTCCATCACCGTGCTGATGAATCCCGTGTCGGAGGCGATGCGGAACAGAGCCTCTGGATCCGACTGAGGATCGATGGAGTACCTGTCGAGTGCAAAACAGCAAAAGAGTGAGCGAGCGAGCGAGCAAGGGAAGTGAGCGAGGGAAGTGAGGTGTGTGACCCACACCTGATGTTGCCGCTCTGTCCCGTGTCAGGATCTACGGCGTGCACGCGGCCCACCGAGCAGACGGGCGGGCAGTTCTCCGACACGTCCAGATGGTAACGGGCCTGGGAGAAGCGCGGTGGCTCATCCGCGTTAAGGACCATGACCCGCACCATGGCCTGGTCCTTGAAGGGGCCGACCTTCAGGTAACGGGGGTCCACCAGGGGGTTGGCCACCTCCACGGTGAATGAGTATGAGTTGCGAGTCTCGTAGTCCAGCAGCTGGTAAGGAAAGAAGAAAACAATCCAGTCAGTTATTCCATTTCGTTCCAATAACAAACAGTGGAGATGGTGAAACCGGATAGTTTGAATAGTTGAGTTCTAAGTAAAGACTCATCTTGCTGGTCAAAATGCTAACATTGTGTTAGCAACATGAAGCCTAGCCAGGAATCTAGTAATGTACTTACATTTGCTTGGAAAGTAAAACAAAGGTCAAATAAAGGTTTGTCACAGGAAGACTGTTGCTCCTCAATATCGTTGTAAAAAAAATGTTTACCAGATAGTTTTATCTCACCGGATGGCTCTAATGAGGTGGATTAATTCTCATTAGGGACGCAATTTGCACACTTAATTTAACATTGGCTGTACGGTCATTATCTGCGAATGTCGTTAAGACCCTCCCTAAGCACAAAGACACATTTACCTGCTCATTTTAATACATTACCATCCTCACGGATCACAGACGGCATGACGCAGACGGTTTTAACGGCTATACATAAAACATTATGTTGGGAAATGTGTGCTTGCTGGATTATTTCCCCGTTGTAACGATGCTTTTTGTCAATTAAGGAAGAAAAGCACATTTGTGAGATGAGCAGAACAAGTGAGCGTGTGCAAAATCTTCAGCCAGCTTGTGCTCACTTTGTTCAGTACAATGATGGCTTCTCGCTCCCTGCCGCTGATGTTGAACGTCTGCGCCTCTTCTGCGTCCATGATGGTGAACTCCAGTAGCGCATTGTCGCCCACGTCGGCGTCCGTGGCGGTGAGACGGCCCACCTCCACGCCCGGCGCCGCCAGTTCTGACACGGAGAACGACCACGCACCTGCGAGAGGGGAGAAATAAAAAAATATAATAAAACAGATGAATGCAATGAGGCGTTAATGATGATGAAACTCCTGGTGAGCACAAAGACGAGATGACAATCATTACTGACATCATTAGTGATAAATCATGCTTAACCCTGTGTGCCAAGTCAGAGTCGACGGGGGAACTAAAAGTATCATGGAGAACGATCGTTTTTCTCATTTTTAATGGCAAGTTGCGGCCTTGTGCCGGTTCAGCCCCTGATCGGCTTGCAAAGTCTCACACATTTGCTCCGGTTTCATCGTCCTTGGTGCTGGTTAATGACTCAAATAGGCCGCGGTGTATTATAATGGACGTTTAAAAAGAAAAACAACACCCATAAAAAAAAAGTCCCCTTCCCGTTCAAGCAACATCCCAAACGAGAACATTTGCTTTAATTATCGCTCTAAGAGAAATTAATGACCCCGGGCGGGCTTGGCTTTGTGGCCGGTAAAGGACGGGGCGGGGAGGGTCATAGCAGTCAGATTAAAAGTGAATAAATAACACACTGGCGCCACGTTAATATTAAACAGCTTCTATAAAGCAAGGTACGCCGGCAGAATATATCGCAGGGACGAGCTGGCTGGCAGTGGCTTTAAATGCGATGACGAATGGCCGCCCGGCACGAGCAGAGAGATGATATACGGCGCGTTTCTCCGCACCGTACGTCTCAGTGGCTCGAGTGCCTCGGCACTGATTTGGCTGCCTATTCAAGCGCAAAGCACTGAACTTTAACATGAAATATTAATAGCACAGTACAGGGAAGGAGATGGACGTGCAATTTTGCTCCTGAGACGCGAGACGCGACCCATCGGAGGCAAAAGACAAAAGGCAAACGGCAGCGTTTGAAAGGACAAGTGTCGTTTTGCCACAGGTTAGCGGAATGACGCGAGGAACCATGAAATTAACCTGAACAGAGAAGCTAAGAGAATCACACCTTGGGTATTCAACCGAAGCGCATAACTTTACCTTCAAGTCTGCTAGCTTAATGCTAACACGCAATTGAAAACATCATTGACGAGCTAAAGGAACTAGCATTGATGTACCGGTTTAAGATTCACAAACAACAACACATGTAAACATGCAATATATTATAATATAACAGTACTCACTGCGTATATTTTTTCATCCTCCACTAAGATTTGTGCTCTTAGCAGTCATTACCTCTCAAAAAAGTCAGCGTCATGTCTCAGCAGAAAGAGTGTCATCAAGCTAATTGCGCTTACTGCGTCTGAAGTGAGGTGGGTTGTCGTTGACGTCGCTCAGCCTCACGGTGACCGTGGTGGTCCCCGACAGGCCCCCTAGATGGCCCCCCATGTCTCTGGCCTGGAGTACCACCACGTACTCTTCCTGGGTCTCTCGGTCCATGTTGGGCACAGCGGTCCTCAGGATACCTGAGTGGAAAACGTGGGGGAGGAGGGGCGGGGGGCAGACTCCAATCAGCACAAACACATAACTCGGGCTCAAACTTTGCTAAGTGCCGCGCTGACCTGTCTGTGGGTCCACCGAGAAGTAGTCGAGTCCTTCAGCGATGGCGTAGACCAGCTGGGCGCTGTTTCCGTACGTGGGGTCGTCAGCGTCTGTGGCCGTCACTTGGATGATGGACGTGCCTACGGGTGCATTAAATAAACACTTTACACTTGCCCAGAGGATTAATATAGCATAAACTCAAATGTCCGGCCATATGTTGACGATGGAGGGAAAACACACACGCGCGCACACGCACGATCAGGACACTCAAAAGTATGATAGCAGCATCGGAGCGTATCATGCACCTGCCCGATGATTGTTTGGGGCATAATGCTTATTTGGAGCTTTTTGCTCAGCGGGGAAACAGATTATGCAGACACAGGCGTCAATGCTAATCTGCTGGCCGGATGATTGGACCGATTGTTTGAAATGTTTGTCTAAAGATTAAGGCCCCCTAAAGACTGACTTTGGTCGAATGAAAGGTGTTCAAGTGTAGTTATAGAGTAGTTCAATTTAGTTACTTCCCGCAGCTTTCAGTAAATGGAATGTCCAGTGAGGACAGCAAAAAGGACAACGACAGACAGATTCAACGGCGGCCATCTTTGCCTTACCGATGTTGGCCATCTCAGGTACGGTGGCGATGTAGGGCTCGCCGGGGAAGATGGGCGGGTTGTCGTTGATGTCCTGCACTCGGATGATGAACTGCGAGGACGGCTCCAGGGCGCGGCCCGTCTGGCGGTCGGTGGCGGTGGCAGTGAGGCGGTACTGGTCCTTCTCCTCGCGGTCTAGAGACTTGGTGACGTGGATGTTGCCCGTGTTGCTGTCAATGACAAACACCGAGCCCACACCTTCGCCCTCCAGCGTGTATTTGGTGTGCCCGTCCCCACGGTCCATGTCCGTGTGCAGCTGGCGAGCAAATTGCATACAAACAGGCCGCTTTTAGTATGTTTAAAAAATGTCAATTTGCACGATTTTATGATGATCATGATGAAGACAGCAATGAAATGTTTTATGGAGCCCGTAGCGCAGATCTAGCGTGATTCATGTTAGTATGATGTGCTCGCTCGGTCAATGAGAAACCAATGGTACCAGGTGTTTCTGTGCGTGTGTTTGCGGCACTAACGCGAGCAGCTCGTTAACTCGACCCAAGCACACAAGCCAGAGGAGGTCTCGTCAATGCGGAGCCTCCGTAACGTTCGATGTGAACCCGATAACAAATCCTCCAACCATCTGCTCACTTTTTCCGACATGTGAGGTCATTTGTCATGTGCATTTGTCATATGTGAGACAAAAAGTGGACGTGGAGTGAAGTAACCTGTCAGGGGGTCAGCTGAGAAATAATTGTGGTGAACACCAGCTGGGCGTTAAGACAGAACTTGTACTATTGATTTTTAATCTAGCAGGATTTTTTGAGCAGAACAAAATGTAAACATCTCTTTGTAAACAGTATTACTACAATAAGCAACAGAATTTGGTCAGAAACTAAAACAAAAAAAACAAAAAAGAATGCATGGCAAGCTAAAAAGTGTGCAGCATGGCAAGCGTGCAAGACCAAGACACGAGTGCATGTGTGCGTGCGTGAGAGTGAGCGTGCGGAAAGGGCCAGGCCGCAAAGAGATTAGTCAGCTGCTGAGCTTCCTGACCAGGAACCTTGGCCACGCATCAGCCCTCGGGCCACCTGCGCTCATCGCGGGCTCATCGCGGGCTCATCGCGCGCTCATAGTGCGCTCATGGTAATCTCGCCAGTCTTACTCACAAGCCGGCCCGCACGTATTTTCTCTCAACGCATGAGCTCGTCATGTGTGATTATGACGTCCTTCTGAAACATGCGCAGTGCAGGTGTTCCTAATAAAGTGGCCGGTGAGCATGCAAATGGGAACGCATGCCTGCGGGCGACAGAGTTGACTATAAGCCCAAAGTACATCTGTGCTGGCGGATAACGTTGTGGATTAAAAAAAAAGTCATAATAGCATGCCCGACACCCCACGGTTTGCCCGATAAGCGATTTTTTGTGTGTGTGTGTATTCATCCCTTCCTTGCCTTCGCTTCCTCCTCAAAGCCAACAGCACGTTGTGTGTGCGCGCGTGTGCCATCCCCTCGCCCCCTCCTGGGCCGAGTGTAATTGTTGTCTCAGTCCTGCTGTGCTTCAGTTGGTGTGAAAAGGAAGGAGAAACGGCTTTTTCCCGTCTGGCAAACAAAGCGCAACAACGCTGCCGCAATCAGCCGCCCGCCACCTTCTTTCCACCCCCTGCTGCAAAGGTGCAGACAGTGCTGGAATGTAAAAACACAAAATGCGGCGGTGCCTCAACATACGAGTTGAATTTGATCCGTCAACGCGTTTGTATCAGTGGCCGGTATCGACAGCCTCCGCAAGCACTCGATATCTCAAAACCAAGCCTACTTTTGGCACCTCTGATTTTCAGCCGAACAAGCTGAGCCGAAAAAGAAAACGAGGCTTTATTTTAAAACGTCGACCCGGCTTTATTGCGCAAATATGGAAGTAGCGTTCCCCTGATTGCTTTAGCGCCGCTCGCCGACTGTATCAATAACAAGCAGAGCGGGATATTAAACATTTATGAGCAGTACGCCGCACGGCTAAGAAAGCAATCTAGGCTGTCATTGTAAAGTATGTGACGGCGGCCCCAAAGTGGCTGGCAGCGCGTGCCGCTTTGACTCCCCGCTCGCGGACGGCCTTGTTCCAGCAAAGCTGCAAAATGCGGCAAGTGGGGGCGCCGCGCTTCAGGTGGGCATCGCTGGCTTTGTGGCAGTGCAACGAGCCAGAAGAGTCCAATTTGTGTTCGTTTGGGCTAATAGCGCAATGCTACGTTAGCCGGAGGGAAAAGCTTCACATTTGAAGTTTGCTTAAAATAAAAAAATATAAACATCTTTTTATAGCCTCAAGTACAAATGGAGCAATCAGCGTGGGGACATTATGCAATGACGAAAACAAGCCACATCTTTGAAGGAACCTTGCAAAATGGCCGCCACAAACCAAAATGGTCGACTTTCTAATCATGACAAACATGCCTAGCTGACTTCATATTGTTCTGGGAAACAAGCTTTTATGTGTACTCTTCTCGAAATGTTTGGCCGAGCTCTGGCCTTGCAGTTACGAGTTTGCTATTTTATCGACAGTCATCCGAGTTTGTCTTTGAAGGACACCTTGAAATGGCCAAAACAACCCTAAAACGTCCACTTCAAACTAAACCGTCAGACTTCCCTGCATGTCTTTTTGAGCTCGGCCTCTCGGGACTCGTGAGCCGAATTTCATGTTGCTGAGTGAAGCTAGCCTCAGACTGTGAAAGTCGTACAGCATTCGAGCAGGAAGGAGTCACAAAAAGACGTTTTGGAAAGACAGTTTCAAGGCACCCACTGACCTCTTATGTTTTGTATGTACGTAGGATGCTGTTTTACCGATAAATTGATGCAGAGTCATTTTGGTTCTACTTACCCGTCCAATGAGCACGGGTTCCGGGCCTCGGTACTCCTCAATGACGAAGAACTGGTTCCACAGCCAGCTTCTCTTCCGCCGAGAACGAGGCCGCCTGGATCCTTGCGCACCTCCACCGTCTGACTCTGCCTGTCGTGACTTCTCCTGACCCGCCTCGGAAATTAGCCTCAGCCCGGCGGAACCCTCCTCATATAGCCCTTCAACTTCTCCATGAGTCCTCGGGTGGGTCGCCGTTAGTCCGAGGCTAGGTTTAGCCGCTAAGTGCAAAGATGGACCGAGTCCTGGCAGATGCTGTGAAGCGACACGGCTGACGCACAAGAAGAGAAGAAGAAGGACGACGGCTCCGCTCATCGCTGAGATCTCAGTGGTTGAACGCCGGGGAGATGATTAGTGGCTCAATGTTGACGTCCATCTTCTTCAAATTCCGCTGGATCATGTTGTGAAAATTCTGTTGAACAGAAAAAAAGCTTGGGATTATCGGTACAGAGAGAAAAAAAAAATCATCGGGCGGCAGGAACATGAGTACCTCTTGACCGAAACACCAACGAGCACAAAGCATAGGAGACACTTTTTGTCTTCCCACCAAGATGGGGGGGAAAGGTTACTCTCATCATTTCATTTTCCAAAGGCTTCCCATTCACGTTGGACAAAAAAGACATTACATGGTTGACTTTAGCAATTTTGCCGTTACAATCACCGGAGAGAAGAAATAATGAGCTCATTAACCTTGAGGACCCGCGACTAACTCTTTTTGGCTGTGAGGAAAGTTTCAAACCTGAGTTTGTCATTTCCACATTGAAGCCATTTAGCACGTTGCTCGCTAGCGTGTGATGACACGTCCAAAGGCTCTCTTGTTAACAAGTGAACATGATATTTTACACACTCATCAAATTTGCTCTGCTGGCTGTAAAATCATAAACATACACACACGAACGGACGCACAAAAGGAAAACTCAAATTCCAGACCAAGAAGTGCTTTTGGGTGATTGACTTGCGTGGTGATTTTTACAATTGCAACATGACTTTGAAGTGGAAAATATTCACATGAGTGACTTTTGATCCTGGACAGCAAGTTCACATAACAAGATGACTATATTTTTGTTTTTAGAAGATTAATCAGTCATGATATTAATAAAAATGCATTTTATTTGATCTATTTTTGATATATGAAAATGGTTTTATTATTTCTCTTTTATCAAAGTTGCAGTCATGTTTTCTCCACCTATTTTTTCCTTGTCAGTGAAAGCACGACGCCAGTTAATGGAGAAGGCAAACCATTTTGTGCGCCGAGATGTTTTTTGCTTCTTGTGCCAAGTTATCAAAACGGGCGCTGTAAATAATTGATGGTGAAATTTCTTTTATGCTTTTCACTTTTGTAGTGAAGCACATTTCGACTGTTCTTTGATTTCGTACTTTTACTTTTTTTGAAATAAGTAGGCCTATCTACAAGATAATGGGGGCAGATAGGCGGGGGGCGTGGAAAAATCTCCCCTAATGAGTTACTGTGCACCTCTGCAACTTTTTTTTTTTTTTTTTAAATCTATTCAAGTGACAACCCTTGATGCAATGTTAAGATAAAACCGGAACTCTTTTTTTTTTTTTTTTTTTTGGAAGAATGTCCGACAGTGAATTAATGAGTAAGAAAAGTGAAGTTCAATTGGATCATTTGTCACGGCGCCCTGCTTAATTTCAATATTATTTGCGGACAGAAAAAGTCATTTTATTGAGCAGCGGAACTTGCCCTCCAGTTACAAGCGCTGTCACGCCAACACTGCCTATAGCTGAAGGGTGATGACTTCACTAAAGATGGCCGCCTCCCGCCTTTCCTTAAGACGCTCATTAGACATCAATGACACGAGCTGATCTCATCCGCTTCAAAAACATGACGTGACTGCTTCCTTTTTCGTGTTTGAACGCCTCACCTGAATGCGATGCACCCAAAACCAAATTTGCTGGCATCTGTTATCTCCTCTTTGCACGCACGCCAGCCATTCAGGCATTAGACACACACACACATGGATGTGCAAACAGATCCGGTCAAAGTTGTGTGCGTGTGGGATTGAAATGCGCAAATTCCGCCACGTGCGTGATCAATGCGGCGGCTAAAACGTGGCGCGAATAATGACGGCGACTAAACAAATGCGCTTTGATCCATTTACATGTAAATGAGCCCATAGCCGCTTTTTGATGACGCCGTAAAATAGCAACTCGACATTGTCACGGCAGTTGAAGCGACGCAACAGACTAACTTGCGTTTCATCGCCATGCTCGTGAAAGGCGAGAAGATGTTGTTCTCGGTTGTCATGGAGATCGCAGACTTTTGGCTCACCTGGCAGAACACGATCTGCTCTTGCGTTCGTTAGCACTTGCGTCACACCGGAGCCCACCTTGACGATTGCGTTGCACCTCTGAAAAATAAAAAACAAACAAAATAACTTTCATAGAATCTCACTGAAGTGTAACCAGAGATAAGAAAACTTCTTGCCAGGGGACAATTTTGCTCCTCACATGTCAGTTGGTCACAAGGTCACGTTTGCATTAAAAATACATTTTTACAATTATTTGTCACAGAGAGAGCATCCTAATATAGTTTCAAAAATCTTGTCATGGTTTTGCAGGATCCATTCCTAGACCACCCACTTAAGTTTCCAATTTGACCACAGCAGACAATTGCCAATGCACTTTCCTCCCTCCCAGGAGACGCTTGCCTTGTGGATTAGCACGTTTCTGACACCATTCATCATCATCCAGATGTACACTTCACGCTAAGCGATGTCAACGCCGCTTTTTAAATCCCTCCCAAAAAGAAAAGGACAAAAAGGACATTTTCTGGAGCACTTTTGTGGTGATTGTGCTTTTTTAGCACAGCTTTGGTGGCTTTGTGTTATTCCTTCTTGTAGCGAGTGTGTGTGTGTTAGGATGAAACTGAAAGTGTGATTTGCTGGCCGAAATGATGAGTGGCGACATCACCCCAAATGGCAAATCGCTGTTCCCGTCGCACTTTGCTCTGAAACAACTTCCATTTTTATTAATAAAAATAGAAGCTGCCGGGCGATGCGTGCCGAGCCTTTTACATATCGTAGTGGATGGAGTCGCCCAGTAATAGAAAGGGATGAATGGAGCAATGGATGGATGGATAGAGAGGGGGTTAATGGTTAAAGTACATGAGAGGCTACAAGCTTGGCGGGCAGAAATGACCAAAGTGGAATCACGTTGTGTCCCATTTCAGCATCTCCCGTCGCCTTAGTGCTTAGAGAGCTCTCATCCATCCTTCATGCACACACACACACACGCACACACGCACACACACACGCACACGCACACATGCACACACACGCACACACACACACACACACACAAACACATGGAAAATCAGGGAACTCTCACATTTGCTGAGTTTGGGAACCAAGCATTGCCACAAAGAGTGAAAATCTGGGACTAACCTCTGAAAAGTTAGAAAAAGTTAGGCCCTGACAGATGCTTTATGGATCGATGTGAAATTTGGTGGACATGTCGGAAAAATCAACAGGAAGTCGGCCATCTTAGTTTGATGTGGCCATTTTGGGCCATTTCAGGGCTTTGAGGTTAAGGGCAAGTCAAGGCTCATCATTATTTATAGCGTAATATTAAAAATGGGAAAAATATTACAAAAGTGTGAGAGTACAAAGAAATGAAGCACTGTTAGAAATTAGACTTAAAAGAATAATTGTTTTTTTCTCTCCTCATATTGCCTGCAGGGTTCATAAAGGATTTGTTGAATGCTGATGCGTCTCTCTGTTGCCACTTTGCTACGTGACTTTTTGAATTTCCTGCTTGCATGATCTAAGAACTGACAATGCACATTGTTGAAACATCAGTACCTTAAACGCGCGCACATGCACGCGCACACATGCACACATCTGGCCCTGCTTGTTAGTGCTTCCCAAGTTAGCGAAGAGACGCACTGAAACAGCCCGCGGCCTGACCTTGTCTCGTTATGAAGTCCGGACAGGATGATAATAAGAAGAACAACATAAAATAAAGTGACCTACTTGATGTGCACGCCCCCCCCCCCCCCAACTACACCCCCCCCCCCCCCCCCCCCCCCCACCCGCCTTGATGTGATTCACACACTCGGTCTGAGCGATGCCAACAACAATGATGATTTGTCTCCAATGGCTGTAGATGATGACAACACAGATGAAGATGATGTTGATGAGCGACACCTCCATGCACGTGCGAGCAAAAAAAAAGAAAGAAAAAGAAACATGGTGCAAATGAAGAAAGAAAGAAAGAAAGAAAGTCAAGCTTGGCTTGCCATACCCGGCGTGCAGCTGAAAGCGATCGTGCGCGTGGAAGAGGACGCTGAGGTTGATGTGAGCTTGACGCGAGGTCCGTCCCCTTCACCCAGCCTCCCTCTCGCGCTCCCTTGCTCTCCTCCACTCTCTCTCTTCATCGCTCTCATCCTCCCTCACTCGTCTGTCTTTTCCCTCCATTAGTCTTCAGCGTGGAGGAGGCGGCTCTCTAAAAGCTTGCTATTTTTGAGGAGGGACACTTTGCCAAGTATTTATTTGGGGGGGGTCACACTTATATCTAAAGCACACACTCAGATATAGGTACACGCACACACGCACGCGGGCACACACACACACACACGCACACGCACGCACACACACACACGCACACACACACACACACACACACACGCACACACACACACACACACACACACACACACACACACACACACACACACACACACACACACACACACACACACACACTTTTGGCCAGTGGCGAGCTGCGCGTATAGCCACTCGGGGACTTTAACCACCTCCTAATAGCACCATGACAAATCCATCAATTCAGTGCAATCATGCAAAATAAAAGAACACATATGTGCCAAGTAGGAGATCTGTAGCAGTTCACAATCATGAAAAAAATGATTGGAAAGTACAGAATAAAGATGTGACGTGAGTTTTACCATTTTGGTGGACACGACTTTGATAGCGTCAAACTTGGATGAACATTTTGGGGTCCATGAAAAAGATGCTGGCAGCATTAAGGAAATGGCGCAGGCGGGGGTGTACCTAATGTTTGGGCCTAGCAAAGTTTGCTGGCCAAGAGGGAGTCGTTAGTTAAGGCCACGTGGAACGATGATGGAATTTCACCGCCAGCGTTTTCTACCCGCTACACGCGAGTGTAATTCCTCTGCTCGGCTTCACGCTTCTTTGATGGGATTTTTATTTCCCGGCTGGAGAAATAGTTTTAATGAAGTGAGCGTTTCACTGACAATTTATGTGCCGCTGCGCTCGGCTTGCTCACCAAGCTTATTACCTCCATCAAGGAGCTCGTGTGCGGAAAAGCGCTCTTGTATGCATCGGACTTCAGAGAGGGTGCCTCTCCGGAGCACCACTAGCTGCTCCCAAAGCGGAAATCCCTATGGAACAAAAAAACACTGTGGTTAATCTCACAGGAAGGAAAAAAGTCTAACATGGCGAACAGCGCACGCTGTCTTGGCTGTATTTTTAAAATGAGAAGTCTTGACTCGCAACTAATCCATCCGGATTACGGGACATTAATCCCAATCAAAGGTCTTGAGATGTCGTGGCTGTCTTGTTTATACGAGGAATTTCTTTTGATTTCTTTATGGAAACAAAAGCGTCTTACAAAGATCTTTGCATAGACACGCGGTTCTCAAGTGGGTTTAGTAGGAAATCCTGTCATGTGACCTGACTGAAGCTTTTTGTTATTTAATCATGATTGTTATTTATGGCCCGAATAAAATCTTAGGCAAGCAAGACAAACATTCATACAGCTTCTAAGCAGTTTTGTTTGTTTTTAATCAGCTTACGGGGCGGCGATAATTGAGCCCTATCAATTCCGCCAAGCAACAAGTGACCATCCATGAAGATAAGGAGCCAATCTGTTGCAATGTCTGTTGGCCACCAATAATGCGTCATTGAAGCAATCTCTGCCTCTAGAGGGCATTCTCAAGACAGCGCTAACATTAGCGTCGAGTGCTAACGAATAGCATCAGTGTCATGGTGGTCCTTTAATCCGATGGATATGTCAATGCAAAAGTGGGTCAACACATGAAGGCAGATTATATTACAATACTTCCAGGCATATATTCTTTATCCTCTGTGAGGGACTCATATTTTTATATTAAAGTATTGTTTCCTTGTAATTGTAATGTGATGGCTGCAAAAATCTTGTCATCAGATTAAAAATCAGCGACAAGACGCTGTTACTAGCCATTTTGAGATAAAGCGAAAAGGAATAATTCTCCAGCCCATTCAGTTTGTCAGGGGATCTGTTAAGAGAGCAGAGCCATCTCATTACAGTCGCTCTTCGCATGCCTCGTGGGTATGTGGTGCGGTTATCGATGCTAAAACTTGCGCGCAAGCACATTGCAAAGCCAAGAGGCCATCGATCTGTCGCTCCTAGGTCGGGAGCAAAGCTGGGGCAAACAGGTTCTTGACCTGCACACTGAAAGAAATGTTGGAATTTGTTGTTAAGATAAATACTAAAAGAGTAAAATCAATGAAAAATCACATTGACCTGCTTCGGGAAAATTAGCACTGCTGTTCCTTCAAGCAACAAACATTCACACACACGCTGTCGAGATGTATTACTCAAGATGAAAGCATTGCTTTCTTCTTCTACTCTTATCTGATTGTGTGTTCTTGCATATACGGCACCATACGGCCATCTGCTGTAATCACACCTTATTTCTTTCAAGTGTTATATCTCATTGTAGCGCTACAGTTTGGAAGCTGAGTTTGCTAACATAGCCGACTTCCTATTAATGAATACAAACAAGTGACCTGAGTCGTGTGTGTGTGTATGTGTGTGTGTGCGCGCGTGCGTGTGTGTGTGTGCGTGCGTGTGTGTGTGTGTGTGTGTGTGTGTGTGTGTGTGTGTGTGTGTGTGTGTGTGTGTGTGTGTGTGTGCGCATGTGTGTGTGTCCAATTGTTTATGAGAGCAATACTCCAGAATATTGGCAAGGCAAATGTGTTTTTGTTCATCACCCAGTCGTAGATTGTGTTATTAATGAACTTTCCAAGTCAGCTTTATTATGGATGAGCCTCGCTCTATTCAATCATACTTGTCTCGTTAAGAGGAGGCTTAGGATGCACCGAGCGTGGTCTTGCACCTCCGCCTGGGATTTATTTGTAACCACGCACACGTTAGCTACCGGCAGGAGATGAAGAAAAAAAAAAGCACACTTAATTACGGCGTCAAGGTTTGGATGTCTCGGCATAATCCGGACACACAGCCCGCAGGCCGTCCACCTCTGTGCTATCTTTGCCTTCAAATAGACACCCGAGCTTTGTCTCTTTTTCTTCTGCGACTCGCATGATGACTTAATTTACGAGCAAACGCCAGAAACGGGCCACTTCAGCACAATCTCGCATCTTCATTAAGCGACAGTGGGAAGTTTCGAGGAATCCCTGTTGCGTAAGGCCGCAAATCCATTTTCGTCTCATTATCGTTTATAGCGGCCATATGGAAATCAATCAAGAAGGTCGCGCAGGTAACGAGCGCTGCTGGAGAACGTCGCACGACACATTATTTTGTAATTTGTAAATAATAGGCAAACGGGGGGGGGAAATTGAATACTGCGGACTTGAATTCAAAAACCATGACAGTGGCAGATACAACCAAAAAGATAAAAAAAAGCAAAACAAAGTTGGAACAAAGACGCTTAATCGAGTGGATGTCCTAAATTGTTGTACAGAGTCACTTGTAAACTTTCCAGCGGCAATTTGTTTGATAGTAAGGCCAGTCCGTATTCTTAAGATATTTTGTCAAAATTATTACATTCATCAATAAAAATGTAAATTACTATTATTTTATGAAGAAATATATTCGAGTTAAATGGACTAAATCTATCACGTATTGAAATGGGCTAAAATGTGACTAAGCATTGCTGTCCAAAAGACAGCAATGATTTTGGACAGCAAATAAAAAATGGCTGCCAAAAACAACCCTGCATTTATTTGTTTACTGACAGCGCCATCTGGAAGTACTTGTGACGTCACGCTTAAACGCTCAAAAGTAAATGTGCCATCAGCAGTCGCTCTGCACACAACAAAAACGACATCCACATCAAAACGCCGGGCCGCTGCATGCCTCCGTCCCATTTAAGCACGTTGTCGTATCGGCGCAAACAAAGCCCGAGCTATTTACGAGAATTACACGACACCAAATGAGAAGACAAACAAGGCTGGAGGCAACTGCCTGCGCTCTTCATTAATTTACAATTTGCTCAAAGCATGCCAGAGCACGTTGCCGCCGCTTCACAACGTGTGCAGACAGTTTTGGTCCTCACTGGGACATGCGAGGTCCTGCTAGGAAATCATCACAAGTGGTACAACTACTCAGACTCAAAAGTCTAAGAACTGAAAGTCCTTTATCAAGACAAAAAATTCTTTATCAGATATGTTGCTCCTCAACTAAAGGAAGTGAGAAAGCGATAATCACAATGCACTTTGACCGCTTTATTGAACAGAACAAGCAAACACAAAATAAAAGCCATCACTAGGCGCATGGAGCAGACATTAGCGTGTGAAAAATGCAGAAGTCAGAGTTGCATAAGTCACTGGTGAGTTTAGTTCATCTAAAACGACAAAGGTTCTCCAGGACCGGACTTGGGACTAGTCGTCTAGCATGCCTCTTTGCCATTTTGGTCTTACTTTCAGAATTGATAATGTCCCACCTGAGCGCTCTTGTTCTCTCTGTAATATTCGTCTTTCAAGTCCTCCCGCTCCCTGCGAGTCCACCCCGTGGATGTGACGTGATAGATGTCCACGCAATTGCCCGAATAAGCGTCCCTGTGGGTGGCTCTGTGCACCGCCTCCCTCGCCACCCGTCTGGCCTCCTCCGCCGTCATCCCCCACTCTACCGTTTGATCCAGCACGCCGTAGGCGTAAGGCGATCCCGAGCCCACGGAGAAGAGCGTTCCCCGGAGCCGTGTGCCGTCGCTGCATATGTAGAAGATGGCGGGGCCGCTCGCATCCCACCCGCACAAGATAGTGCCTACGCAGAGCTCGGTGCCCTTGAACGGGAGCAGCATGTACCACAGCAGCTTGGCGGCGCCGGCCGTGGACAGCAGCCGGCCGTGGCGCAGCCGGTAGAGGCGCAGCTCCCGAGCCAGGATCCGCTTCCAGAAGGCGCAATCGGCCGACGTGCCCGAGCTGGTTGCCACCAGGTGGCTGTGGATGGGCTTCACCTTCTCGGCGTTGGGGTTGGCCACCTGGCCGTTGCAGCTGGAGCGGGTGTCAGCCGCCGCCACCACGCCACCCTGGAAGGTGAACGCCAGAGTTGTGGTGCCATGAGACATGGCGAAAGGCGGACGGTGCGTCATTGTGCTGCTGCGGAACTGCAGGGGATTTTCTCTAAGGCGCTCAGTGACCGGGACGTAAAAGTTCAAAAAGCTCGCGGACCGAGTGTCACCCCGGGATTTCAACAGGTCCTGTAACGCCATCGCACAAGTGCGTCAAGATCACGCCAGTCCGAGGCCCTTTGCGGATTCTACCAGATGGATCAGCAGGACTTCTAAACTCTTGTTCTTCATTGATCTTCCGTTACTGCAACCCTTCATCATCGGCTTTATCCGCTTTGATTCTTTGTTGATCCTTTCTTTGAGTTCTTTGGCAGTCGTCCAATGGTTTATCCTTCTTGATCCTTTGTTATCAAATCTTTCTCACATTTTCATTCATTTTTCCTCCATTTTTGTCCATCTTTGTTGTTGGCAAAAACCATTTCTTGACTTCAGTACGTCGTGTGCTGTCCGCTCTTTATACCCGAGGCATCGGCTGTGTTTTCCGCTTCCCTTCTTTGAAGCCAAACATTCAGCAGCCCGTGAGTCATTAGTCTCAGGTCCCTTTTCAGATCACATTTCATCAAAGACACGTCAAGGCGGCGGTCGGCGAGTCGGCGGCAGCCGGTGGATCAAATGAAGTTAGACTCGGCAGCTTTTGATGCGTCTCTCCCGTGGTTTGTTCTCTGATAGAATCCCAAATCGGGTGACTAATGCGAGGTCGGACCAGCCGAGCGTGCGTGAGGTATCCCATTACGGGTGCGGCATGTAAACACGCAACAGCAGAAACTCTGCTCGGGCCGACGTACACCGGAACCGACGCGCAGCTGGATCATGTCTCAACTTTCAATTAGCTTCCAAGTCAACACACAGCGCTATGATGGCTAAGCGCATCTCCACTGACTGCATGCAACATTAAAATTGCACCTCCAGTCAGGCTAATTTGGCAGGAGGTTGTAAAAATGCGCCCGGATCACCTTTGAGTGCATGTCGGTTATCATTTTTAACCAGCCTTGATGTTGCAATAAAACACGGAGACGTTTCCCCTGCACTCTGTTTCGAGTCTATTTCCAACCGGGCCGAGAATATTCTGCGTATAATTTTGCACTTTGTATCATCTACAACAAAATGTATGGATCGTTTATCTTAATAAATGGATGTTGATACCCTTTGGCATTGATCCTTTCTTACAATCGTGGATGATCTCTCGTCATGTATGATATCAAAATTATAGTTATCAAAAGTAGCTCATGGATGTACCTGACAGAATCGTTGTTGTTTTTTTAATCTTTACTCCTGCCGACTTTAGCTCAGCAGGTTCTGTCCTTTCTCAGGTGGGAACACATTTCCCCTTTTTCCCAGCGTGTGCTCTTGTTTTATGGCCAGACATGGAGGTCACTCATTCTTAATTCAGCCTCACAACCCCAATCGGGTTCCGGGCCTCACGCGGCTTCCGACATCATCCGTCACCTTGATGGCGACAGCGTCCGTGACTGCGTCGTGACGCCGCTGGGCAGACACCGGCGGGTTGTGGCCAGCATCCACCCGATACCGGTTGGAGATGGCGTGAGACGAGCCTGAGTGATGATGTGTGTTTTGGGAGATGAGAGAAGCATGCAAGCGCACGGCGTATTCATCACGACCCTTCGGGTCTCTTGTGCTGAAATATACGAGTGTCATATCTTCTGCGGACGGGATGTCGTCATTCAAGCGTGCGTGACACAAAGGCCAACATGAACACCATGAACGGTCATTTCATATTTTCCCAAAGAATAGAATCCGACGCCTTTGTTGTCATTGCACAGCGTTGCGTTGCGCTCCCGCAAATGGCGACATTTGCTTAATGATTGCATGCAGAGCTACTTTCTATTTTGTGAATTGATGTCATTCTGTTTTTGTAACAGCTGCCAAGCCCCTGGAGGTGCTTCCTTTCCAACTGGGAAAGTCCACGCCATATGGAGCACTTCACGGCTGAAAATTGCACATGTGCACTTTTAGATGTTCATGACTACTCGGTTTTTGACTAGTCACCAATACCAATACTAAGCACTGATACCACAAGAACTTTTGAGACGTAATATTTCCCCTAAAAACAAAGATATTTTCTATTCTTCTAAATTTTCAATTTCTACTCCTTGATTGTAAGACTGCCACAATATGGCGATCGACACTGAGCAGCGTAGAAGTCGGCGGGAAAATACACGCAAAATCAGATCTGACAGGGAAGGCCCACATTTTAGGTGTGTAAATGAATGAGGAATCGACACAGCATACCCTTTTTGGCACTTTCTGTACTTGAACTCTATTGAGTGGACGAGACACGGACATAATGAGTGCTCCACGAGAAACACCAATCTGCAAATAGCTTTGATTGGCATGTTGAATAGCGCTAATTACCGGAGGTGCTGCAAGACGGCCAGGGGTGCAAACATCACGTGGGATTTTGCAACCAATCACTTCGGGTCATTTAGGAGCTGCCTCGTCCCCTGCATGCGTGCAGCTGTCAAGAAAATGACGCCCCGAGTAGCGTTAAGAGGATGAAGAGCGGCGCCACTTTGAAGAACATCTGCTCAATTGTGAGCACTTGGAATTGCAATGAGACCATTGCACACTTCAAACTGCAAAGATCCTCACTGCTCGTCTCGTCTCACTATTCCCTGTAAAACAAGAGTCCAGCGCTACTTCAGGACTTCAAGGCTGATTTGAAGCCAATTTTGAGGGGCCGTTTTATGGCCCGATGAATAAGAAATAATAAGAAACAAAACTCATTGGACTCAACCAATTTCTAAAATATTTAACATTTCCTTCAAGGTAACAAAAATACTATACATAAATCTATTTTGTGGTGCGATTAGTTCAACAATTTAGTGTTTTGAAATTCATCCATATTGTCCCAAATTGAAAATGTAGGCATTTTTGTGTCCGGTCAGGTTCGCGCGTGGATTTTGTCATTCTTTCCAGGAGCGTTTTCAACGGAAAAAAAGGCATCACAGCTACTCGGCAGGGGGCTGGGTTCCACGTGGCTGTCACAGTTTTTATTCTTTTTTTTTTTCTCCTCGGTGTGGCAAATCGTCAGCTTAGCCACACACGCGTACACACGCTGTTCGCTAACCACATGCTGTTCTAAAAGCCATAACGTTATTTAAGCCAGCTGTCGGTGCTTTCTCGACAAGATGGCTTATCCTCCAATTAACACGCACGCAAACACGTTTAGCCTCTTTGCCAAGCGCCGTTTACGTACACACTTTGCGGAACCGTGTCCGCCGTCCACATACACAAGCAACATAAACATCTACGAACATCTATGAAGACATCTGTCAGCTAGTCACTACTAAGCACAGACTATTTAGAAAAGGGGTAAGCAAGTCCTGATACCAGGTATTTTGAGGTATCGTGTACTAGGGGAGGCCGCTGATACCAGCGCCCGATACTCGACACGATGGCAAATCAGCATCTGTGTCAGGGAAAAAAATTCATTGTGTTAAATGAAATAGCATTTTTTTCAAATGAATTTGTGGTATCGGTGGCTACTTAAACTGATATCGGTCTGGAAAAAGGTGGTATCGAACATTCTGTCAAATTGGACAAGCTCGAGTGTCTCCATGTTGCTGATGAAAGCACTTTGAGTCTATTTGGAAAAGATCAAATTAAATGCTTGATATTTCAAGCACCGCCTTGCTTGCCGTTGTTGTTTTGTGTACGTGTGTGCGCGGTGGCACTTATTGATTGGCTGATTGATGCCCGTTCCTTCAGGGCGTGCGAGAAAATAAGCTCCACCCGCACGCTCGCCCGCCCGCTCGCCTTCCCTACCAGAGCGCTCATCAATCTGTTCGCTGTGGCATGAATACCACTTCCTGTTTCCTAGCTCGGGGGCTCAATTAGCGCCTGCAAAGGTTCAGGTGGGTGCACCGCTGGGATTTGACGGAACTTGCGGAAAAAAGAGTAGAGGAAAGCATTTAACCTGGCAATTTGGGCGTGAAAACAGCCCAGATGTTCCGTGGAGGAATGAGGTTCACGCCGCATTAAACAAACCGGAGTAGAAATAATCCATTGCTGGTCTCCCGTTTGCAATTCGATTTCCCTCAATGGTAGTAGGGTCCAAAATACAGCCGAAAGTCATTTACATCACATCGGAGTATTTTGCATGGTTTCCGATTTTGTTTCCATAATTGACCAATTCGTGAAACGAACACAATTGTCATGAGCCGATTCTCCTGAAAGTGCCGACTACGTATATTTGTCAAGTACATATTTCGGTGCCCAGCTATCCTGTTGCCCGCCTTGTCTGTGAAATCCAAGCATCTACATAACTGCAGTGACCAACAGACACCAGAAGGTAGTAGAGTTATATAACTTTGCAGCTTCTGGTTCGAAGTTTGTGTAAAAAGCTCATTTCCATACAGCAGACATACAAGGAGATATTTTCCCACGTTCTCTTGTTCATCCAAACATCAAATGGGAAATTTTGCCAAGCAATAAGTGACCTGTAAAGCAAGTCTGACAAATCTTCCAAGGATGAGCCAATGGCGGAGCGGCATTAGGCACATGCCTGCCTTGTGGAATCCTAAAGGCCGCTGGCAAAACGTACTCCCAATGAACTTTCACCGTTGTCAAATATGCATTTGCATTTTCATTTCATCTGGATTTTTTTATGAAGTTGGTTAGACTGACTAGGTTGCATTTTTTTCAAAACAACTTTTATATGCAAATTGCATACACATATATATAGAAGAGTATACATGTGCTCTTGACCGCTGAGGTTTTTTTTTAACCACATTTCATGCAAACTTTTTAAATAACATATTTGCTACGATCAATTCAAAACCGATTTATATTAGAGAAAAATTTTCAACTCTAGGATTGCTATAAAATAAATGAATCAACTTGAACATCAACGGAGCAGGAACACATGGAGACAGACAACAACTCGTATCACCGCTTATTGGATCCGACCTTATCCGAGTGAGGCCGTGCGCAGGCGGCACCGGGACGCCTGCGAGTGGAATCCCAGGATGCACCGGGTTCTCGCTGTTATTAGCGCAGCCAAGCAGACGGCCCGCGGCTCGTTTCAATGACGCCGGCTAATTCAAGGTCGCAACCTCATTTGATTTGCATATCTAAAAACGCTGTGGTTGCCCGGCTCACAGATTGCAAAATGTTTCTCTTTTATCTCATGAATATAAAGAAGCCGCTGCAGCTGGCGGAGCTTCAGCAGCTTTATTCTGAGATTGGAACTATTTTAGGATTGATATTTTTCATCTTTACGTGAGCTGAATTATAAGTCATTTGTCTTTTTTTTTTTTTTTTTACCTTTAAAAAAAACGCTCAGTGGAGATATTGGATTTATGACTTGGGGGCTCTCGAAGCACCAACCCCAGGGACTATTGGGAGGACATTAGCTTCAGTTAGTCTTCACGTTATTACCAGCATCCCTCACACATGTCAATATTGTGAAAAAGATGTTAAAACCTATTTTTAAAAGCAGAGTCTCTTTCTTCTTTTCCACTCACACCCCCTCAAAAGGAATTTCCAGCTTTTCCCATTCATTAGTAACCACCAGCGGGACATATTTCAGCAAAAATAGTTTTGATCAAAAAGTTGGAAAACAAACTTCTCATGAAAAGAAGAAACATGCCAAGTCCAACGGTGACTTTGATGCCAGTTTTTCTTTTGTTTCTTTGTTTGGTGACACTGCAAACTAAAAGTAAGAAAGGGCCTTGGGTGACAAATAACTAGAATGTATTTAAAGATTAACAACTGAGAAACACAAAGCAGGGCAGAAAATCATTTCTTAGTGAGCAGGGTAAAAGAGTAGCGGATAGCAACTCACACTTAGCGTTTGTTGTGAAATGATCTCCAGGCAGGAAAAAGCAGTGCCGAAAGCTTCCAATATTATCCATCCAAGACATACATAATCTACAAATGTCCAGTTTTCAGACTAAATTTAGTTAAATATGTTACACGTATGAGTGAATTTCATCTTCCTTTCTTTAACTGTCTCCAACTCGGCTCACCTGTGTGTCTCCAATAATGTTTTCATCACTGTAACTTGCGCTTCATTTCCTGCAATGTTTTCAGACCTCTCATAATAATCACTATAGTTACAATTAGGTGGCTAAAATTATATATCTGTTTTGAAACCTTAACCTGCTTTAATAAAAAAATATGTTTGCACATATTTGAGAAAATATTTGCAAATTTGAAATTAAAACATTCTGTAAAACGAATCCCACTAGAATAGAAAAAAAACCTGATTTGTCTTTATTATTGTTTGATATGTAAATTGAGTAGTTTTTGTCGTTGATTTTTTTTTTGCTAGAGAATTATCCAGGAGTGTATTCTATCCCAGAAGATGGCGCTGTTACAGTTTAATGCACCTCAATTGGTTTTCCAATTAAACAATAGAAAAATTGTTTGCTCTGCTCCAAAATGTGTCTTACGTGTTTCTATTAAAAGATGTACACCCAACCAAGTCAATAGTATTTAAGTATTGTGCATCCATGTCTTCATATTGTCTTCAACCGCGTGCTGCTTTTCCCTTAGTAGTATTGAAATATTCATGAAGATATGCGGTCATAAAGGCAACATGGCTTCGAGATAGTTTTCCTTCATTTCACCATAAGTATGGAACACGGTTGCTTCATGTGACCACAACACACTTTTCCACTCATGCGGTGACTCGCAAGTCTTGACATACTTTACGTATTCAGCAGTAAAACGTTGATATCTTGTTTGTAATTAACACTTCCAACACTTTCACAAATTCATACAACTGCTGTCTATGATTGTGTGAATGCAAAATGGCTGCCACCTCAAACTACAGATCCCTCTGGTGTATTGTAACAATATCCAAGCCTCCCTCTTGTGGCATTAAGGGGAAATACAGCTTGTGACTGAATTTTAAGTTCAGCGCTATGCTATCCAACTTGTGTTGCTGCAGACTTTCATTATCAGAGGACGGAATGCAATCTGCAGGCAAATTAGCAAAAAAGTTCCGATTATGCAGCAGCAGATATGTTACGAAAGTGTGTTCTCGATTTTCATTTGGCCTCAGCCTCTGCGCACGTGTGGCGTTTATCTGCATCGCGCGAAGCGTCCATCGCCTAACTACTCATTATTGCTGTGGCGCCAGGCAGAGCGTATCCACACACTCTGGGGGCGTGAATGAGGGGCGACAGATTTACTCGTCTGTAATCTCATCGGGCGGCGATAAACTTAATTAAACTTGGCCGATGCTGCCATAAAAACAGGCCAGTGCATTGTGCCTGCTGTTTATTATGATTGTTATTATTACTATTATTAGTTCAGCTGCTCATCATCAGCTCCGCTGCGAAGCCAACCAAGGACAAACTTTTTTTTTTCCAACAATCATCATCATACCACAGTGCTACGGTCTCGCCTAGCCGAGGGTACTATAGCAAAAACAGGCAATGTTAGCCTGTCATCATCATTCATCATAAACTTTGTCACTTGGTTGACGTAAACATAAACATACGGCGCTATCTGGAAAACGTTGTGGAGCACCAAGTCTTTTTTCCCCCATGGCCCTTGGTGTAAAACAGGCATGTCCAAAGTCCGGCCCGCAGCTTCGGTCTTATAATGTATTATTTATGGCCCGCCTGCACTGTCAAACTGAATACAAAAAAATCATGAAACTTGAAACTATAATTCCTCCTATTACCAAAAGGTGGCAGCAGCACCCCTGTCCGCTCATTTCTGCCATGGCGACTGCAAAGAAAACGAAGAAAGTTGACATTGAGGGCCGTCGTTTTCAAGAGAAATGGGAATTACATTACTTCTTCACTGACTATCAAGTGAAAATGAATTGTGTTTGTCTAATTTGTAAAGAGACGGTTGCCTAGTTTAAGGATTTCAACCCAAAGAGACACCATCAGACTAAACATGCTAACACATACGACAAGCTAACAGGGAGTGACCGCGCTGATAAAGTGAAGCAGCTCCAAGCTGAACTGGCATCACAACAGCGATTCATCACGTGGGGCTGTGAGTCAAAAGTAGATTGAAAGTAAAAATTACTTAATATTAAATATTACGAAGTGGCCATGTTAATACAGTTGATGTTATGAACCTGTAGACGTGACACAAACGATTACTTTATGAAAAATATTGTAAATGACAAGAGCAAAATTCACTTGTTTTAAGTTTTAATAATAACGGACAACTTTGCATTACTTGTAACTCCTGTTTAAAATGTTCATGAGGCAAAAATAATTTTAAACTCTTGTCAATTTAAGGTATTTCATACATTTTGTTCAATGTTATCTGACTCTTCAGATATGAATGGAAGACAGAAATTGTGTTTTTAGAGTTGTTCACATCTGCCTGAGTAGCTTATATTTGGTTATTTTGTCATTTAAGAAAAATAAAGACAATTGGGACAATGAAATTTGTTTCATAAGAGTGTGTATTTGCATGAAATTTCTGTAGTTAAATAATGTCAGAAAAAACCATTGGCCCCCAGGCCCCTTCACTTTATCAAATCTGGCCCTCCTTGCAAAAAGTTTAGACACCCCTGGTGTAAAAGGTCTGACAAGCACTTCACTAGAATATCCCCGGAGGATGAGGCAAAGAAGTCGAAGCATTCTTCTTTCTGTCTCTGTTTGATATTCAAAAGGGGAAAATCCTTCAAAGCTGGAGGAAAGTCAGAACGTTGCACTTCATTCCTGCACAATGCTACACTATGCATATACTGTACCATACTAACCATTGTCCTTTGACAAATGTGGCGCACGTCTGCTTTTAATAATTAAAACGTGTGCCAATGCAAATAGGTCGTGGTCCATAAATAAGACATTAAAGAAGACACTTTGCCATTTCCCGAGCGTCACGCTGCGTTTCTTATGCGTTGGAGGCCCAACTGCGATGGCTGGCTGTCTGTCGTCTTTGCTGAGACTTGCTGTTGCCTTGCATGCCTCTAGATGTCGCTGTTTCCTCATATTTGCAAATCAGACCCTGCTGGACAATTTTGTCCATGGGAAATAATTTCAAGCAGCTCATTTGTTCCATAATGGCCAAAAGCAGCCACTGTCATGACTGTCGTTCCTTTATGACTGTCGGTCCTTGATTATCCTAGCGCCTTTGTTTCTTTATTTGGTCACATCGATGATCAATGATAATGTTAGTGACTTAGTTGGTCCTTATTTGTTCACAATACATCATTTTCTCTAATAAAGTTTTGCCTTCTATGCCTTTCGCGTCCAGCTCCATTCTCTGTTGTTATTTGGAAGTTTTGTACATAAAGACTTTTTGATTTCCCACTCTCGTCTACTGTCTGCTTCTGGGTCCAAATCTTGCATTAAACGTGACAGCCACAAGTGCAATGCGGAGCGAAGACAAGTGCACCAGTGGCCTCGAAATAGCACATCACGGCTATGCAATTCTGCTGGACATTGGCTATCTCATTGTGTCAAATGATCCTTATTAAGCGTGCTATGGGCCCCACTCAAGTCATAAAAAGAAGAAAGATTGTGGACATAACAAGCAGTTAGTGATGTGTAACGTGCCGTGACTTCTCTTATTACCTCTGAAAGCAGAAAATTTTCAGCTCAACTCCGTCTGTCCCCCATTTCAGGTTGGTGTTATCTTGTTTGTCGCTGTGAGAAATTCTCAGCCTTTACGCACTGTCAAAAAGACAACTAGTATTTTTTGGGTGGGGGATAAAAGAGTCATTAAGTTGAAACAACTTTCAATCGCCGATGTTTGTGGCAACAGTGTTTGTTAGCACAACAAAGCAAACAATTTGCTACGTTTGTACAATTAGCTATGCAAACTCTCTTTGTTGAAAATGCGAGAAAGCTAATTTTCGTACGACCAAAACTTGATTTTGAATTGACCAACTCCAAAAAACATTGACAGTTTTCACATGACAGAGTTGAGTTGTGATGCTGCAGAATTGTGCGTTGCTTCCCATAAAGTGAAAGTCCCTCCTCGTTCTCCTGAATGTCAATGTTGTGCCAAGAACCTTTTGTATCACAAGAATTTTTTTCCCCTACTTTTGGTTTTACTGACCTTGATTCAGCCCCGCCTTTTTTTTTTTTTTTTTTTTTGGATGGTGGGCTAAACAAGCTAAGTCGATAAGATTCCTGAGTGGCCCCACACATTGTGCTATTGTTCATTCACTCACGCTGCGGCGATAGCCGACGTTTACTCACATATTTTAACTTTTGCGGAATGGATTCGCTGAACTGGACTCGACCTTGGATGTTGACAGCCACATGAACGCTGACAAATGACAAACTCCCCCTGGCCTGTCTCTGAGTCATTTGAGTCAGTGTTGTTCTCATCTAAGAAATGAGACATCAATGAGTAGGAAGCAAGACAACAAAACAATGTCACAAAAAGTCAAGTAATTATATGACATATGAATATAAATTTGTCAGTAGCAATTCCTTTGTTTGAGTCGTTGAATCGATACAGTGAATCAATTCCCGTGATTAAATCAGTGATTGGTATTGCTGCGTGATGATGTTGATTTTGACCTCCGTGTCATATCTGTCGGACATGGGCAAGTGATGCTAAAGGTTCCTCAATAATTTCCCGAGGTGTGTGCTATCTGGGATTTTAAAGCTATAGTGGTCATAGCAACCGTCCTAATGTTTACTTACTTTGCCCGTTGCAATCTTCAAATAGTAATACGGTGTTCCCCAGAGCTCAATTTGTGGGCCATTTCGATTTTACGTCACATCCACTTCTTGACAGAATGAAACTATTTCAACTTTGGAAAGCCAAAATCCAATTCTAAAATATATATGATGATAAGATAGGAGGACATGGGCCTCAACGTCTTTCCGATGTGACGCACCACCATTTACTATAACTGATACGCTAAATTAGTGACTTGTCTTTTGTTTACCAAGAAAAATCAAATAATGGTTTTATGGGCAATATGATAGCAGTCAAAACATGTAATCTCCAGGAGGCATCCAAAGGGCTCAGCCCTTTTATTGTTTACCGATCGTCCCTGCCACGTGAACACGATAGGACACGATACTTTACGATTTGATGAGACGAGAGATTAGCACTTAAAAGCCTTTCATTTTCTTAAAATCAACTTTTTGTCTGATCTAATAACTGCAATAAAAGACGCTGTTCACATAAATTCGACGCAATCATTCAAGTGTTTACCTTGGACTTGATAAATCACTGCAACATTGTACGCCATTTGATCGACATGTATTTTCTAGTAACAAAAACGAGAGAGAATTAACAGATGCATACCATCACAAGCGAAACATAACTGCAACAAAGAGCGGACGCAGACTGAGCAAAACCGGGAAAGAAATGCAAGCAAACTGACGAGACAATGACACACATCTTGAGTGGCTGGAGAGAGCTGATTGGTAGACGCCCGGGCGGGCGAGCCGACAGGTCCCAACGAAAACCCAACAAGCAGACATGACGTGAAAAAAAGGGATAAGGGCAAAATTTGAACAAACTAAAATAAAAGTCATCTTCATGGGAGCTCGCTTTTTCGAAAACTTTTATGAAGGCACTAAAAGTGCACTATGTCTTCTGGGAGAACAAAAACCTTATCTCGAGATTGAGATGCCATTGGGTGACGCTTTATAAAGTTTCTGTTCAAAGGCACATCAGATATGATAAGCAATGTTGCTGTTATCAATTGCGTTTTTGGGCGTGTGCGTAACGGCTCATGAAGTTTGAAGAAGTGCCAATATATACAATATCAAATTGGCCTTTGTATTCTTCCATGCATGGTTTTGTTTGGATACCCCTGATTTAGAAAGACGTTCGGTTCACTTTGAGTACCTCTGGTCAAAACCAGAAAAATGTCATGATACTTTTGTTGGGACAAGCAAATAAGCACAGGTTAAAAAAAAAAAAAAAAGAGAGATAATTTATTTAATTCATACATTTTATCTTAAATACTGAAGATAACAAAGATATAGATTCCACATTCAACATTCAGAATTTTCCATCCATAAAAAGTTTAGATAGCGATAGAAGGGTTTTTATCGATAAACAGTCATCAGGTGAGGGATTTAAAACAGTTCGTAGCAGCGTAGCTGAGATTACAGCGTGGAGGAGATAGTCCAGTCGCGGGAATCATTAACGACGAGAGAGTTTCACAAGCGATGCTTTTAAAGATGAGTCCCTACGATAACCTTGGCGTTGCTGTGGGGTGTGGCGGCCGAGTTGTCGTACAGCTCCAGGCTCTTCTTGTGCACGGCCACCTGGCCATCTTGGTCTTTCTGGCAGCAGCTGCAGCACTTGCAGATGCAGCAGCAGTAGCTGCCGCAGAAACCCAGACAAGACGTCACCAAGCTGTCCCAGGGCGCCAGTGAGCGCAGCGGGCGCGGTAGGAAGTTCCACGTGCGCAGGCAGGGCGGCAAGCAGCGAGGGTAGCGTGATTGCAGGATGTTGATCACGACCACAAAGATGACCAACACTACCACGGGCACCCCGACGCCGACCAGCACTTGCCAGCCAGCCAGCGACAGGCCGAATATGGTGAGCGGCAAAATCAGGAAGCACAGGATGAGGTAGAAGGCGGCGAACCAGCGGTACTCGGCCGTGCGGTTGCCCAAGCCCCTGGCCAGCCGGATGGGGATCCGTGTAAACGGGATGGGATACCACAAAATGATGCCCATGATGTTGAAGAAGAAATGGCAGAGCGCAATCTAACAAGAAACGCACATGATTACAACCAAGACACGCCAGCACTTCTTCTTCTTCTCGTACCTGGAGCGAGTTGGCCAACTTGTCTCCCGGGCTAGCCATAGCCGCCAAGATGGCCGTAGTGGTCGTTCCGATATTGGAACCCAAAGTTAGAGGATAGGCCCGCTCCAGGCTGATGACGCCGATACCTAGTGAGACACGAGTTGCCAGAGGTTGCCAGGGATCCAAGTCCAAAATGTGAATGGCAACGGTCGGTCGCCAGCCATTATCACCATCCGACCTCGGAGCTGTGAGGCTAACTACGAGGTTTCTGTAGCACCGGCCTTCAAACTATTTGAATGATTTCAACTCACCGACAAGAGGCGTTATCGCTGACGTGAAGACAGAGCTGCTCTGAACGATGAAGGTCATCCCGGCCCCCACAAAGATGGCGATATAACCCGTCACCCAGGTGAACGGGAAAGGGAAGTCTGAGGCCGTCACAGAAACAGGACAAATAAGGACGACGCAAGTCAGATCACCGCACGCTTTGTCCCTGAGCTTTCTTCATTACGCGGTTCAGGACCGGAGGAGCCCGAGGGTGAGGTGTCAAGCGTCACGGAAAACAAAATGTGTGGCAATGTCCCTCACCTGTGTTGAGCACCTTCTTGATGACGACGGCCACCTGGCCCTTGAGCATGGAGTTGAGCAGCTTGACGATGAGGATGAGGCAACTGCAGAGGACGAAGAGCGACAAACCCAGCAGAATCAGACCCACCGCCAGGTCTGGCAGGTTGGCGTTGGCGAAGATGTGGGGGCCTGTTGGCACACATGGCAAACGTGATAAGCTAATTGAGAGACTGGTTGAATAAAAAAAAAATAATTAAAGTTCATTTCTACTGTCATGTCACGCCGATAGTGCTCTTCAAGGCACTCCGATTGGTATGAATAGTCTCATTGAGCAAGTCAAAGTTATTTGCAGAATCAGCAATCAGGACCAGTCAAAGGTGGTCATTGTCCAAGTGGGCCTCGAGCATGGGGGTGGGGGGGTCATTGTCTCATATTCCACTTCAGGTATTTACTAAAAGGCTTGCTTACATTTCTCTAGGTACTTCGTCCAGGTGGTGTTCATCTCAGTCAACGTTTCGTTGCCTTCCATCCAGCAGATGCCGCCGATGGGGCAGCTCTCCACTGTCTCGTTCCAGAAAGTCTTCATTTCCCCAAGAGACAAGAAAAATGGATCAAGCGGGTAACTCAATTGACTTGACTTAGGGGGATCGGTAGAAAGCTGACAATTCCGTCTCGTTAATTTTATCTCATTTCATCATGAAGCCACTGAAATTTCCACAAACCAGTTCATTTCTTAACATTGTCAAGTCCAGGCCATCCATTCAGCATCCAAGCATGTTTCCTTACCGTGTTGACCTTCTTCTTGCACCAGACTTTGATCAGACTCTTGTTTTTGGCTTCCGCGTCACCGGTGGCGATTCCAGTGATGACCGATTTATCCAGCTGAGAAAGGAAAAAAAAATCCTTAAAGTGTGTCGTGCGTATGCTGGTCTGCTACAATTGTGACTTGGGGGGTCAAAAGGTCCAATTAAGAATAGTAGAGGCCAAGGAGATGCCGTGTGGCTGGTCCACCTGGATGATGGAGTCTGTGAGCGGTTTGGTGATGGTCTTGAGCAGGTCGGGCGCGTCCTTCCCAGTCTCGAGTTGGAAGGACTCGATGATGAGGTTGGTGAGCTTTTCCAGGACCCTCGTGGCCACCTCCAAGGGCAGCAGCACCAGCACAGAGAGCCAGTTGAAGAAGTCGTGCACGGTGGCGCCGGCAAAGGCCCTGTGCAGTGGAAGGTGCAAAGACGCATGGTGACCTCCTTTGACACCAAAAACCTTTGCTGGGGTTTTGTCTACCTGCGGAACTCGTTGCGGTTGCCTGCCTGCATCATGGCCACGATGGTGTTGGTAACCGACGTCCCGATGTTGGCGCCCATGATGATGGGAATTGCTGACCTAACGTCCAGCACTGCAAAAAATAATAATAAAAAATACAAACAGACATATTATCTGGTACTATCCTGATGATGAGATTTTTAATTTGGGTCAACATTTCTTACATCCAGAGGAGACCATGCTGACCACGATGGATGACGAGGTGCTGGAGCTCTGCACCAACACTGTGACCATGACGCCAATCACCAGACCGGCCACCGGGTTGGCCAGGATCACGTTATCCTTAAAGATGTCGCCGGCGGCTTTGCCTGTGCACAAAACGCCAAAGATGACAACACGGCGAGAAAAATGTACGAAGCAGAGGCAACTCTGTCGGGCTCACCTCCGACCAGCTGGAAGGCCGAGCTGAGCACGTCCAGCGAGCAGATGAACAAGTAGAGCAGTCCCAGCAGTAGGGCCAGCTTTATGATGGAGATCAACACTCGCATAATCTTCCCCTTGGTGTCCAGATCTGAAAGACACTTGGCGTCCGTCATCGAGCTCGAATTTTGCTGATGATGCCAGCTTAGAGGTGTTGCGTCAAATTTTGCAGGCGTTGGGAAAATGTTTCAAAGTTAAGGCGACTTAGACCCAAGCTGTGTGGTGCTCCCTAAGAATTGGAAATGGCCACTTCAAACCTTTCTGTGAATTTCGAAGTGTGGGTTCTTGAGACTTTTTTGTGCGTCTACTCATGACATACCTCCCTAACAAAAGTCATATAGTTCAAAGAAACTGGCTTTGGTGGCTGAATTTCTGAACAGAATTCAGACAAACGTTCTGCAACCTTAACCTCTTCGGTCTGACCGAGCTCACCTGACCACTTGACACCCGTGTCTTTGAGCTCCGGTAGGTCCCATGGATCCTCTTCTGCCACATCGTCATTGACCAGGTCCACGGTGGAGTAGGACGACATCATGGCGCCGTCCTTCCCGCCCTGAACGTTGTCTTCTGTTTAAGAGGTACAACATTTTTGGGCGAAAACAATGCGGGGGCTCGATGTGGCGGCTGGGCTGTAACATACCAAAGCTGGGGGACGAGGGGGAGGACTCAGTCCCCACTTGTGGTCTGGGACCCATGACTGTATCTAGAAAAGGAAATCACCTTTTCGTCCGTTGTGTGTGAAAGAACATCAGACAGACTTTATTAGACTTTTTCTGCAATGTTATGCTGAAAGCAATCGTCACTTTGTATTTTTTTTCCCTGATGAAATGTACCGTATTTGCCGGTGTATTGGTCGACCTTTTTCGATCCAAAATCGACCGAAAAAAATCGACCTCGACTTATACACCGAGTCATAAAATTTAACTTCGTATTCATCGCTTCAAATGTGATGGTAACCAAGGCCGTTTCTCATGCATCTCATTGTGCGTTGCACTTAGAAAATTTGAACCGGGCGGCGTGCGCGAGTGCGCGGCCCGCTGGAAGTCGAATGAGGCGCCGCGATCTCCTCCGCGGTGCTTATAAAGTGCCGATCCGCTCGGCTTGGAGCTATTTCCGGCCTCCCGTTGGTGCCGGGCGGCGTGCGCGAGCTCGCCGGCCGCTGGAAGTCGAATGAGGCTCAGCGATCTCCTCCGCGGTGCTTATAAACAGCCGATCCGCTCGGCGGGGGCTATTTTCGGCCACTCGGCGCGTGCGCACGGCCTCCCGGATGTGCCGGGCGGGTGCGCGAGCTCGCCGGCCGCTGGAAGTCGAATGAGACTCCGCGATCTCCTCCGCGGTGCTTATAAACAGCCGATCCGCTCGGCGGGGGCTATTTTCGGCCACTTGGCGCGTGCGCACAGCCTCCCGGATGTGCCGGGCGGGTGCGCGAGCTCGCCGGCCGCTGGAAGTCGAATGAGGCTCCGCGATCTCCTCCGCGGTGCTTATAAACAGCCGCATGCGCACGGCCTCCCGGAATTTGAACACATTTCGTCAATAAATTTCGCATATTGAATTTTGAAGTTTAATATAATGCAACAATTGAGCTCGACTTATACAAAGGATATATCATAAAATCGTAAATTTCCGTCGAATTTTAGGGGGTCGACTTATACACCGAGTCGACCTGTACACCGGCAAATACGGTAATTTGATTACAAAGTAACCAGGCATGTTTTTGTTTTCCTGATTTCTAATGAAACAAATAACCGACAGATTGGAGTTGCGAACGGAAATTCGAACGCCGACAAACGCGTGTCAGACGGCACGCGAAGACATTTCTTTGTTAAGCGTGTGGCACAATTTGGAACTTTGTGGAGTAAAGAGAAGGCATATACAGATTTTCTTTGCAATCTCCAAAGGATCATTTTGCTTTCAACTCTGCCTTTTCCAAATCAAGCACAACATGACGGCATCTCTTTTCTTTTCTGTGCACCAGTGGTTGATGTTGGTCTCTCAAGGAGGGCAAGCTCAAATTCGGATGCTGGTCTTTCAAGGTGGGGAAGTTCAATTTTGGCCTGCATAATAAAATGTGTCGCTTTATTTACCTGCTGCTCGGTAGGGGCAGAAAATGCGATAGGAGTAAGAAAGAGTGATTTGATAAAAGTAAGTCTCCAAAAGAACCTACCAGAAATAGACGCTCGGTTTGTCGCACGTCGTTTTTAACCCCCCCCAAAAAAAAAAAAAAAAGCCAAAAGGATTAGGAAAGTCTCCAGTTAAACTCTGAACAGAATGAAAATTTAAAAATTGCTCCCACTGATATTTACACTAAATGATCGCTGATTCGCTCTTTTGGCCGGACGAAACCAACCCACTGCCCCATAGACCCGCAGAGTAGCTGGGCGTCCAATTGGCTGGAAAAAGACCAGCATTTATCCAATGACTCGTCTCGTTTCGCTTCCCTATTGAATTCGGTGGACGCCCGGCGTTTACGCTTTTTAAAGCAGTGTCTCCAACCCCCGGGGCGCGGACCGGGTAATTATTAACGTTTTATTTATCTGACAATCTTTTATTTTGATTAATGGACCAGATTCTCTCCTACACCTCGTGATGTGAACAAAACATTACTCACATTATTCATGCTGTTGGCGCAATGTTATGAGGACGCTACGAGTAAAGTTGCTTAGGTGCGTTTTTGTACCTGTCGTATTTTGTTGTATTTATCCGCCAGACCTTAAAAGCCGGTGTGGGCAACACATCCACTCAGTGTTCATATCGGTTCCCTAATACTTTTGAAAACGTCACGCTATATTGGCTTAAAAGACTTTTAAGATTGTGGTTGGTCTGTTTTGCAAAAATGGGATTGTAGTTCAAACACGGACGAAAACTTCTAAAAACAATGTGCAGTCTATGATTATTTGATTTATTGATGCATTCGACATTTGATTTTGATTTGATTTTTCTAAAATTGTTTTGAGACATTTTCTTTGCAAAAATCGTGACGTCATCAAACACCAGTCCATGAAAATATTGTCTGACAAAAATCCGGTCGTGGTACTAAAAAAATTGGAATGGGTGAGAGGAAAGCCGCATCATTACCATTGATAAGAAGCTGATTCTGAACAAAAGTTGAGCGTGTTGTAGCACATAGTTTGTCAATGACATGTACACACAACAGTATATATTTGATCACTTTTTGGGGGGGAGAAGCTGAGCTTCCCTTGCAGTTCAGAGTAATCGCCTTTGCTGTGAACCGATTGTCATTCGACTCCGGTGAGACTCACCTGAATTTGCGTGTCTTGTCTATGACTGAATGGCCAAGTGAGTTTTTTCCCGGGCTGCTGCGCTGCGTTACGCTACGTCTTCTTATCAACAGAGCCGAGGGAGGTCGTGCCACTTGGTGCCGAACTCCGGAAACTGAAGGGGGCCGCTACACCTGGGACACCTGTTTCTCGGTGGAGGGCAGCCTGGCCTGCTGCTCTTATAGGTCCCCCCCCCCCCCCCCCCCACACACACACACACACACGCCCCCCCCCCCCCCCACACACACACACACAGCAGGTGCAAAGGTCAGCCACAACCGCACACACCCGCCTGCATGTCATGCATGTGAATGGATGGATGAAAAGAGAAGAAGCACAGTTTGAAGTGAACTGAGTTTCTCATTTTGTAAACATATTGGAGGTCAGCAATTGGTTGTCAGTGGTCTTCACTGCTTGACTATAAATAGGACGCCCCCTTGTGGATGTTGGGACAATGTACCCAATTCGACTCTGGTGAGAAGTAACAGTGCAAAATACTTTGTTGTTGTACACTCTCTCTCTCTCTCTCTCCCTCCCTCTCTCTCTCTCTCTCTCTCTCTCTCTCTCTCTCTCTCTCTGTCTCTCTCTCTCTCTCTCTGTCTCTCTCTTTCTCCTTCAAATCCAAATTTGAAGAAACATGCCCATATACGCACAAACACACACACATACACACACATTCACACACGCACACACACACACGCACACACACACATACACACACACACACACACACACACACACACACACACACACGCACCTGCTCACACAGCTGTGACCTCACACGTTTATTACTCATTAGCAGTGCATTTACGGTGCCTTGATCGGCCCAGCGACAACTTTGTCCGCTGCATCTCCCATAAATGGTGTGAATACAAGTTAATGTTTCACATCAGGGTTACGCTCCATTAACAAAGGTTAAAAAAAAAAAAAAAAACAGGGTTCAACAGGTGCAAAATGTTATGGCATTTTTTTACAGTGTAATAGTGGCGATGTGGAAAATGTGGATATGAGCCAACGTTGTTACCAGAATGATCTTCAGACCGTTAAAATCCAACTGTAACAGCTGAGAGGAGTCACTACATTGCTTCATCCAGGAATTAGACGGCACCACCCGGCTGCATTTGTGCATCTTTGCTCAGCTATACCATATTGAATCCAATTGGAATCCCAGTGAATCAAATCGCTCCTTGAATCATATTAAATATTTAAATATAGTATCTATCTATCTATCTATCTATCTATCTATCTATCTATCTATCTATCTATCTATCTATCTATCTATCTATCTATCTATCTATCTATCTATCTATCTATCTATCTATCTATCTATCTATCTGTCTATCTGTCTGTCTGTCTGTCTGTCTGTCTGTCTGTCTGTCTGTCTGTCTGTCTGTCTGTCTGTCTGTCTGTCTGTCTGTTTATCTATACTAGGTGGAGAATTTGTGCCGATGCAAACTGTACAAATAATCAAATGCAGCTCATTGGCCGAAATATAATCGAGATTGTGTTTTTAGACATGCAGCCTGTTCTTCTTGTGCCTTCGCCCGGCTGCATTTGAGTGACTTCATCATTTATCTGGCGCCGACACGGCCAATAAAAGCGTGGCGGCCGCGTGGATTTTAATATCTATTTATCACCGCAGATGCTGATAGCCTCTGTGGAAAGAACATCAGTGTTTTTTTTTTTTTAATCATATTTAATGAAACCTTGACCTTGGTCTGCAAAGTGTACCAGTGGGAATGCAAAGGGTTGGGGGGGTGCTTGCAGGCATCCAACAATAAGGAAGAGTCTCACAACGTAACTTTTCTCTGGTTATTTATTGACTAACTCATTAAATGGCAGGTTTTTCCTCGTGTAGCTTAACCTTTGACTTTTGGAAAGCTGCCTCCATAAAGGGCCACACAAACCCAGACATCGGGCCAGGCTTGCGGCCACCCCACCTCGCCCAGCCGTGCCTTCCATTCTACTGGCGTACGTTCGTTCGCGGGACGACAAGATGGGTTGCGTTCGCCTGATAAGGATCCACGAACCGGACAGTGCGTGCCTGCTGTGTGCTCGTGTTCACAGTGGCCTGGTTGACTGTCATCTTTCCGGACTCTGCTGTGGATCGGGAGCGGCTAGCGTGCTATCACTCTTATTGTTCATCTTCTTGTTTTATTTTTCCTGTGTTGTTTACTTGTATGTGCGTTGTGAACTCTGTCTTGTTACCCTGGGATAGTGAGAAACGTAATTTCGATCGCTTTGTGTGTCTTGACATGCGGAGCTATTGACAATAAAGGAGACTTTGACTTTGACTTTGACACACGCGCACGAGAAATACAGTTATGCGTGTGCAGAATAGTCTGCTGCCCTCTATTGGTTAAAATGTCTCAACACACTTGTGGAGAGTACCAAACGAGCGTGTTCCTATTGCTTGCAGTTAACTCGAATGTATTTGTAGGTATGGTACTTTGCGTGAATTTGAAAATTTTTTCTTACCTGTTCCAAAACGAAATGTGTGTTTTCTAGTTTCCATTTTTGGCATTTTCAATAGCACAGCCTCACCTGAGGAAACATGGACTCATGGATTGAGAAATAGGACGCACTCTATTGCTATTTTAATCGATTTATTTAACTGCCAGTCTTGGCTTCAAATATGGTGGACTTTTGCTTTGTTAAGGCTGTATTGAAAGTGCTACAAAATAATGTCATCAATGAGAATACAGATATATTTTGTTTTGGACTATTTGAATTCATACATTTCCAAACCCGACCAGCAGATGGTAGCAGACTATAACTTTTTACCCCCTGTCCCCTTGCAATCAGTGTATGCTAAATTGCGTACTTTTACCGTCATCGATTAAAAACAAAATGTTAGAGGCCGTTTTGGATCCAGATGGATACAAGATGACAATATTCAAAAAGATGAACACAACTGCCAAATTTGGTGAGCATTTGAAAATGTCAAAGAGTTATTTGACCTTAAAGAGTTCTCCCTGATATCGCTACACAATTACGAGTAAAGGTCATACCAAAATTGCTGACTTCACTTTTTTTATTTTTTTTTTTATTACACGTGGCATCTTATGACTTTCTTGTGGGTCTGCTCATGAACATGGTGTCAAGGACTGAGATTTTGCCAACTTATTGAGGTCTCACTGTAAATGTTGATACCCGATCAGTGTTGCTGATGTAGCGCAAAAGCAACAAGAGAACCTCTCAGAATGTTGGTAAACAACAAACAGGTGGGGAGTGGACTCCCTAAAGGATATTGGCTGCCTGTTTCATTTCCAAAGTATGTCCTGTTGTCTTTGACTCACCCAACGCGACTTGCAGGGCCAGAGTCTGGAGCATGATGTCTGTCCCTCTTTTCACCTTCTCGTAGTTTCAACAACACGTGGCTGTCACATGGGAGCAACTTCCTGTTTCACAGATGGTTGGACAGAATTTGGGCTTTTGAATGCAGTTGCTCAAATACAAACAACGTGCCATATGAAGCCACATTAGGTACAACCGCGCAAGTGAGGGCCAAGAAAATTGAAAAGATGAGCCAGCAATTTTGTCTTCAAAAATCATCAAACAAATTGTGTATTGTTTAATTAATTATATTTTTAAATGTAAATATGATGACTGATGATTTAAATCTAGACTGTATGTTGTGGAAATCTGACGGTAAAAATTGAGCTGAAGATGAACTGATCTCAAAGTATCCAAAGGCAAGAACAAAAATAGAAGCCATCATAAATAAGAGGATCATAAATAATTTCCACATCAGCCAGGAAACATTTACTTGCTTCTCATCCATGCTCAGGTTTCACTATTTTCTCTCGACACACACCGGCAGCATCTTGCCGTCTTTAAAGTGCAGGTCAAAGGTGACCATGCCAAGTGGGAAAAGTCCATCTGCCGCTGGAGGAAGCTAGCGAGAAACGAGTCTTCATGCATTTTTAAGGTGAGCTCGTAAAACCTTCTTTTGCACTTTGCACGGGTGAGAGTTCGCCCAGGTGAGTCAACACTCAATATCGTAATTCCGTCATGCTGTGTCCGTTTTGATTGCGATCCATACACGGATATTGATATTCATGTTCAGATATTAAATGATGAGAGGAAACAATTGCTGTCAATCTGTCTTTTCAAAATCCACAAAGCATAGTGAATAGACAAGAGCGAGAGCAAAAAGGAGGGGGGGAAGGCCTCTTGCTGTGACCACCAAACTTGAAACGTGATGGTTTTTTTCTCTCTCTCTAACGACTTTCCCTCCTTCAATAACATTTGGAAGATCCAAGAAGAAGAGGCCTGCCTGTATGCACAATCTGGAGGCAATTGTTCACGCCTGGCCGAGATGTGCCTTTCTTCTTTCTTTCCTTTTTATAACACGGCTCCGGGTTGAGGTGGATAAATGTCCTCATTTTACGAGCCAATCAAATCAAATCTTTCCACCCAAAATTGGGTTATTTTGTTAGGTTAAATGAACCCAAATAGTGAATGGGCCCATTCTTTTGTGAACCAGCTGTTTTTTCAAACTAATATGGCTAACTTTCTGTTCAATTTTGTTGCGTGTGTGTCCTGTTGTGATACGAGTCCACCAAATTTCATATTGATTGATGAACTTGATAATAGAGGCTAGCGTTGCCAAGGATGAGTTTTAAAAATACAGAGGGAAGAAAAAGAGAAGGAACGATGACATAATGAAGCCGTTTGAATGTTGGCTTCAAGCAGACGGCTCGTACGTCCATGCGCCACTTCAAAAGCTATCCGATTCCAAGACGTTAACATTTGACAGCTTTTACGCATTTGAAACAGCTGGGAAATTAAATGAAGCCTTTATAAGCTCCTTGCACTGCTTTTTCTTTTATTGTATTTTATTCGCTGTAAAATAAAAGCGACCGTGATGTGGTGGTGGTGGTGGACGGTGTTAAATCATCACGCAATGGTAAAGCGGGATAAAAGATGGATGACGGTGCCGGCGGCCTCTGTGGAGTTTGGGCCCGATGTTCTCTGCCAATTAGACCTCGGCAACATAAATCACACTTTAGGGCTTCGTGTCATCAAGCCCACCAAACGCAGATAAAAACACGCCACACGGTCAACCCTCACTAGGTCACAGTTCACCTTCGGCGCCCTGCCGGTTTTGAAGCAATGCGTTTTTATGGTGGGGTTCTCTGGAACAAACAAAAAGAAAAAAATGCCCACAAAGCAGCACGGTCTTCATCGTGTCCGATTTCAAATTGATTCCACGCAAGAATGTGGAGCAATTTTGGTCGGGTTGAACATTACGATGTCAGTCTATGCCGGTTGAGCTCATTTCACCCTGGGAGGGGGAACGAGGCTACGCCCCAAATGAAAAGCAATATTTCAACTATTTGGTTCAAGTCTAGTTGCTTCGATCCTCCAGAGTCCTGTTTTGGACCAGAAATAATGGTGGGTTTCTTTTCAGGAGGTGGATCAAACATGAAATATACCCCCCTAAAAAACTCTTTGGAGGTTTCCGAAAAGACGAAAGAGGCGTCCGAGGTGGTAATTGTCGCCGATAGATGAAGGAAACCCGAATCCAACATAAGCGCGACCCCCCACCGGGGGCGAGCCGCCCCTGCCAAGCTCATCTTTTATTGCGGCCTCTCGGTTTAATGATGAAACCTTCCCACCTCGGCCACCTGCTGGCCACTTGACGTTTTACGGGTAATCCACTCCACCCGGCATCTGCCCTCGCTTCCTCTCCTAATGGAAACCTCATTGGGGGACTGAGGGGAAAAGAAAAAAAAGTAGCTTAGGCTTGCGCCAGAAGCGTGTAAACAATTAAAATGTTGATGTACACATCTCTTCAGTCTGTCATCACACAGTAAACAAACTCTCTGATGTCGTTTGAGAAAACAGGAGAAATGTTTCTGGTCTTGTAGTTAGGTAACTGGCTAACTTGTTGACTTTTCTGTTGCTCAGGTTAAAGGCACAGAGGCAACTTGCTCTCTGACGGTGAAATGGATTGGCCGTTGTTGAGCTAATGTTAGCTAGCAAGCTAGCCCTCATTCAAACATTTGAAACATATCTGTGGCTAAATGTTTTCCGCTAACCAAATGATGGTGTTTCATTTCCTAGTCTGTTCCTTCAGAAGTGGCTACTTGGCCACCAGATCTGATCTGATCTTCTGATCTTCTCTCTACAACTATTTATGAAAGCCGCTCAATTTAGGTTTTGCTGGATTCATTTAATTTTTTGGAAGGAAACAGAACAAAGATATCAGTGAAGCTGTCTTTACGTTCTGCATCCAATTTGCCGCCATATTTAAGAAGTTGCGTTGTGAGACATCTGGCTAGCGTGAGATCAAATTGGAGTGAACAGATCGACAATTTGGCGGCATGCGACATCAAAAGCAAATAGACGTAATTTGGCCTAAACGGCGACTTTGCGATGGCTAATGGCCCCCAAAACGGCCTGTCGGCTCCCATTAGACGGCTTGCCGCCTAACATGAAGCGAGCGGAGCCGGGTTGAAACCTTCCCGCCTTTCGGACGGCGAGTCAAACGCCAAAGAGATGAGCCGCCTCGTTAGCCTGCCCCCGCGTCGGCCCCCGCGTCGGCTAAAGTTACTTCGCAATGACTGATGGATAAAGAAGACCCCCCTTCCTAACCCCTCGCCCGCCATTGAATCCATACATTGAGCAATTATGCAGAGCCCAAATGGAAAGACCCCTTGTCAACAAAGCAAACATCGATGCTGCATTTGCACTCCAACATTTTGGTTCTGGTTTTGTTCCACTTAAATCAGTACCAGAATAGTGGATGAGCGGTTAGCATTGCTACGTGCCATCGAGAAGGTTTGGAATATGACGAGCAAAGATGTGAACATGAATTTTGCCGTGTGAATCGTGAGCACAACTGTGTGTGTGTGTGTGTGTGTGTGTGTGTGTGTGTGTGTGTGTGTGCGTGTGTGTGTGCGTGTGTGTGTGTGTGTGTGTGTGTGTACTTGTTTTTATTAGTATGGGGGGTCCGAAGACAGGGAGCCCACCAACAAAGTGGGGCCCTGTGTCGTTGTGGGGTCCAAAATCATGGACCCCACTCGGGAAACCACTCTAAAACAGCTTGAAATGCTCTAACAACATGCCTCACGAATTTTTTTCACTTACCCCTCATGGTCGCAATGTTGAGAATTGTGTGTGTGAAGTGTGTGTGCTCAGTAGCGGCCCCCCGACCATGGCAAGTGGTATTGCAAGTATACACACTACCGGAAGTGTGTGTGATTCAACCAATCAGGGCACCTCGTGATCCGAGTGTTGATTAAGAAAATAAAATGCTATTTCCTGTAGATTTAAACCAGGTAATTATTATTTTAGTAACCATAGCAGCTAAAATAATACTGTAAAGATAAAATTCCTGCATTACAATTGCAATTTATCTACGTTATTTAATATTCATTACACTTGCTTTATAAAAATACGCTCATTCTATTAGGCTTATTTTAAAAACTGTCTCGTGCATTTTTCATGTTCTAAACATAAAAATAAAGGTATAAATAAATAGTAATTTATTCTTTACCATCAGTTTACATATTAGTTAAATCAGCATCTCGTGCATTTTTCATGTTCTAAACATAAAAATAAAGGTATAAATAAATAGTAATTTATTCTTTACCATCAGTTTACATATTAGTTAAATCAGCAGGTATTGCATGTGTTAGCTTCATGCGGCTAAAACCACCAGCTTAACGTCACTTCGCCACGTGTGACGCCGCCAGACTGAGACTGCTCCGCGACGAAGACACGCTGCTCATAACGAAACACAACATACACGGTGAGTAAATCAACTGCATGTAAATACTAAGTACAAGAAACTGATGTAGAAATGCTTTTTGTCCAGACCCCGAGGGGTTTATATGCAATGATTATGGCTTCGGATTCGGTATATTGTCACTCGGATGGCGTAACGTTTTCCCCTCAGACAGTCCGGCTTTTTAACTTGTTATTCATCTTAGCTTGCAGTGGTTTTAAAAACAATGGTGTAAAAGAGAACGACAGAATGTATAATTGCTCCGTGCTATATTCAGGATGATTTCGATGTGCTAATGTTTCATAATTGCTAAGCCCAGAACCGGACTCTGGCCGTAATTGCCGAAACCACTTCAAAACTCGTCAAACACGTGTGTGCTCAGTGTTATGATATATCTGCATGTCTTCTGTATTTCTCGGTGGTTTTCTATCATGTAAGAATGCTTTCTTTAAATAACACAAGCATTCTGACGCAAATAAAACTATCCGGAAACTAGCTTATTGGCTAATTAGCTACCGCTAATCAGGATGCTACGTTCACTTTTCAAACACAAACATAATAAAAACGAGTTGGTAGCTCCTGAAAAGTATAACGAGTTATACTGGTAAAACTATTGAAATAACTTTTCTTTGGATGCAGCACCTGGTTGGAACTGTGACTAGTTAAAAGTAACAAAGCTCAGCTTCAAACCGACAAACATTTTCATTAATATATCAGTATTTTCTGAAAAATATTCTTTCTTTAATCACTCTTGTTCTGTTAGTTCTCAGGCCAGGCTTATTCCTTCAGTCTTTATACAGTGGATGATTACAAATCTTTTAAAATTAATATAGAGTGCTTGTTAAAGTTCTCTCTGCCATGTTTTGAATTATTTTTTAGAGCCAGAAATGTCCAAAAGGAAAGCAAGAAAAAAGCCTGCTGATGAAGCAGCCTTTTACATTTAATCCTCAAAGGACAAACCTGGACTAGTGGAAAGATTTATTGATGATCAAAAAGGTAATAAACTCATTTTTAGACCATTTATCCATTAAGTATATATTTATTTATTTTATAAAACAACACAGAAAACAATCAAATTCAGATTGGTTGTTGTATTTCTGTTTCTAAGCGAGAACTTAGTATTAAAATTGTAAGATAACACCACAATTATTTGGTTAAAGGTGTATCTTAAAGAAATATTTTCTCATAACCAATGGTTTTATATAAAATGTCCTTGCAGGAAGAGGCGTGTTTGCTACCCAGCACTTTGAACAAGGAGAGTTCATCTTATAATACAGGGGTCAACTTCTGTCAGCAGAAAAATGCCAAACAAGCAAGTACTCTGAAAAGGAGAGTACATTTCTCTTTGACTTTGAATGGCAGAATCATTACTGGTGGTATGTATATCCAAATATTTTCTATACAATAATTATGAACTCTAGAAAGAGACTGGAATAAAATACCCTAAATTAGTGAGTCACTCAGAAGCAATATTTCAATAACACATCAGGATTGTGGCATTAACAATTTTTTTTATTTAGTGCTATGATGTTCAAAAAGACATTGTTTCCCTCTCAACTTTTCTTTTGAAATGTTGCAAGTTTTTATTTCTGTAAGCCAACTTTTATTTTACTAAAAAACTAGTTATATGATACAAAATGTTTGATTTCTGTTTTTTCTTTCCTAGTATTGATGCATCAACAGAGGATGGCTCTCTTGGAAGATTAGTGAATGACAACCACAAGTCTCCAAACTGCACCATGAAAAAAATAGTAAATGACGAGCCCCATTTGTGCCTTTTTGCCATCAAAAACATAGAAATGGGAACTGAAATCAATTACAACTATGGTGATTCTAAATGGCCATGGCGTGAAAAAGTAAGTCAGTAAGATCAAGTATGCAAGTTGGAATATTAATTTGTTATTAAAAAAAGGAAGATTTTTGTCTCTTTTATTTGAATTACTCTCAGTATGATGTTGGTAAGTTATTTGTGGTTTTGATTCCAGGTGACAGGCTCTCAGGCTCCTGTTGACGGTGCGCTGCCTGAACCAGCCAGAACTTGGCAGGACTCTGGCCCTGATGATAACATCAAACAAGATGCCAGCCAACAGGTAACATTCAGTTAGACTTTGTTGTAAGAAATAAACTTTGTAGACCTTTTCTTGTTCTCTTAGTTTACAGCTTTTAGTTGGAAAGCTGTTCTTTAGTCAGAAGGTACCTTAAACAGCATTCAGCCAACCATTGGATCACATGGTTTTAGTGGTTCTCCTCATAGAGCCCAAACGAACCAGTGGCACACACACCTATAGAAGGATTGTTGAAACATGCGCCCATGGGTGTCCAACCAAGCCAATCATTCACACACACATAACAGATTTCTGATGGCTACTTGTGGGGCCCTCCGTATGGATCTAAAGTTGTCTTGGTTATTCCAACCAAGCCAATCATTCACACACACACAATAACAGATTTCTGATGGCTACTTGTGGGGCTCTCCGTATGGATCGAAAGTTGTCTCAGGTTTTTAGATCATATTTTGGTTATGGACATTATGGAGGCTGATTATATTACAGCTATAGTTCCACACATCCTCAACAGCAAAACGACTAAAGTGTCATGCTGAAGGATGCTCCACTACATCCATAAAGATGCTGTTATAGGACCTGATTAGACATCAGGTCTGACTGGAACACTTTAGTTAGAAAAGCTTGTTTGGTTTTGGGGACTAACTTCACATGATTTAACTATACAGGTCTTGAGTCTGTCATTTGTGGTGTCTGTATGATGTTGATAAGTTATTTGTGGTTTTAATTCCAGGTGACAGGCTCTCAGGCTCCTGTTGACGGTGCTCTGCCTGAACCAGCCAGAACTTGGCAGGACTCTGACCCTGATGATAACATCAAACAAGATGCCAGCCAACAGGTAACATTCAGTTAGACTTTGTTGTAAGAAATCAACTTTGTAGACCTTTTCTTGTTCTCTTAGTTTACAGCTTTTAGTTGGAAAGCTGTTCTTTAGTCAGAAGGTACCTTAAACAGCATTCAGCCAACCATTGGATCACACGGTTTTAGTGATTCTCCTCATAGAGCCCAAACGAACCAGTGGCACACACACCTATAGAAGGATTGTTAAAACATGCGCCCATGGGTGTCCAACCAAGCCAATCATTCACACACACAACAGATTTCTGATGGCTACTTGTGGGGCCCTCCGTATGGATCTAAAGTTGTCTTGGTTATTCCAACCAAGCCAATCATTCACACACACACAATAACAGATTTCTGATGGCTACTTGTGGGGCCCTCCGTATGGATCGAAAGTTGTCTCATGTTTTTAGATCATATTTTGGTTATGGACATTATGGAGGCTGATTATATTACAGCTATAGTTCCACACGTCCTCAACAGCAAAACGGCTAAAGTGTCATGCTGAAGGATGCTCCACTACATCCATAAAGATGCTGTTATAGGACCTGATTAAACATCAGGTCTGACTGGAACACTGTAGTTAGAAAAGCTTGTTTGGTTTTGGGGACTAACTTCACATGATTTAACTATACAGGTCTTGAGTCTGTCATTTGTGGTGTCTGTATGATGTTGGTAAGTTATTTGTGGTTTTAATTCCAGGTGACAGGCTCTCAGGCTCCTGTTGACGGTGCGCTGCCTGAACCAGCCAGAACTTGGCAGGACTCTGACCCTGATGATAACATCAAACAAGATGCCAGCCAACAGGTAACATTCAGTTAGACTTTGTTGTAAGAAATAAACTTTGTAGACCTTTTCTTGTTCTCTTAGTTTACAGCTTTTAGTTGGAAAGCTGTTCTTTAGTCAGAAGGTACCTTAAACAGCATTCAGCCAACCATTGGATCACACGGTTTTAGTGGTTCTCCTCATAGAGCCCAAACGAACCAGTGGCACACACACCTATAGAAGGATTGTTGAAACATGCGCCCATGGGTGTCCAACCAAGCCAATCATTCACACACACATAACAGATTTCTGATGGCTACTTGTGGGGCCCTCCGTATGGATCTAAAGTTGTCTTGGTTATTCCAACCAAGCCAATCATTCACACACACACAATAACAGATTTCTGATGGCTACTTGTGGGGCCCTCCGTATGGATCAAAGGTTGCCTCATGTTTTTAGATCATATTTTGGTTATGGACATTATGGAGGCTGATTATATTACAGCTATAGTTCCACACATCCTCAACAGCTAAACGGCTAAAGTGTCATGCTGAAGGATGCTCCACTACATCCATAAAGATGCTGTTATAGGACCTGATTAGACATCAGGTCTGACTGGAACACTTTAGTTAGAAAAGCTTGTTTGGTTTTGGGGACTAACTTCACATGATTTAACTATACAGGTCTTGAGTCTGTCATTTGTGGTGTCTGTATGATGTTGGTAAGTTATTTGTGGTTTTAATTCCAGGTGACAGGCTCTCAGGCTCCTGTTGACGGTGCTTTGCCTGAACCAGCCAGAACTTGGCAGGACTCTGACCCTGATGATAACATCAAACAAGATGCCAGCCAACAGGTAACATTCAGTTAGACTTTGTTGTAAGAAATCAACTTTGTAGACCTTTTCTTGTTCTCTTAGTTTACAGCTTTTAGTTGGAAAGCTGTTCTTTAGTCAGAAGGTACCTTAAACAGCATTCAGCCAACCATTGGATCACATGGTTTTAGTGGTTCTCCTCATAGAGCCCAAACGAACCAGTGGCACACACACCTATACATGGATATTTGAAACATGCGCCCATGGGTGTCCAACCAAGCCAATCATTCACACACACATAACAGATTTCTGATGGCTACTTGTGGGGCCCTCCGTATGGATCGAAAGTTGTCTTGGTTATTCCAACCAAGCCAATCATTCACACACACATAACAGATTTCTCATGGCTACTTGTGGGGCCCTCCGTATGGATCGAAAGTTGTCTTGGTTATTCCAACCAAGCCAATCATTCACACACACATAATAACAGATTTCTGACGGCTACTTGTGGGGCCCTCCGTATTGACCGAAGGTTGTCTCATGTTTTTAGATCATATTTTGGTTATGGACATTATGGAGGCTGATTATATTACAGCTATAGTTCCACACATCCTCAACAGCAAAACGGCTAAAGTGTCATGCTGAAGGATGCTCCACTACATCCATAAAGATGCTGTTATAGGACCTGATTAGACATCAGGGCTGACTGGAACACTTTAGTTAGAAAAGCTTGTTTGGTTTTGGGGACTAACTTCACATGATTTAACTATACAGGTCTTGAGTCTGTCATTTGTGGTGTCTGTATGATGTTGGTAAGTTACTTGTGGTTTTAATTCCAGGTGACAGGCTCTCAGGCTCCTGTTGACGGTGCGCTGCCTGAACCAGCCAGAACTTGGCAGGACTCTGACCCTGATGATAACATCAAACAAGATGCCAGCCAACAGGTAACATTCAGTTAGACTTTGTTGTAAGAAATAAACTTTGTAGACCTTTTCTTGTTCTCTTAGTTTACAGCTTTTAGTTGGAAAGCTGTTCTTTAGTCAGAAGGTACCTTAAACAGCATTCAGCCAACCATTGGATCACACGGTTTTAGTGGTTCTCCTCATAGAGCCCAAACGAACCAGTGGCACACACACCTATAGAAGGATTGTTAAAACATGCGCCCATGGGTGTCCAACCAAGCCAATCATTCACACACACAACAGATTTCTGATGGCTACTTGTGGGGCCCTCCGTATGGATCTAAAGTTGTCTTGGTTATTCCAACCAAGCCAATCATTCACACACACACAATAACAGATTTCTGATGGCTACTTGTGGGGCCCTCCGTATGGATCGAAAGTTGTCTCATGTTTTTAGATCATATTTTGGTTATGGACATTATGGAGGCTGATTATATTACAGCTATAGTTCCACACATCCTCAACAGCTAAACGGCTAAAGTGTCATGCTGAAGGATGCTCCACTACATCCATAAAGATGCTGTTATAGGACCTGATTAGACATCAGGTCTGACTGGAACACTTTAGTTAGAAAAGCTTGTTTGGTTTTGGGGACTAACTTCACATGATTTAACTATACAGGTCTTGAGTCTGTCATTTGTGGTGTCTGTATGATGTTGGTAAGTTATTTGTGGTTTTAATTCCAGGTGACAGGCTCTCAGGCTCCTGTTGACGGTGCTCTGCCTGAACCAGCCAGAACTTGGCAGGACTCTGACCCTGATGATAACATCAAACAAGATGCCAGCCAACAGGTAACATTCAGTTAGACTTTGTTGTAAGAAATAAACTTTGTAGACCTTTTCTTGTTCTCTTAGTTTACAGCTTTTAGTTGGAAAGCTGTTCTTTAGTCAGAAGGTACCTTAAACAGCATTCAGCCAACCATTGGATCACACGGTTTTAGTGGTTCTCCTCATAGAGCCCAAACGAACCAGTGGCACACACACCTATAGAAGGATTGTTAAAACATGCGCCCATGGGTGTCCAACCAAGCCAATCATTCACACACACAACAGATTTCTGATGGCTACTTGTGGGGCCCTCCGTATGGATCTAAAGTTGTCTTGGTTATTCCAACCAAGCCAATCATTCACACACACACAATAACAGATTTCTGATGGCTACTTGTGGGGCCCTCCGTATGGATCGAAAGTTGTCTCATGTTTTTAGATCATATTTTGGTTATGGACATTATGGAGGCTGATTATATTACAGCTATAGTTCCACACATCCTCAACAGCTAAACGGCTAAAGTGTCATGCTGAAGGATGCTCCACTACATCCATAAAGATGCTGTTATAGGACCTGATTAGACATCAGGTCTGACTGGAACACTTTAGTTAGAAAAGCTTGTTTGGTTTTGGGGACTAACTTCACATGATTTAACTATACAGGTCTTGAGTCTGTCATTTGTGGTGTCTGTATGATGTTGGTAAGTTATTTGTGGTTTTAATTCCAGGTGACAGGCTCTCAGGCTCCTGTTGACGGTGCTCTGCCTGAACCAGCCAGAACTTGGCAGGACTCTGACCCTGATGATAACATCAAACAAGATGCCAGCCAACAGGTAACATTCAGTTAGACTTTGTTGTAAGAAATAAACTTTGTAGACCTTTTCTTGTTCTCTTAGTTTACAGCTTTTAGTTGGAAAGCTGTTCTTTAGTCAGAAGGTACCTTAAACAGCATTCAGCCAACCATTGGATCACACGGTTTTAGTGGTTCTCCTCATAGAGCCCAAACGAACCAGTGGCACACACACCTATACATGGATATTTGAAACATGCGCCCATGGGTGTCCAACCAAGCCAATCATTCACACACACATAACAGATTTTTGATGGCTACTTGTGGGGCCCTCCGTATGGATCGAAAGTTGTCTTGGTTATTCCAACCAAGCCAATCATTCACACACACATAATAACAGATTTCTCATGGCTACTTGTGGGGCCCTCCGTATGGATCTAAAGTTGTCTTGGTTATTCCAACCAAGCCAATCATTCACACACACATAATAACAGATTTCTGAAAGCTACTTGTGGGGCCCTCCGTATTGATCGAAGGTTGTCTCATGTTTGTAGATCATATTTTGGTTATGGACATTATGGAGGCTGATTATATTACAGCTATAGTTCCACACATCCTCAACAGTTAAACGGCTAAAGTGTCATGCTCAAGGATGCTCCACTACATCCATAAAGATGCTGTTATAGGACCTGATTAGACATCCAGAACTGACTGGAACACTTTAGTTAGAAAAGCTTGTTTGGTTTTGGGGACTAACTTCACATGATTTAACTATACAGGTCTTGAGTCTGTCATTTGTGGTGTCTGTATGATGTTGGTAAGTTATTTGTGGTTTTAATTCCAGGTGACAGGCTCTCAGGCTCCTGTTGATGGCGCGCTGCCTGAATCAGCCAGAACTTGGCAGGACTCTGACCCTGATGATAACATCAAACAAGATGCCAGCCAACAGGTAACATTCAGTTAGACTTTGTTGTAAGAAATAAACTTTGTAGACCTTTTCTTGTTCTCTTAGTTTACAGCTTTTAGTTGGAAAGCTGTTCTTTAGTCAGAAGGTACCTTAAACAGCATTCAGCCAACCATTGGATCACACGGTTTTAGTGGTTCTCCTCATAGAGCCCAAACGAACCAGTGGCACACACACCTATAGATGGATTGTTGAAACATGCGCCCATGGGTGTCCAACCAAGCCAATCATTCACACACACATAACAGATTTGTGATGGCTACTTGTGGGGCCCTCCGTATGGATCTAAAGTTGTCTTGGTTATTCCAACCAAGCCAATCATTCACACTCACATAATAACAGATTTCTGATGGCTACTTGTGGGGCCCTCCGTATGGATCGAAGGTTGTCTCATGTTTTTAGATCATATTTTGGTTATGGACATTATGGAGGCTGATTATATTACAGCTATAGTTCCACACATCCTCAACAGCTAAACGGCTAAAGTGTCATGCTGAAGGATGCTCCACTACATCCATAAAGATGCTGTTATAGGACCTGATTAGACATCCAGAACTGACTGGAACACTTTAGTTAGAAAAGCTTGTTTGGTTTTGGGGACTAACTTCACATGATTTAACTATACAGGTCTTGAGTCTGTCATTTGTGGTGTCTGTATGATGTTGGTAAGTTATTTGTGGTTTTAATTCCAGGTGACAGGCTCTCAGGCTCCTGTTGATGGTGCGCTGCCTGAATCAGCCAGAACTTGGCAGGACTCTGACCCTGATGATAACATCAAACAAGATGCCAGCCAACAGGTAACATTCAGTTAGACTTTGTTGTAAGAAATAAACTTTGTAGACCTTTTCTTGTTCTCTTAGTTTACAGCTTTTAGTTGGAAAGCTGTTCTTTAGTCAGAAGGTACCTTAAACAGCATTCAGCCAACCATTGGATCACACGGTTTTAGTGGTTCTCCTCATAGAGCCCAAACGAACCAGTGGCACACACACCTATAGAAGGATTGTTGAAACATGCGCCCATGGGTGTCCAACCAAGCCAATCATTCACACACACATAACAGATTTCTGATGGCTACTTGTGGGGCCCTCCGTATGGATCTAAAGTTGTCTTGGTTATTCCAACCAAGCCAATCATTCACACACACACAATAACAGATTTCTGATGGCTACTTGTGGGGCCCTCCGTATGGATCAAAGGTTGCCTCATGTTTTTAGATCATATTTTGGTTATGGACATTATGGAGGCTGATTATATTACAGCTATAGTTCCACACATCCTCAACAGCTAAACGGCTAAAGTGTCATGCTGAAGGATGCTCCACTACATCCATAAAGATGCTGTTATAGGACCTGATTAGACATCAGGTCTGACTGGAACACTTTAGTTAGAAAAGCTTGTTTGGTTTTGGGGACTAACTTCACATGATTTAACTATACAGGTCTTGAGTCTGTCATTTGTGGTGTCTGTATGATGTTGGTAAGTTATTTGTGGTTTTAATTCCAGGTGACAGGCTCTCAGGCTCCTGTTGACGGTGCTCTGCCTGAACCAGCCAGAACTTGGCAGGACTCTGACCCTGATGATAACATCAAACAAGATGCCAGCCAACAGGTAACATTCAGTGCGACTTTGTTGTAAGAAATCAACTTTGTAGACCTTTTCTTGTTCTCTTAGTTTACAGCTTTTAGTTGGAAAGCTGTTCTTTAGTCAGAAGGTACCTTAAACAGCATTCAGCCAACCATTGGATCACATGGTTTTAGTGATTCTCCTCATAGAGCCCAAACGAACCAGTGGCACACACACCTATAGAAGGATTGTTGAAACATGCGCCCATGGGTGTCCAACCAAGCCAATCATTCACACACACATAACAGATTTCTGATGGCTACTTGTGGGGCCCTCCGTATGGATCTAAAGTTGTCTTGGTTATTCCAACCAAGCCAATCATTCACACACACATAACAGATTTCTGAAATATGGTTTCTTGTGGCTTCTTTGTTGTAAATTTTGGAGCCTTTTCCATGTTTTATATGTAAAATGTCCTGTGATATAAGGTTTTGGCATATTTCAGAGGATGTGTACAGCACCGGTCGTCTACCAGTTAAGATATTGGACAGAAATTTTAATTATTTTGAGCAAAGAAATTCTAGTCTTTATATTAATACAGCATATAAGAGTAGCTTGCAGAAACTAACAACACATTTCTTTTAATTCCCTCCATAGAGCTATCAATTATCAAAGGAGTTTCTCAAAGTGGACTACTCAGACAGTGATGATACTGACAATGATTCCCAAAAGGACTGCTCTGTACCTCTGCAAATCAATCTGCTCAAAATAAGAGTATATTAAATTTGACCAAGCATTCTTATACAGGTGCAGTTAATTTTTGTTTTAGAATATTGCTATACTGTGTTTTTTTTCTGTACTTAAAAATCATCATTTCAGATGGGCTGATCCCAGAAGTGATAGAAGTGACCTCTTGTACCTCCGCATCTCGTGGCCCAAGTAATGAAAAGTCTGCCAAAAAGGGAGGTGAGTTTAGAGTAATCCTTTTCAATATATAACTTTATCACAGTTGCTTTTAAATTGCCCAATTGTTACTACTGTATCAGTATCTAATTATCCTCACATATGCTGCTTACTAAGATTTAGATGACCCAAGCAAGATATATTAAACACCACTTGACTTTTTTTCTTAGACATGTAAGGTCTAAACTTTTGAATTTTGTCATAAAATGAAAATTGACCCATCCTTTCTCATGTGAGTTACAGGTCATTGCTAACCTTGATTATATGTGAGATGTTTGTTTACATCTATTTTTAAATAGAGGTAATGTATACATGACACATTTACCTCAAAAGAGAGAAAGAAAAATTGCTCTAGATTAACCTATTAGTGAATATGCAAATTCACACATTGTCACACCAAGGCAGATACCATTCTTATACAGCTTGCATTTAATTTTTTACACACTATATATTTCCAAATTTACTTTTATCATCTTTGTTTGTCCATGTGTAGCACGTTATCAAAGCAAATTCCCCATACATGTAAAACACTGTCTGAAAAAAGTTTTTCTCTGATTTTTATTTTTTATTTTCCCTGATTTTGCAACAACTTGTATCTGTTCTTAATGGTTTTGTCAGAGAAATGGTGCATCCCAATGTGCTGCCATGGTGGAGTTTGACTGCCTGTGCAACCTCTGTAGGGTCCAGGAATTGCTTCATCTACCAGCAGTGACATTCTGGTCAAATGCAAAACTGCTTAAAAGTAATCAAGAAAATGAGAGACCTCTTTCCCCCACCACCAAAACTGGGGGCATTCTAATGTTACCCTTTTGTGCATCTATTTTTAATTTTGTTAATATCAAAACAGCTGACACTGAAGACCACCTAGCAACTTAAATGACCGGATTAATATCTCAGATATTAACTGATTTACTTATGTCTATTGTAGGCTCATCACTGTTGACAAAGATAGTTGACGTTATAAAATATCTCATTTGAATTATATTGTCGGATAATTGTACATAAAGTGAATGTATTCTTTATGCAATTTTGTTCTAATTAAGTTGTAAACTAAAAAGTGCTCTTCCTATGCCCTTAGGTAACGGAAAAGTTGTGAAAAGAAGCTGGACCCCAGAGGAATGTGCTGCAGTAAATAAACATTCAAGGAAGTATATATTGACAAATCAGGTTCCTGGTAAGCTTGACTGCGAGAGATGCATTGCTGCAGAACCACAAGCACCGAGCTGTTAAGTACTTTGTCAAAAAGAGAATAACCACCATGAGGAGAAAATATGAGTGAAACAGCTTCCCTTAACAGAGATAGAAACACATGGCTGGTCCTGTTTCACCATTTGTTCACTATTTGTTTGTGATTTTTTTTATGCTCCACTTCTCCTGTTCGTAAATGTTAGATTAAATAAGTTCCTTTATTCATTGGCTACATTTGTAATGTGTCCATTTAAAATTTTGACTCGACAATTATTACTTGTAAATCCTGTGTACTTTATAGTTAGCTAAAATGCAGAATTTAAATATTTTAAAATGTACCAATATGACTGAACAAATTGAAGAATATTAAGACTGTGACCAAGGAAAATGGACCAGAATCTGAATAAAGACTTCAGAATGTATTTTAGAATGCACATTTCAATGTATATCTAGTATATTTAGCCAGATGAAAGTATTAATAACACTAACAAAATTTTTAGGTTTTCTCAAATGATTAAGTCCACACAAATGCATGTTTGGGTTAGATTAGGGTTGGGGTTGAACTTGATAGATCCTCTTTATAAAGGCAGACCTAACAAGTCTTAAATCTTAACAGCAAGCTCCATAACTGGCTAAAAAAATAATGTGTGTATAGGTAGACCTCTTAAGGTTGAAATATTAAAAGCGATCCCCATAACTGACTAAAAATCTCATGTGTGTAAAGGTGGACCCCGCAAAGCCGGAATGTTAGAAACAGGCCCCAGATATGACTGAAAAACTGACATGAAAAAAAAAGTTTCAAATTGTGTTTATTGAAAGTGATTTTTAGTAACAAGATTTTTTTTGGGAGTTGCCTGATTTTTTTCATAGTTCTTGGACCACTAGAAAGGGTGGACCCCAGAACTCGGTAAATTAAGTTGGGTCCTGCAGAGGGAGGTTAACAAGGATGTGTGTGTGTGTGTGTGTGTGTGTGTGTGTGTGTGTGTGTGCGTGCAAAGACAGATGCCTCATTGTCTGTCTGCTTGACCTTGGGCAGCGGGCTGCCAGGCTCTGGCTCGGTGTCGCAGACTTTGCAAACATATTAGTGTAACGTTTGCATAAAATGATAAATAAACAGGTGTGTTTACCTGTCGGAGGGGGTGAGGGGGGTCGTGTGAGAGCGGCTACTGTGGCGTCAGAGTGATATGAACGTGTTTGCCTAAAGTGTTGGGTTACGGGTCAGGCTGTCACTTTTATTACCACGTTGTCAGACGCCTTCAAGAAAAGAATAAAATCATCGTAAGTTTTTAAGAATACGGTCAAAAAAATTTCATCAGCTGGGTTCCGACCCAGCTGATGAAATCAACGCACTGCAACGAGGTGGCAGTTGGGGAATCGTTTTGAGAGTGCAACAGTGATTTACAAGCTCCTGGGCCAGTGTGGCCGGCCGGCCAATTTGCAGGTGTCAAGCGCCAGTGCGACTTGAACTCAAACTGCTCAATGGCCCCATTATGAACCCGACACCCCGTCCCCCCCCCCAAAAAAAAACGCGTGAATAACTGGAAGTGACACCCTTTAAATGCTTCAATTGTGACTTGCCTGGAACGTGTACTTGCCGTGCTCCACATTGTCATCTGTTAGTCGAACCTGCTGAGGTCAGTGGGAGGGGAACCTGTTGGGACAAACAAGTTCTTACATTGCAGGAAAAGTCAGAACCTGTTTTATAATAGCGAGCCTTATCTTTTATTAATCATTATCTTTTTTTTAATTTCTCTATGTCGCTACTCTCTATGAACGGCAACAACGTGGAATAGAGGAGGCAAAGTTGATCCAACAATTTTCCATTTTTTTATATGACTTCTTTTTAGTGTAATAATCATTTTTTTCCCCAAAAAATCTAATTTAATTTATACCAAAAACATTTTTCCTTAAACGAATCATAGAATCTTTTCCCAATATGACTTATAAGTTCCATTACTTTATCAATTTTTTTAAAAAGGATATAATTTTTTTAATCTCATGAATGTCAAATGATTCTGATATGTACCACTTTTCTTTCTCAACAGTAATATACTCCCCAGCCCTAGGGGTGTCATCATGGACTTGACAATTTTACGCACAGGCGTAAAATGTAATTGATGCCTTTCCTCGCTGATGTCATCAGATTATTGCGGTAGGGGGGGTTGATGACGACACACATTTTTTCAATTAGATCCAGCGTGTAACAAAGCCGTTGCGAACACGCGTCCCTTAAACATCACACATGTGCTCTATACGTGTTTGCGTGTGTGTGATTGCTTCCAGGAGGTGGTAATAACCAGAGACAGATGACGTCATGCTAATAAAGACGTTCAGAAATACGGGAATGTGCCGACGTCGTTGCCGCTGACGACAAGTGACAGGCGCCCGTTGCATTAGCCGCCAATCAGCCAATTAGCATCCGAGGCTAAAAGTCATATGTCAACAATGGGGGAACTTCATGGAAGCCATTAAAAGGGAGGGGGGGGGGGGTGGCCCTGACCCTGACGGACACCAAAGGTCAGGGTTCAAGCAGGACCATTATCGACCCTGCAAAAGTGGCAGAACGAGATGGTGTGCTTCGGTGTGTGTGTTGGGGCAAGTAGGTCAGTGCCCCACTGCCTCCAACAGATGGCACTGTTACACAGAAGCTTTTCACGCGGAAAATGCATACAGTAAATAAGTAAAATGCTTTACACCACCAAAATGCTCTCAGGCCCACGACTGGAAGACACTCACAGCATAACTGAAATGCTCACACACATGAGTAAAAAACAATATGATACGTGTTTGCTCAACGTTATTTATGGAGCATGTTTAAAACAACAAAATGGTTTTGAGACAACAAGCTTGAGTTCCTGTTATTCGGCAGAGTCATCTGACAATTAGACACACACACACATGGTGAGGCACACAAATACACACAAAGGCTGTTGACGGGTTTGTGCGGGTTTGTGCGTGTGTGTAATGAGGCGGCCTCTGGGGCCACGTTTAATTGTTTAGTCATCGTCTCCATGCTCAGTTTGTCACAGTCAATATAGCCACATTAGACCAGACTATGAGGGGAGTGGGCTTTGTTTTTTGGGGGGGGGCGGGCACCCTTCGCACGGGCGCCAATTTAAAGCATCCCGCCCGAGTCTTCTTTCACTTTCTTAAGAGCAGACTAAAGGGACGTTCGATATCACTTTTTTTAAAAGACAATTATGACAATTTTGTAGGTTAAAAACCTTGCATGGTCTGCTGCATTTCATCAATCTATTTAGACACAGTGTGGCGCTAGCTTATCTTTTAGCTCCGATGCTAACACTATCATTGCGACTAATGTGCAGGACAACAAGCAACAAAGATTTTATTAGGCTCGCATGACTGATGAAAGCACTTTTTACATGCACGAGTGCAGCACCTGATTGGCCGGAGCATTTTGTCCTAAACGCCTGTCACTGCTAACTGTGACTGAGCGCCATGACTGGCGTGACCGTAGCCAAAACATGTCACAGAGCGCACGATGGCCTCGGAGATAAGACGCGCACGCCTCCCTCCTTTTCGTCCGGGCCTCGACCCCAAGCGGCGCACCCTCACTCAGCATCTGCGGACCACCAAGTGAGAGTCTATCTGACCTCGGCCTGACCTGCCTCACCTCGCTGTCGTCAACTCTGACACGCGAACACTCAGTCCAACAGGATAAAACCAGCTCATCCAAAGCATTTTTTCACCACAAATTAATTTCAGCCTAAATTTTAAAATTATATTTAAATAACAAAAAAGTGTAATTGCACATCCACTCCAATAGATGGCAGTGGAACTCTCATTGTCAGACGATCAAATAAACCAGCTGCATTTGCCGAATCATTATCATTACACCATCAAGGAGAAGGAGATATTTTCAACACTTTAGATTCATCAATAATTTGAAAAATAAATGCTAGACCGAGCCGACCGAGTGCAGGATGACTGAAAATCAATCATCGCTTTCCCGTAGGCCCCAAAAATTGTAAAAGATGACGCCTGGTCAGCCCAGTTTAATAGTGGCACTTTGAGAAAATATGGCGTGAAATGCAGCTAAGTGTGGTCATATAACTCGGGTGTTTTACGGCACCGTCAGGGGCGATGGCGCTCGGAGACCTTCGGTGTCCGAGACAACGTGCGGTGGAAGGCTGACCTTGCTCCGTGCGTGATGGGGAGGGGACGTTTGCGGTCCGTCCGGGGATCGTAAATTTGCTCAGATTTACAACAATGGCCAGTTCGGGAAACACTTTTTTAAGACTTTTTGTACACTCTGAGAAAAGTTTGTGCATAAATGCTGAAAAGCTGAAGTGTTTAGCTTCCCAGGTGGTTATGAGGCAAAGTGACGACGGCAAGCCATGTTTTGGTTTATTGGCTTGTTGATTTCAGCCACCTGCATGGCGGCATGGCGGCGCGTTCAAGGACCTCGCCATCATTCTCCAACACAGCTCAACATAAAGCATCAGCAGTGACATGTGACCTCGCTAACCCGCTCACAACCTGTCTGATGAGACATTTAGGAAAAAAAAAGATTAAGAACATTTGCTCGTGACCTGCATATCACCCCGTGGTGATTTGAATAAATGCTTAATATTGGCGAAATTAACGAGCAAGAATTTAAAAGCTCTTTTGTGCAGACGAAATATTCTAATCTCTCTCAAGTATAAGAAGACAGGCATGTTAAGCTCAATCTTAGCTCAAATAATGACAATGCCTCTTTGGAATTAAACGGCCTGCAGGTTTGGAGAACCTGTTCCATTTTGGTGAGGTTTATCACCGCAGAGGTTTCCGACTTTTCATACAAAGCCGCTCTGAGTTACTTCAGGGGGTTACGTGAGTTACTTTTTCCACTATTTTGTTTGGTAGTCACTCTGTTTATGGACGACCTAATTCTTGATTCATACCGCAAACTGTTTGTTATGAATCGGTCAATTATGTCAGAGAGTAACTTTGGATACTTAGTTACTTTTTCATACATACCTTGCGGGCCAAGATTTGAGTTATGACCAAGTGTAAGATGCCACTTGAGCAAAGTCAAAACAAAATGGACATGGGCAAAATATTAGCTCAAAATATTTTTCTCTAAAAATTCCGGGAAATAGCCAACATTTTTCTTACTGGCAATGAGCTGCTGTAGGCCACAGCTCATGACCAGAATCTCACACGCCGACAGCGGGCCAAACGTTCCCAAGAGAAGCTCCCTCACTTGAACGGGAAATTTGTCAATTTGGGAAATGTAACATAGAGTTCCCGGGGGTGGTGGTGGTGGTGGGAGGGGGGGGGCGTAACCGAAAGAGGTCAAAGGTTTTTTTGTGCGCGGCGGTGAATGGAGGCGCGATGAAGACAGAGCTGCATTTAAGGGGCCCACAAAGCCCGACGCCTGGAAATAAACAGCTCCCGCGTCCCGTCTCCTTTTGGAGCCGATGGAGTCCATCAAAGAAGATGGTAATGTCGCCACTCAATACAAGCAGACTGAAAGAATGTCACATAATCAACACGGCCCAGGAAAAAACAGACATAAATTGAGCTTTAAATATTTGTAACCCCAGTTACAGCTTTTAATCATGAGTGGCGTTGCCATGCGGGGCCCCTCCCGCTTTGTGTCATTATTTGCAGGGGGCTTGTGGGTTAATAAGCTGTGTAGTGAAAGTGTGAATCAATAATGGCGTCTGCGGGACAGTGGGAAGCGCGTCGGAGCGTGAAGTCGCAGCGAGCTCGCTTCCTGCATGGTCAGGTGGTCGACGGGGGCTGCCGGAGCCCCACACCCTCCAACCCCAGCACCGCCAAATATGCACACGAGAAACGTCAAAAAAGAAATTCAACATTTCGGTTGAGGCCGGACTCATCCATCACTAGCCCAAAGCTACGCGTGTGCCGGGTGGGGGGTGCTGTTTGATGTGGAGGGGTCAAAAAGGCACCTTTCCTTTGTTTCTAAGTTTGTACAAACAATGATGAATGGAGGTGTTCCTAATATTTTGGTCTGGGTTATTTGGGGGTAGACACAAACATCAACCCTGAAATCGGTCTCCTCCATCTTGACACTATCACACGTTCTCGGGCCAATTCGCAGCTGGATATTTTTGGCTTCACCTCTTCACCCTGCGCTTCATTTGTCTACGCCCCCTGGGGGACGGAGGGCGCAATCATTCATCCCACCAATGCAAAAAAAAAAAAAAAAAACTGGACTGGATTTAGTTGTCCTGCGTGACACGTTTGACGGGCGCCGTCAGGAAGGCTCGCAACGGCGTTGCCGCCTTTTTGTCTCCCCCGTGTTTTCTCTGCTGTCAAGAGGGAAGTGTGATAAAGTTGCCGATTGTTTTACGCCGGGGGTTACGGGAAGGTCAGATCCGAAATCAATGAGGAAGCGGCTCAGCTCTCCGCTCTATTTCTGCCGAGCGAGAGGGAAAGAGAACGAGGTGGCCTAAGATATCGGAAACGGGCAGGGATCGTTAAGGTGACAGATGGAGGAAGGATGAGAGGCGTGTGAAATGTGAAACACAAAAAGCTTGGAATGGAAACACGGTGGCGCTGATAAGCACAATTTTATCTGCCATTGGAAACAATGTTAGTATCAGTTCATATTTTAAAATAGTATAATCAGGATTTTTTTTTTTTTGCCAATAGCTTCTGGCAACATTGACTATGTAAACATGCTAGCCCTCAGCTAATGCTAATGGTCCTAATGGTCACATTAGAAAACATTTGCGCTATATTATTGCTTTACGTAGCTATGTTAGCAGAAAATAATTCCAATCATCTCCATTTATGACATCATTGGGAAAAGACCAATATTAGCCTCCATTCTGCTTTGTTAGAATTTCACGAGTTCGGTGCGTACACGATTTCTCAGGCTAAAGAATTTATTTTCTCATGTAACCATTTTGAGAATGCTGCTAGCATAACTCCTTTAAGTCCACACATTCTGCTTAGCATCAAATAAATGAGCTTACATCGAGATCGGCACTATACGTCCTCGGTGGTAACACTAAACACTTTCTTTATTCGTGTCCCTAAAGTGTACGTAACTGCATTTATGGCCGTGTGCCAAGATGAAGTTTGAGCCTCCCTGAGCTGTTGTTCTCAGAGACGTTTTATGTCCTCCTGGAGAGCCGTGAAGTCGGACCCGACCCGACTCAACTGTGCTCGTAAATGCCACTCCGTGTCTACATCGGTCCAAGAGGGAAAAAAAGACCCGATCACAAAGTCATCATGAGTTCAGTTAAGGAGCGCCAAGGGCCTTTGGTGGAAGTACTCGCCTGCTTCGAGTACCAGGAGGCGTTTATTGAGGGACCTACTCAAAGTTCCTTTCCATACAGAAAGAAGTAGGACGGCGGTGTTTATTTTCGATGACTCGGTGGCGGTGTCTGTCTTAGCGGGAATTACCTAACTGTCACAACATGTATTTTAGGGATAGTGTTTATTTGAGGGAAGTGTTTAATGGAGACATTTTTTTTTCTTGGTCAGAAATTTTGATCCATCTCAGGGTGGCAATTGGATCTGCATCTGCTTGAGGGATTTGTTGATTCCTGTTAAGCACATAATTTTAGATTGTTGTTTGTTTTCTTGGCACTACGAACGAACGCTGCCAATCTGCAGATGAACTATTGGGCGCAACGCACCATTCAAGCGTTTGAAGTGGAACTGGCTTGCGGCGAGCGCAGGCAGCCGATTGGCCTAAGCAAAACATCAATTACTCCAGATTGTTGTCGGAGGCCTTTGGTTTTGGCTGGCGAACACGCGATGTGTTTAGTGCGCTCTGACAGGGTCCAGAGCGCCGTAAAACCCGCCGTTTTGCTCTTTGGGAGATTGACGCCGCTCCCAGTGAACTTGGGGATATCCGTGTCCTTGGCGCTGCATAATTTTTTTTGCAGGGGGGTGGGGGGGGGGTTAATCGTTTCCCCCCGCCGCTTGTTAAACACACTTCATGAGAGGCCTGTGGGATGCCGTGTCATTGCCTGCATCTGTTGCAGGGCGTATCTCATTCTTGTTGATGATTACCAAAAAGCGACGCAAGTGTGTGAAGACGAGTGAAGATGTTTTTGTGGCGTGAAACGCGTTCAAAGCGACTTGTCCTCACAGAGACGCAACAAGGACCACACGAGACTTGATGGATATCAAAGAGCCACGTTCATTTTCTGAAATAACGTAGCCCTGAGTCCAAAAAGTCAAATCGGGGCATGTTTCATGTCGAGCTCTTAGCGTGAGTCAAATGTTTATTTGTGACAAGTAAACTGTTACCAGCCCAAAACCGCAAAAATGTTTTGCACATTCTTACATGGTGTGGAAGCTTTTATACAATTTTGCACCATAAAGGCCTTAACATCTAAAAATTTAATTACTCAAAGGCCTTCAAAGTAATTTTTATTTAATGTATATTTAAAGGCGACTTTTATTTGTCATAAGTGAATGATGCCCTGAATTAATTGAAGCATGGCATCCATTTTAGGGAGGAATAGATTTTAAATATCTAGTTTTTATTTGCCTTGAGTGGATGATGCAACGGGCAGATAATTGAGGTATGTTTTGGAGTTGTTTTTTTTCTGTATTACTTTGTAAATGACATACCTGGCAAATAATTGGAGCATGTGCTAGAAAGGAATTTTATTATTTTAATTTTTACATTATTTTTTATACATATTTTGTCTTTTTATTTCATTTCATTGTATCATCTTATTTTTCTTCAGTGGAGTATGGTATCTATTTTATGTTAAATTTGGCCTTTTCCAGTGGCCCTTCATCGAGACAAATTTGGCCTAGATTTTATTTATTATGTTGATTATAAAGAATATCATCCACAAAATGGCTGCGCTCTCAACCCAAATCCGTGAAAGCATTCAACCCAGATTAGCATACATTTCAGGGATTATTCCCATTTTGGGAATTTAGAGTGATATGTGTTAAAAGTTCAGCGCGGTCATGATTTTTTTTAAGAGGGCTGTCTAATACTCCTGAAATAAGTTTTTGTTAGATATCATTTGACAAAAGTTGGTTTCTGTAAGGCAAGTGATCCCTAAAATAACCTCTTTTCTGGGGAGGACTTTCAAAGGTTGGGTGAAAGCACTATTTGATGAAATGAAGAATTCTTTAGGCGGCTCGGTGGCGCACTGGGTAGCACGTCCGCCTCACAGTTAGTAGGGTGCGGGTTCGATTCCACCTCCGGCCCTCCCTGTGCGGAGTTTGCATGTTCTCCCCGAGCCCGCGTGGGTTTTCTCCGGGCACTCCGGTTTCCTCCCACATCCCAAAAACATGCTTGGTAGGCCGATTGATCGCTCCAAATTGTCCCTAGGTGTGAGTGCGAGTGCGAATGGTTGTTTGTCTCTGTGTGCCCTGCAATTGGCTGGCAACCGGTTCAGGGTGTCCCCCGCCTACTGCCCGATGACAGCTGGGATAGGCTCCAGCACGCCCGCGACCCCCGTGGGGACTAAGCGGTTCAGAAAATGGATGGATGGAAGAATTCTTTGACTTGTTTGTTTTGTTTTGCAAATTTTGCAAATGCAACATTAGGTAGTCGCTCACTTGCTATTTTAATCGTTATTCAACGAAGCATTTCTTTGTCACTGTTTGCAAGAGATCGCTAGTTTTAATTTTTTTTCATCGATCTAATTGACAGTAAAGAACCTGCGCAAACGCCAGCGCTCTGGAAGAACCCGTAAGCGTCCGTGCCGTATGGGATGTTCATCGGAGTTACTGCTGGGCCGTGTTCCCAGAAATAACAAAAGCTTCCCTTCTTGGAAGATGGCGAGAACGGCACCAGATGCGCGCACGTGAGAGACGGCGGCTTTGTGTTGCCAGATCGCACTTTTTACACTGCACGGCTCCCGCGGCAGCCGATGGACGGACTCTTATTAGGTCAGCTGGAAATGAGCACAATCCCCCCGGGCTGGGATTTATCCCACATCTCTTCCAATTAGCTTGCGCAGAGCTTCGGGAGATAATTGCCGCGGCGGCGGTGCCGAGACAACCTCTGCAACCGCTACATTCCCATCTCATTCCGCACTCCACGAAGGGATCAACATCCCCATCGCTCCTTCTTAATCCAGCTCCGAGCCCCCCTCTCCCCCTCCCTCTCAGAAAACCATCACATCCCGTGAGCTCGCTTCCGCTAAGTACTTACATACGCTAAGCAAGTTTGGTGAAGTTTTGCATGTGTTGTCATTTCATCATCTTTAACGATGGGGCGGGGAGGGATTAGCGACATTGCCTTTTTGATCCGATAATCCTCGGCTCCAATCCAAATCCCAAACTTTTTTTTTTTTTCGCCTTTCTCTGCTCAGCCACCGATGGAAAATTGACCCTTGAAAACGAGACGGGATTCAGGCAGCGGCGGGGACATGTGTTTGCCACCGAGGCCGAGGTACACAAAAACTGGACGGACTAACAATGAGATTTATTCATTGTAGCAAGGAGCTAAGACACCGGCAGCCATCTTGGGTCGCTAAACGCGCCTACATTTCTGATTTCTTTGCAAATTTGCAAATATGCAGAACATCAATGTCACAAGTTCATGGGACAAATAGTCCAATTGAACTTGTGAGTGTAGGCCGGTGCTTCTGAAAGTGTTCAGGTTGGCCAGCCGCTCGAATCAGGTGACAGGTGAGGGCGGTAATTCACAGCCCGACGAGAGAGATGAGCCTCAACTGGCCCGTCGTCGAGGAGATTAAACGGCTTCTACTTTGCGTGGAGATATATCGCCCGGTGGCATTAATCAGCCAGCGAGCAGTCCCAAGGTGCCGTAATTGCATCTGCGCATGAAACTGAGCTGACGGTCCTCCACACACACGCGTACACACACGCGCACGCACACACGCACACATACACTGTAGCATGTCTGGGAAATTCCGCACGTGATCGATGGGCGCATCCTTCACGGCACGGAGAGGAAGAAATATTTACGGCATCGTAGACGAAACATTTCCTCTCCCAAATTTGCCCTTGAACTAGAATCGCACTCGGGTAAACAACTGCCAAATGACATTTTGTTTTTCATAATGAGGCCCGATTAAATCGGTTTGATATCGATTGTGGACTCACCACCAGTCGGGGTGATGTTTGACCATGACAGTTTCCACCATCAGTTAAAATTTCTTTAAGTGTTCCATTGAGGGTTAAGATGGACTAATTCAATTGATGTTTGATTACCTGAAATCACAACAGAGCAATTAATTCAATGAAATAATTCAAAAAAGGTCGGTGCCTAAACTGTTATCCGACTGTGCTGAAATCTTAAAGATAGAACATTTGTGTTGGCTCACATTCCATTGTGTACCTAATGAAGTGGCTGTGGAGTGGAGGCTTCATTGTCCGGTGGATCCATGTCCCACTTCTGCCGTGTGCGACCCCTCACTCCCTCCCCCCCTCCCTCCATCATCCATCCCACCAGCAGCGCTCGCTCGCTCGCACGAGGCTCGTGGTCGCACACTGGAACTAATTAACTAAACCCGAGCCCGCGCTTTATGTCGACGAGGTCTGCGAGCGGAGAGCGACAGGAACTTAATTACATGCTGCCGCAGCCCAGAATAGCCAGTGAAGGTTTCAACTGCAAAGCGCGTGTGTGCACTTTGCAAGCCGCGAGGGGGGATATTACAGTCAAGTCTTGCATTGTGGGCCTTCGCAAAGACTTAAGTGTCAGTACACCAGATTTATGTTTGTCCTCCTTTTTGGTGCATCTACAAGGACTTGACTTTAAGAGACTTTGGAACATCACAGAAGGACCTTTGCCGCAAGTCAGGGCCTCCGCTGGCCCAAACAATCACAAGTACCAATTTTAAATCAAGACTTCTAAACGATTAACTTAATGGTTTCATATTAATTTGGTCAAAGGTCGTGCGCATTGCCTTGGAACACTTTTAAAATTCTAACCCTGGCTGACAATCCGTAGATTTGATCTGGGAGAGAGAGTCGGCCTCCGTTCTTTAGACTTTCAGCTGTCAACACAAGAAAACCACGTGGAATTCCCCCGAGCGTGGCTAAATGATGGCCGAGCACTCACCGGTTCGTCTTTGTTGTTTGCCGGTAAAATGACAACATGCATATTTTTGTCAACCGTCTAATTACAGATTAATCATTCAAGTGGGTGTGGCCCCCGTCCCGCATCCACAATGCAGGTTTGTCGGGCAATCCCGCAAACCACACTTATCCACTGTCGCACGCCGCACTCTTTCGAACCCCCCTTCCCCTCCCAGACCAGGCATGCTGTGTTCTGGCGGGGAGCAAATTGAAGGTTTAAGATCCGCCTTTTGATGGACGGCAACAAAAAACAGGACGTCGCAGCTGGCTAAGCTGCACTTTGACAAATGTATTTCTGCACTACAAAGTCCCGCCGTTGCACGCTGTCCTTCCCACGGTACCGTTCCCAAAAAAAAAAAAAAATGATGGGTACGGTTCAACTTGCTTTGTCCAGAAGAGCGTAAATGTTGACGCATGACCCGGTCTGGGCTGCTCCTGTTTCCAATCGTCCTGTCCAAGGCCAAACATCATATCGCCTCATCTACTGTATTTTATTTCGGGAATCATTCGAATTTAGTTGTTCATCAAACTTTTCTCCGGGTTGTATCAAATTTGGAAGACATTTTCATGTTCGTGTAACTTCAAAATACCACATTTGGGAAAACATAGCAGGATGTTTTTGCTTAGATTTCCTGGAGGCTTCCCCATCCATGCTTTTATTATTCTTTCTTTTCAACTTCACTTGACGGAAGACGCTCGGGTAATTAAAACCAAACGACGCATTTGCCTCCCAGCTGCTTGCGTTTAATGAAAGCGTCCCGTTCTTCAGCTACCAAAGTTATTTGTCACCACAGAGACAAAAGCAACATTGAATTAGCAATCAGACGTCTTAAAAAAAGAGAAACCCGACTTGTAAATGAGCGTCTGGAGTGCGACGCTGGCGGGACCACATCAAGGAGCACCACAAGCATCCCTTTTAGGAGCTTCGGAACCAAAAACAACTCACATTTCCAAAGTTGACACTTACGGAAAACATACAAGTCAAGCGTCATCCGATATTCTGCACCCCCCGTGTCATAGGTTCCTCCAGATGGGATTTTTTTTTCTGAAACCTTGCGACCTTTTGAAACATGCGTGATCCCGCCGACGCCCCCTCCCCGACTGCAAAAGTCAGAGCACAAGCTTGTTTTTGTTGTTGAACGGCTTTCCCGCTGTTTTGACTCGGCCCATGAGCTCATTCTTTGACATAAATGAAGTCCATCGGTAAAACATGTTAAGCTACACAAAAAAGTGTTAAGAAACACAGAGAGAAACGTGATGAAACGCAGCTGCTGGGTGAAACGGAACGTTTCGGCCAATCGCGAGGAAGATTTCTGTTTTTCAGTTGACCCTCCTGTCATGTTCTGTACGCTGAGATAAGTTTGACCGCAACAGAATAGTGAGGAGCATTTCTAAAATACAGTTTCATCAAATCGTTGGCAACACCGCGTGAGTGTCACTTTGTTCCGTGGACTGCAGCGCTCGAACTCGGACCATGGGCCTGACCCACGTCCCCGAGACGGGCAGAGCATATCAACTTCAAGTTCGAGTGCAGTGGTCAAACTACTCCCAAGTAATAATGAGGCATTAGAAGAAGAGGTGGCTGACTGCAACTAAGTCATTCCGCATGAAGTCAGGACCGACACACACACACATACACACACGCACGCACACACACACACACACTGGCATGGGCTGATGAGTGTCCGATGACACGAATGCGCAGCAAGGTCGCTTTAGCACTCGATCACGCGCATGCTCTGCGACACCATAAAACACGCAGCGAGGACGGCGTCTTAGACTCGGATTTGGATCACTGTCACATGATGTCAACGCGTTCATCCCTCACTCTCAATGAGGCCATTAGGCTGCAGACCAAACACACCAAACGGGCGACTTGCTTCCGTCGTTAGAAAGGCGGCCGTAAAGACATTGAAAACTGAGCGTGAATACAAGATTGTAATTTTGTCTGTTAGTTGTTTCATTAGTTTGTAAATTCGTTTGTTCATTTGTTAATTTGACCCTTTGTTAAGTCTTGAGTTCATCAGTTTACGAGATAGTCGTCTATTTGCATTTTACTCTTCAGGAATTTCCAGAATCGACAGCTACTTGCAACGTACTATAACGTCGTAGCATACCAACGTAGCATAACGTCGTAGCATGTAGTTTGTAAGTTAGTTCGTTCATTCGTTAATTTGATAATTTGTTCGGTCCTGAGTTCATCATTTTACGAGTTAATCTCATCTATTTGCATTTTGCTCTTCAGGAATTTACAGAATTGACCCCTACGTAGCACACGTCGTACCATATCAACATAGCATAACATCGTTGCATACCAACATAGCATAACATCGTAGCATATCATACTATAATGTTGCGTAACATCGTAGCGTATAAATCTAGCACAATCCACGGTAACGTCAACATTTTTAACGGAATTTCTTTAGGTGCTCTGCCAACTGAACAAATTTTCAACGACATTACCGATACTATGAATCATCTCTCAAAGTGACTCGGAAAAACACCCTGGATGAAGCAAAAAGCCCTAAGCTGCAAAACACGTGCAAAAGCCCATAAAGCTGAGTTGGGATCCCAGTCAGGTGGTTTTGTCACTACAGGCAAGAAGAAGGAGAAGAAGTCATTTGATCCACGGCTAATATAAAACATACTGACATCAGCAGCTTTAAACTGGATCCTCTTAAGAAGCACGCTGTGGTCAGACCGTCACGCTGGCTGCCGTTCACGCCTAAAAGCACCTTAACACACTTTCCCCTCCGTGTGTGTGTGCGTGTGTGTTAGTTAATGAGCGCTACCTTCGGAATGTGTGTGCCCGTGTGCGTGCGTGTGTGTGTGAGTCGATGCACCCTGGCGGCTCTTTCCGTGTCGCGGCATGTTTTAGAGATTATGGTGACTTTTACTTTTAATGACATAATTTGAATCACATTTCTTCCACAAAAATTCATTTGCAGCACACATTTTCCCTCTCAGAATTCTGGAAAGTCCACAACACGTCTTGAAAGTGTGCATCACAATCACAGTATATCGGTCCGCTGATTCGGTTCTGAATCTTGAGCTATTGTCTCATGTTTGCTAATGCAACATAATGGCAGGAGATAATAAAATGTTTTGTTTGATTGTTAACGTACGTAAGCTCAACTCTGCGTGAGCCTTTGCTCCTCGCTGTGTTTTCCTTTTGCATGCACATAAAAGCTGAGCTGACATGTACGGGCGAGTCAGCGGGTGGCATTGTACGAGATGCACCCCACCTCGCCGCCCCACTTCTGGTCACTCATGAATACATCCCTAATTGAATTCACCGGAGACAAACGAGTGTTAATTGGCAGGATAACGATGACGGCATCCTACTATTCACAGGCCAGCCTGGAGAAAGGTGGGGGGACTCTTGCCCACCGCAGGGCTGTTCTTCACAGCAGGGGAGCCTAAGGGGTGGGGAAGGGGAGGGGGGGTCCCCCTGGGGGGCTTTTATACAGTTCTTTGTGCTCTTTCACTTTGCCAGGAAGCAATAAAACAATAAAAAAAAAAAAAAAGTCAGACGAGATGAGAGTTGAGCGCTCCAGTCCAACGACCCGCTTTTGGCCTTGCTGTGAAGGAGCGCGCTGTGAGGGTGACTGAAGCCGTGCCCAAGCTCAACAAACAACCAGGGATTCTCAGACTTGATTTTTTTTTAAGATTGGTAAGAAAGGATGCTCACGTAAGCGCTCGGTCAGCCGTGAAGGGCGCCGGCCAGTTGATTTTGCAGCTGCTCTTTTCCTTTTATTGCGTTCCTTTGCCGGCCCGTCAATAATAAGAGGTGGCGAGCACGCCGTAGCCGCTTCATATTGCGTGATAAATTCTTCATGAGGTAATATGAGAGCAAATGTTCAAACGCTGAAAAAGAACACACGCGGCAAAACAACTGCTGAGCTAGCGAATGCTGATGAAGGGAATGAGAGGAGGAGTAACTTTAGCTTTAGCTGTTAGCAGGCGGATTCTGGAGTGGGAAATGGCAGTAAGAAAAAAATTCAAACATGATTATTGTGCAAAAAAATGCAAAAACATGCTAATAGAACCACAGCGTGTGATTTTTGACGCCAACAAAATCAGGAAGGAATGCACGCTTATGTTTTAAGTACGATTTTCAACGGGTAGGCATATTAGCTTGGCTCCAGAAAATATTCTGTGGGTCTTGAAAAGTCAGTCAAAATGTTTTGGCTTGTTAAACCCCCAAATTTTCTAAATACTTTCAGTATGGGAAAGCTCTGAGAATTTCTTTGGCTTCCGAAGTCAGGTTTTGGCCATCCTTTGGCGGCACTTTATCAGCCACAGCATGAGCCCAAACTAATGTTTCCGCTCACCTCCATCTCCCGCCGCCTTCCTCGCTGGCAGCCCTTCCCAACATATACATCACAGGTGCGCGCTGACCATAAAGAGGATTTAACCTCCATGAAAGAATGTTGTGGAGGTGAAGTGGAAGGCCAGGTAACGCTTGACTGGGCTGGCGGTGCTAAAAGCCGCCCCGAAAACACGGGAATGGTTTTCGCGGCTGACGGACGGATGGCCCTCGGCACTGACGCAACCTCCTTGCATAAGGTGGTTGCGTAAAATGCTACAACACGGTCCCTCCCAGATTGTGATTTTGGTACTGCTCGATTGTTGCAGCTGTCTTTTTTTGGGTGTGGATTTATGGAGCCAAAGACCTGAGTTAAGGCTCAAAAGCAAGCACCAAAGCCACGTCGACGTTTGAAATTTTCCACTTTCCCCTCAGAATTATTTCATACGATTCAATCAAGCCCGTCTGGCTCGGCTACTCCCCCGAGTCAAATTTGTGTAAACATGTCAAAAAGCATCGAGCAAAGTCGGCGGCCAATCGGCGGCTGGCGCTGGCGAGGTGGACTTTCAACAAATTGTCTTGAAATGATTAAGAAGTCAGGTGACGTTTCACGCGTCCGTCCGACTGGCCGGCTTGTGAAGTCACGTCTGCGGCCGTGGAAAAAAAAAAAAAAAGCCAAAAAGCATACTGGGCACTTTGTGTGATTTGTGGTGCCCGGGAGGCAAAGTGAATGTTGCGGTGCCGTCCATGCGGAAATTGTGAAAGTGAAACGCTCCCCTCAAGGAGCGCTGATTATGTGTTGGAAGTTGGAAAGTTCCACAAAAATGTTTTACCCAATCATCACATCTTGGGTCAAGCTTGATATGGGCGCTTGAGTTTCTTCTTGCTCTATCATGAATCTCCCTCGTGGGAGTTCCAGAAAGCCGTAAGGAGCAAATGAAGGAAGACAAAGTATTGAGGTTGCACTCTCCAAGAAAGATGGGTGGGGCATTGTGGTTGGAAGGGGGCGGGGGGAAAAACAGTTCCCAATGGCTTCTGGAACCTTCCGTGGCAAACTTGCACACTTTACATTGGTTTGTGTCTTCCTGTGCTACAAATATCTCCAACAGAAGCGCACATTAAAAACTTCTGGAAAAATGCTTCTGGAACGTTCCATATTTAAATGCTGTGGGGGGGGTGGGGGGGGAATAGGGGGGGGGGGGGGGTGATTCCCATCTCACAAGAAAAGTGCGGCGATGTATCCCGGGAGTTACATCGCCTACTGTGTAATTACCAGACGGGTGAAGCGACTTTAGACCTCACACACACACACACACACACACACACACACACACGCACACACACACACACACACACACACACACACACGCGCGCACACACACACACACACACACACACACACGCACACACACACACACACACACACGCACACACACACACACGCACACACACACACAGTATCAATGTCAAACGACGGAGGCAAACACGAGCTCTTCTCGGGCGATGACAAATGGCGTGTAGAAAACAGATGCTTCCCCCAAAGGCCAATGAATCACATTGCATGTTATATTCATTAATGTGTCAATCGTACAATGAATTTTCATTTTGGGCTCGTAAATATCATCGGCAATAAATTATGCTTGAAATGAACTCGTGTAAGACAAACATGGGCGAGAGCCCCCCCCCCACACACACACACACACACATCCCCGCCACCATATATTCAAGTTGAGCTCAAGTGAAACATGTTGTCGGAGTAAACGTAAAATCACGGGAGTATTTGTACTCGGATAGCTCCATTCCTTCAGCCAGCGCTGGCATTCACGAGTGTCCAGATGTTGGTCTGCGGGATACACGATCCGGCGCTTATTAAAGTAAGCTTATGTGTAATTAAGCCTCCCGATGGCTTTTGGGCCGGCGGCTCATTTTTAAGCCCTCTCGCTCCGGCTGTCGCCCTCCTGGTGACGAGCGAGGCGTAAAAGCTTTTATCGGGTGGCGGCGGAAAAAATGACAGGCTGTTGAAAAGCGAGCAGCGGCGGCCGTGGGGAAGCCATGCCCCCCCCCTCCCAACACGACCTGGTTATTCCTAAACTGTCCTCAATTTACCCCGGAGACAAGTGGGGGGAAATCATGGCACAGTGAAGGTACTCTCATGCCTGTGGGCAAGGAGAGGCACATTCACACTTTTAGCAAGAAACCTGCTGCAAGCCACAACTCACATCCAGACGCTCACACGCAAATGAGCCGGCCTTCTGACTCCCTAAAAAACCTAAAAATTCTTTTTTTTTACAATGCCTCTCTTGCTTCCATATTAATTTCATTCAGCCTTTCAGCCTTCACACACAGAAAGTTACTGAGAAGTCACTTGGGTATTGTTTTAAACGCTGAAGAAAATTGCATAATACGCCTCCCTGAACGTCCTTTACGTCATAAAATGAACTTCGTTGTTTTGGTTCCCACGAACTCAACAAACGGCTGCACCTGCCGCAACGAACTTTCTTTTTTTTCTTCAGCGCTTTCATCAGTGCAACACCACAATTGGCCTGATAAGTGCAGCATTTTCTGCCATTCTGTTTACAATCAAGCTGCCGCTGCCGCCGCTCCGGGGAGACGAGAGCAACTGTGAACAATCTGACTGTAAACGGGCAAAGCACTTTTGCCAGACCGCGAAACAACAGCGCAAACAATTCCAAGGTTGCTCTTGTCCTTGTTTCACTTCTATTCATTTGATTTATCTATTACACTGGTGAAGATAAGTGGTTTGGAAAATGAAGAATGAAAATTATCATAATCTCAACCCATTTCATAAGTAGTTCATTTTTTTTGTAATTAGTAAAGCAAATAATCGAGTCACGGCGTGAGTGTTCGGGCAATGTGCATGAGAACATCAGACTAGTGTAGGAGACTAAGTGGGCGTACCTGTGCTCCTCTCGCAAGAAGTGTCCACCATGTGGCCCGGCGACAGGTTCCATGTTGCACTTTGGTCCCAATTAGCTGCTACCATCCAAACACTAAAGAAAAAAAAAAAAACACATGAGAAGCAAGAAATTGAACAGGCTCTAATCCAGCCACTTTTTTTCCAATATGCCGTTTATTTTTACAATCTCCAGCTGGACTTGGGTTGCAAATGTGTGGAAGCAATCAGCAAACACACAAAGGGGGTGGGCGGACGGTGGTGTGGTGTGGGGGGGTTCAGGGAGGGTGCGAGAGCTAATGTTCACAGCTTCGTATGTCACTAAAGCCTGAGGGATAAAGTGCAGAAATACATCGCAGCTCACGTGTGACAACTGCCTGTAGAAGCAAAGTCACATTTTGTCCTTGGCTTGGCCACTTCGATAGGTTGCCTCTAAGACTTTTTTAACTAAAACATTGCTACAAATTTCTATGGTAACCATGTTTTATAAAAAGTAATTAAATCAAATTTTATAAAAACAAAAGTTTTACTGCCTTGGTTTGAGTAGTTGTGAAACTCTTCGTTTGTTTCAATATGAATGTATTATACTGCCCCTGGTGGTCAATAGATGAATTACCATTTTCTAGCTCAATTAACTTTAGAGTCTTTAAGAGGACATCGAATAATCTCCACACCGCCACAACTCTACCCGTGACTCCCCCCCCTCCCGATCTGATGGATGTAGGCCGTCTGCCACGAGTGGCCCCGCGCTTTCATCATCGGTTGAGACGGAGCATCGCGTGGCTTCCCGGTGCCGTCCCGTGCTGCCGTGCTACTGGAGATAGCGGGAGGGGAAAAAAATTCGTTCACGCTTCTTCACAGGTCATACATCAGCATTAGAGCATCTGACGGCAGGAAGCAGCAAGGCATGCTGGGAAGATGACACCATTTTGACTGATGGGGCCCTTCGATCGGCGCGCGTGTTATCACGGGGATAATATTTCACGAGATGTCTAACGTTGATGAAGTCATGATAGAAATGTAAGGTGCAGTCCAGGGTGGGCCGACATTGATGACAGAATTGTCTGTGTCCTGCATACTACATAATTGTGGCAACCTCACAAGCCTGCTGGACCGAAAAGCACAAAAAGCAATAACAATCGGCCTCAACTCCACCTGTTGAAACGCGATTGGGCACAAAAAGCAAAAACTTAACAATTTCCTCCCTGGTGCGTTTGGTTGTCGAGGTCGGGTGGCGTTGTTTATTTGCCGAAGCCGACAAAGCTCCCGGCCAGCTCTAATTAGCGGCGTTTGAAATGAGGCTATTAAAACCAATGACCTTCATTAAAGAGGCATTAAGGGACAGATGCCTTCATGAGGGTGCGGGGGGAGCTCTCTTGAATAAACAGCTGGGATTACAAACAGAGAGCGCCGGCAGGATTACAAACACCTGGACTCGGCAAACATTCTTAATCATGGATGAAATTCATTTATATGTTGCAATAATTGGCTGTAATTGTTTCTTTGAAGAGCCTTGTGCATCTGGCTGGCATGTGCTTCAAGGACTTATTCCAACTCTATGTTTGGGGGATTCCACAGGGTTCCTATTCGAGTACACTGAGAATAAAACAATAATTCAAACCATCTTATTTTATATATATTTTATTATAAATTTCTTCCCTACCATTTCCTCTCCTTGATTACTTTCTTCCCTTCCGATCATCCATCTTGAGTATGACATTTGTTCCCTTTTAGCATGAAGTCTAGCAATACAGGGTCTTCAAAATGTATGTCCTGGATTTGTGAGCTTTCAAATGTGCAAGCACCCTGCTTCCAGCAGCTTGCCTCCACGTGTCCCCCAGCCTGCCTGCACGGAGGTGTTCCGAGCCGGACACGCGATTCTTTTAAGGAATTCAAGCAGACTACGTTTAATCCAGCTGGGCTTCCACTTTTTTTTTTTGCGTGGGCCCGCGGCCAGTTTGGTTCCATATGGCCCGCAGACGCATCGCAAAAAAACACACTTGAGCACGCACTTTGGCCAGGCACGCACCCCCACACGCTCGGAATCCTGGGAATTAGACTCATTACGCACAATTTAGCCGTTGTGTGCTGCCAGTGCAGGAAACGTGCGCGTACGTTTGTGTGTACAGAATGTGAGGCGGAAACGACTATTTCGATGTGGTGCACAGGTGAATCCTCATTTTGCTGACACGGGGATACTTTGATTTAGGAATGCCCCAACTTACAAATTTTCAAGTTCTGAGGGGGAGCTTACTGGTCCAAGCCAGTTTCAGATTCACAGCCGCTCGATAATAATTTTGGGCGAGCCCTACACAATGTATCTTTTGTCGCGACAATCTTCCTCTGCAGACTCAAAGACAAGTTCCCACTGAAGTGATGATTATTTTTCCTGTCACTCCCTGACTGATGTACTCATTTACACGAAGAGCCTGTCACTCAGTAAGTGACCCCAAAGCCGCCCCTTTCTACACACACACAAACTCCCAGCGAGTGTCGCTGACGCTGACAACGTCCCATCTGGAAGCTCTTCCCTGAGATGTTTCGGCGCTCTGGCCCTCCCAGGAGGCCTTCCAAGCCCAAACTTCACCTCTAATGATGTGAAAAGGGAGGGGGGGGCGGGTATTTGCAGACATGAGCAAATCCCTCTCCCAGATCACTTTCCGCTCACATCAAAACGGGAGCAATTTGCCAAGGGATCCTACATCTTGGCTCGGCGCGGGTCTTTAACACCTCCTTTGTCACTGTGTGAAAAGGTCACAAAAGTGAAAGTCACGGTGACCTATGCCAAGTCAGATTGTCATCAAGTCAGAGAGAGACATTTTTTTACAGGATGCATGCCCGCGAAAAGTGTCTGGTAGAGGCTTCCTCTATGGAAAATATCTGCAGTGTGTAAGATGTAGCCAGAGTGACGTCACCTAGCAGGCAGTCAAACATTTGCTGAGTGATGCCATTCACACCTGACACCTGTTGGAACCTGTTTAGGCGACTTGGCGGTAAACAAGGAGAAAACCAAACGCAAAAAGCAATAACCTGAGCATCACGGGCGGGCCGATCTGCTTCCAGTTATCTCGCACCGGTGTTCCCATCGGCCGACTACAAAGAGAAGAATCGAATTTCAGGAGATGCTTTTAATGCAACTCGAACCGAAACGTGTTTCTTCATTGGAGAACAAAGTTGCGGGACGTGGAGTTGTTGCCAAAGGTGAGCGGCACTTCAGAAGGTCCGCCTTTCCAAAAATAAGGCCCCTGCAAAGTCTCCACTTTCCAGCCTAACAAATTCAGCTTAGCGTTCTGGTTTTTGTGCCATCTCGAGTTTCAGCTTGTTTGGAAACATTTGGGGTAAACAAGCACTTGGGTTTCCTTAGAACTCCAGAGATGAAGAGGACGTGAAACAAAAGGTACATGGGCCAATCGGTCACTGCGGTCACCATTTTAGAAACGTTTAGAAATATGGTCGGGAACATGGACTTGATTATTCAGATGGATGCCCATCAGATCCTGAAGATATCTTACAACAGGGGTGTCAAACTCATTTTTGTCATGGGCCGCATCATAGTCATAGTTTCCCTTGGAGGGTCATTATGATTGTCAGTGTTTTCTATATACACTATAGGCTACAAAATAAAGTAATGAAGAACTAGTTAAAAACTGTTCAAATATTCAAAAATGACGAATTGCAAGCAATATCGCTATATTTTCTTTTAAAGTGAAGACAATTTGTAATTTTAGTAATGACACAAATTTTATGCAAAATCTGTTTTCACGGGCCACATAAAATGATATGACGGGCCACATCTGGCCCCCGGTACTTGAGTTTGACATCTATGTCCTACAGCTTGAATAGTTTGGTAGATATCGGGGTTGGTTTTTACGATTTTTACGACTGCAAGGCTCTGATTTCTAATCAGGGTGAGAAGACTAAAGATTTGAGTGTGGCCTTCATGGATCAGCAGATACCCAGTCCACACATCTGTATTTGTTTGCAACACTTAGCTTTGTGGGGAAAAGCGTTTTGTGTTTACATTTTGGTTCTGGACTCCAAAGAAACATAAATTTAGACAATATATAGGTTACATTAGATATTATCAGTTGATTGTTGCTATTAAATTCAATGTACTTCCACTTCAGCAATTTAGGACTGTGCTGACTTTCACGATGCTAACCGCTATCGAGCCTTGAGGCAAAATTGAGGCTTTTAAGTTCGCCAAACTGTCAACTATTCTGGGTCACTGAGTGAAAAAGTCTTGGTTTCATTTCCGCATGTCTTCGCGCACGGTTGGGCTGTGAAAGATGTTTGAATTGCCTCCAAAGTTTTGTGATACTCTGTCAACATTTCCGCCTTCATCTTAGCACATCGAAGGAGGTTGGAAAATGTATAACAGTTGATGTTAGCTTTCTGTTTCAAGACTAGCGTATCGTCTCGATTTCGACCTGTGATTGGCAACTATCGGAGTCTCTGTATTTATTACATTTTTTAATCTATTCGGAATGTCAACACAACCAGAGAGTGATGAAGGACTCCAGCGCAGGAGTTACAGTATCTTAAGTCGGAAGCCAGAGAATAACTCCCGAGATGTTCTGGCCTCAGCAGTTTTCCTGCTTGATTCCGAACAAGTATTTAATTTACGAGCACGTGAAGGTCCCAACTGCGGACCCTCATGCTTCAGTCTGACGCGTGACTTATGGGATCAAGGCCGACGTGCGGCACGGTATCTTCAACTTCCTGATTTGATCAGTCCTGCGGCGGACCGCCGAGCAGGCGCAATAAATCTGTCGCCAGAGTGTTCAGGGGAGTGCCCGACATTCCTCATCCGTGTGAAGCACCTGCGCGCCAGTTGCCTTCTTAGGCTCTGGTTTCTGCTAGCTTAATTCTTCTTGTTGCGACTGTTTCATGTTTGTAAACAACACAAAGGTTAAACTTGTCGAGTTCCCGCTGCACGGATAGCTGATATATCTAATTAAGTACAGTACCAAAATATTTGAACTTTGTTTTTTTTACCGCCACTCCACCAGAGGACCTTGGGTTTTCCGCTCTTCTGTTTCCGTGTGGGCGAGCGACATACACGATGTATGTTTGTCAGCGTGTGTTTGTGCATGTGTGTGGTTGGACCGACAACAAGACAAGAACAGTCATTTCATTTGTTTAACTTCCTGTCCAGCCCCAGCAGCTGCTTGCCATCACAACATACTCAAATTGTGTATACATATTCCTTTTCAAAGTTGGGTTTCAAACCTGGGTTTAGGATAACAGTCAGGGTTTCAGATTGGGGTTTTAAGATCGGGTTAGGATTTTAAAGTCAAGTCATTTTAAATTAGTTTTGTTTTCCTTGGCCCAGGTTTGGGTTTTGAACATCGGTTAGGGTCTCAGGTGGAGGGGTTAAGCTTGGGTTGGGGTTTGAAAGTAGGGTTTCAAGGCAGAGTTGGAGTTTTAAAATGGGGTTTGAGTGTTAGGTGTCAAGACAGGGTTATAGGACACAGGTTAGGATTTCAAAGTAGGGTTTGGAGTCTGGCTTAATGGTTTAAATAAGGCATAGGCTTCCCAACTATGCTATAAAGGCCGGGTTAGAGTTTTGTAGTAGGTTTGGAAGTCAGGGTTAGGGTTTTAAACTACGGTTTGTGTTTCAAAGTAGGTATTGAAGTCAGGGTTAGGGTTTTAAACAAAGGTTGTAAAGACAGTGTTTGGGTTTGAATGTAGGGTTTTAAAAATGGGTTAGGGTTTCAAGTTGGAGTTTAAAGCTCGCGTTAGAGGGTTTTAAGCATTCACATCGGGCATGCGTGCGTGTGTGGTCTGCCTCAGTGGTTAATTCACAGGCCCAACATACAAAACCTCGTCCATGGGACAAAGTGAGTGGGGGCAGGGGAGGGCAAGGGGTGGTGGGGTACCTCGCCGCAAAAGTTAGCACCCCTGCTAGTGTGCACGTGTGTTTATGTATGTGTGTCAAGGTTCAGTGGAGCGTAGCACAAATCAGCACATGAAAGGTGGGTGGGTGCGTATCCCCAACTCGACAGGAAACAGGCCCGAGTGGTGGCGGCGGTGCTGTGTTACAGCCACAAACGGACAAATTCAAAACATGAACGACAGTAGTGAGGACAAAACTATGTCAGACGTCGCTTACAGAGGCATCTTCACTCATTGCCGTTCATATTAAGGTTGGAAATCGTTAGGTTTGCAAAATGGGTGTTTCTACCTGTTGCCACGGCAACACCTGTTATGCGTGCCGGCGCTTGGCTGTAAAGGGGTGCTAGTGGTGGCATAATGACAACCTGTGGAAAGTGGTGGGACGCATGCGAGGGTTGCGGGGAGGGGGGGCAGGAAAAGTGAGTTTTCCATTCCAAACCTGCAATTAAGTGCACGCATGAACACACTCGTACAGGGATGCTAAACGTTCGATGGAAGGCGAGGATGGGACGAGGGAGGTAAGTGGCGACGTCACGGCCGACTGGGAAAGTCCCGAGAGAAAATCACATGTTAGGAAAGCCAAAAGGGGAAATGTTTAGGGGAGGCAACGGTAGACACAACACGTAACTCACATTCTACATATATACTGTGTAGATATGCTATAGTATATGTGAAAGAGAGCGAGATAAATAGATAGATCTATTATAGACTATAGTATAGCTGTCCTATGTTAGTGCCACATTAATACTACTCCATTTTGCAGAGTGCCACTCTGTTGACCTCGTCCCCACTTTTCACATGTTGGCGCGCATCTGTGGGAATGTTTGTATTTTTTTTCTTTCTTTCCACTCAATTCCAAAACAAGCAAACACAGACAACATTGTGCTCGGAATAAGACATTGGGACAAAGTTCGAACTCGGCCGCATCTTCCGTCATCCCTCGGTGACGCAGACGGCGGTCATGTCCCGTAACCAGAACGCGGTGCACGACAAATCGTCCAACCGCATGGCACGCAATTTATTGACAAACACGGCATCTTCTCACACAGCTAAATACGGCGCGCCTGGACACGGGCCGCTGGGAAGCGCAGATGAGAGGCACCTTAGCGTGACGCCGCTCGGCCCCAATGAAAGGCCTCAATTAGCCCGGCCCGGAATAGAAGACAGATTAACAACAAGACGCAAACACTTTTAATCAGCGTCTCGCTAACATGCCATTACATGAACTCATCAGAGATGCGGGAGAAGAAACATCAAAGGGGACTTGGAGTGAAAATGCGTCCATGTTTAGCGACGCTTACTGCTGCCGCACAAACAGAGAAAAGGCTCAGTGTCACGTAATTACCAGAAAGAATTGTTGTTGTGATGATAAATATCGCTCATTATGCGGTGAATTTCTCGCGGTATGTCAAGATATTGTGTTTTCACGTTATATTATAAAATCATGTTATTTGAAGATACAATCTTTTCACGTTATCAAATTCAAGTTATCACGATATTTGATATTTTATCGTGTTTTCATGTGAGATAAGAATCATTACGACGCATTTATGTACATTATTTCAGTACATGTATTCAGGTTATCACTTTATTTCATAACAATATTTTCATATGAAATTAGCACGTTTTTTACGTGAGGTGATTTTCACCTTTGGTGAATGTATCATGTAATTTCAAAATATGTTTTCACGCTATAATGTGACATCACATTATTTCAAGATTTGACGGTTTTATGTTTAATGGCGCAAGTTGAGCACAAAGCACAATCTAACTTTGACTGTGGCTGCAATACACTTCTTTCTGTACACGTTGAGACAAATATAAATTAAATTTAAAAAAAGTTGTGCAAGACTGCTTTGCACCGAGCTACGCCTTATAGAGAAAACAACCCATCTTTTTATGTTTGCAAACAATCGACGCCGGGGTACTTCTATGTGGCGGGAAAGTCAGCGTCTACCACTGACTCAGTTGCTCCGCGATTGTTTGAGAATCGTCATTCCACGGAGCAATAAACACCATTGAAGGTAGAAAATAAGATAAATAATAGAAATATCTATTTGCATGTTGTAACAAAAACAAGCAGCTAAAAATAACACTGTATTTTGAACACGTACAGTACTGTGAAAAAAGTCCAATGGGTTCTTGTTTTTTTCCAGGGAAACTGAGAAAAACACACCACATTGAACACATCATTCGGATGCAATTTTGAGAAGGATCTGGAGAAAGGTGCCTATTCGCTCAACACAGACTTTTACACAGTACTGTCTCTTTGGGACAACGTGTTATTCCGTACGTCTGTCTGTCCATCCAGATGGAGGTCCGTCTAGCCATCTGTCTCTCCATGGACGTTCTCCATATGCACTTTGAGGTAGTCGTTGCGCGTGAACTTCTTGTGGCAAAGCTGGCACTCGGCCATGGGCCGGTTGGGGTTGTGAGTCAGCTTGTGGCGACTGAGCATTTTCTTCAGGCTGAAGGACAGGTCACACACCTGTAGCCGCAGAAAAATAAGGGGAAAGGAAATGTCAACAATGCTAGCAGATAGCATGCTAAAAACACAAATGGACCCATTCATGTTTATTTTGGTGCGTTCCTACTTCCTGTTTTTGGTTCCCTTTTTCCATTGTCTTGATCAACTGCAGCTTTTTGTCAGCAAAGAACTTTGGTTTTGGATCTCTGCATTCATTTCGTGTCATTCCCAAATACATGGTTGAGCAACATGTAGCGTGAAGGTGAAGGATACTCACGTCACACTGGAAAGGTTTTTCTCCCGTGTGCGTCCTCATGTGTTCATCCAGGCCTCTTTTCTGACTGAAAGCTTTGTTGCACTCGCTGCATTTGTACGGCTTCTCCTGCAATGCACACGTGAACGCACAAGGTTACATAATTCTCCTCCCCTGACCATGTCGGTGTATCTGTGGATTATTTCTCGTAATTTCTGTTTATTTCTATTTTGCCACCAGGCTGTTATCATGAATAACCGTTAAGGAACAATCACATAACAAGGGATTTGAACATATATCGGCTCGCCCGTACCAAGATGGCTTCTTGACCTCTGTCAGGGCGTGGCTCAAATCTACGGGCCCACCCGCACCCTGATTGGATGCCGCTGTTAATCGTCGCAGGCGCCCCCAGTCACTGTGGGTGCGATAGCAAAGGCTATGGGCATGTTTGGTCTCCCGTTGTCAAGGCAACGGGGTGAATGCAGGAAGTTGAGGGCCTGGGAATAAAACGCTATCATGTGGGCGGGGCTTGGCTGACACAGGATACAAAAGACCGTGTGTGTGTGTGTGTGTGTGTTGTGAGTGTTTGTTAGCATCTAATTCAGGGGTGTCCAAGGTTTTTCTTCCAAGGGGAGCAAACAGGAAATTGAAGCATTTAAAGGCTATTTTAGCATTCTTCGCCATCTTTTTATGAAAACAAATAGAATAGAAATGTTGATATTATTTTATTTATAAATACTTCTTTTAGGATTTTGCACATTTACGACAACCAATGCATCATTCGTGCTATTGGCCAACGATGTGAAAGGAACATGTCTCTCTTTTGGGGTACTGGGCCACAAATGGCCCCAGGGCCATATTTTGAACACATCGATCACATGGAATTTCTTTTGGCCATGGAAAAAAAAGGAGGTTAAAGTTGAAGAGTCAGAAAACACATGGACACGAGGCTTTTAGCGTACCCACAATGCTTCGGTGCACGCGACCCCGTTAACACGCAACATCTGTACCTGTTGACCTTCACTCTGCGCCAGCTGTTCAGCCTGATGACCTCTGACCCGATGGAAAAGGCAAAGCTTCGAGTCTTTGTTTGTTTACGAGGAAGAAAAGCTCACTTCCTCGCGTGGCGTCCTCGTTTGTAAAGCAACATGCAAACAGGAAGCGGCGACTTGGGCCCTGCAGACGATCCGACGCCAATCCAATTGTTGCATTTTGACATTTGGAGTTCTCCAAGAAGAAGACAAACTATTGATACTGCACTTGGATTAAAAAAAAAAAAAACAAAAAAAAACCTAAAACGTTGCACTTGGCTAAAAATACAGCAGAGTGTTCAAGTTAGTTCAAAAGAAAATCTAGGTAGAGAATTGAATGAGCAGACATTTGATTGGATCATCATGAAACTTTTCAAGTCTGTTTTGCTTGTTTGGTCTGGTGGTTTGTTGTTATTGCGCGAAGGCGTGCGGTGGCGTGGCTTCTCATTACACGCGGAAGTGTTCTTTTATGGCCCTTTTAAACACACACGGCAGCATGTTCTTGTCTTTAATTGAGGTTGACGCAGGTCACTGTTGAAATCAAACAAAAACATTTTCTCTGGATGATTCCTCAGTGACCCGCCGTTGGCCCACCGAGGCACCTTTTAATATGCGTCTGCTCGTCGCACTGCCAAAGCCACATGACCGGTTTAAAAAAAACGACTTTATTAAAAAGCTCCTCGTAACCGCAGCCGTTCAAACGTGTTTCATTCTGACTCGCCACTGATGCTGTTTTGTGCCCAAACACACACGACAAAGCGTGACCCTGCGTGCTAGTGCTAAGAGTTGAACGTGCTCGCAGAACAACGTGAACCTTCGAAGGTGATGCTGACAAAAGTGTGCAAAGCGGAGACGAATGAAGTGAAAAAAATGGAGAAACCAAATTGGGGCCCGAATTTTCCTTCCTGACTTGACTTTAGTTTCACACGCTGGTAAGAAAAGTTCCCAGTCGTCTTGTTGAGTCGACTGTTTACAAAAAAGGTAAACAGCAACTACTTTTAAGCACGTGGACGTATCGAGACTGGGAGTCTGGCTACTTTCCCAAACTTGTATATACTGCGGCTGTATATGTGTCATGGGGAGGTTTTTGTCACAGAGGACATGGATAAAAGTTAAACACGCGCGGCATAAGCGACTTCCCGCACGTACGTATTTATCCAGGCGCTACTCAGAGGAAGCTATTTTGGGAGTAAATGTTTGGTGAGTCGGCGTGAATCACGACGAGTGGGTCACGGAGAGGACGCAAGACAAACGTAGTTGTGAGAAAAACTTTTGAGATCCAGTAAGTTTTGTTTTTGATTTTCCAGGTTCAAAAAAGCCATCAAAAAAGAATTGCTCACATAGTTGAAGTCAAGAATTTGGGCATCGGTTCCGTGCTTAATCCCGCCAACACGTCGGTAATAAGTACGCCGGTGAGACAATACAGATGTTGGACGTTACATCAACGTGCATTTTAGAAGACAATAATAGCAACTAGCAAAAGGAGAGAAGAAGCGGTGGAAGACTTACTCGAGTGTGGGTGCGGATGTGCATCTTCAGACCGTCGTTCTTGCTGAAGGCTTTGTCGCAGTACGGGCACTGGTAGGGACGCTCACCTGCGGGATCAGACGGATACGTTGAAAGGTTCCGCAGCAAAATGCGGTTGGGACGTGTACCATGTGACATCAATTTGACAAATTAGGTTTTAGGGACATTTCTGTGCATGGGAGCTAGCATTGGCACTGAAGAACACACGTCTTCAATCAAGTCATCCACAATCAGCTGCTCGGACTGCATGTCCGCTTTATCTCTGTGTGATCTCCAAAACTGACTTGACCCAGCTACCGGTGGAGCGCAAGCGTTTTGCTTTCCGAGCCACACAAACTCTACGCTGCCCCGGCGAACGTTTGTGTTGGCCGGGGAAAAACATCCTGGCTCGCCGTCCCTACGCTTCGGGGAGCACATCAGACGCGAGACCGGTCGGAATGAAAAGCGACTCCGGCCAAAAAGAAAGAAAAAAATTCTCTGCGAATGATCCCCATCTGAGCGCACCCCCGAAAGATGACAAAGGGGAAGTGACAGGCTGTCAGTCAAAGGCCGCCCGGACACATGGATCTGTTTTAGCGTGCGCGTGATCCGCTTGCACCACACTTGATTGCTGATCTTAAGAGAGAAAAAAAAAAGAAATAGCATGAGGTCACTATTTATGAGCCATGAAAACCTTTTGACAGGATCCACTCAAAACGATCTTGGATTCACATTTTATTGCATTGTGAAGATTGTACGTAGTGAAGCATATGTGACACAAATGTATCAAATCGAGCTTATAAATCCAAGAAATGTCAGCAGCGTGCTTTAAAGCATCAGGTAACGTCGGCCTACGATGCGAGGTTATTTTTGCAAAGGCAAGCGAGCTCTTGATTTGAGGTTAATTAGCTGCAACCGCTCAGGGATGTGCCACGCAAACGCTCTCAATAAAGCCAAAGGCGTCGTGGGGAAAACAAGATATAATGGCTTCTTGGCTTTTTCACAGCTAAGCAGACAAGATGCCGGAAAGATGTTATTCAAAATTGTTTCATTAAAATCCAATTATGAAGTTGTTCTCATGGCATAAGGGTGTTGACTTTGAATTACTGAATTTACTTTGAACGGATACATAAAAACAGATGCCATTCCGTTTTACTCAAGATTGTGGCTAAGGGAATTCAATTAATCAACTCTAAAGGAGACTGGTTGTCTGTAAGATGTTTCGGCGAGGCGGAGGCCTTTAATTGTACAGACAGAAACATTTGCCAATGTTGACTGGCGCTACACAATGAATCGAATTGTAATCGTGAGCACTGCTGCTTATCTAATCAAGCACTTTTTCAACCACCAGGGGGCGAACGCATGAACGGTCACACAGAGAGCTGAAAGTCCAGCAAAAATTGGAGATGATCATCTCGTGCCTTGAGAGGAATTGACATCTGTTGTCGCAACTTTGTGATTGCATTTAGCTAGCTAGCAACCAGAGGCTAGCTGGCAGGCGGGCGTGGCCGTCTGTGCCGCACATTAGCGGACAATGGCCAGATCCTGCGAGGGCCGCTATCCAAAGCCACACTGGCACACCGCGCTGCGCCACTATTAGCACGCTAATGCCTTCCCCAGGACTGAACCCGATACCACACACAAGCATACACTACGCTACACAAGGCATTGAGTTTACTCGCTTTCAAAACACATCTGGCCTTCACATTTTCCTGTTTGTCAACAACAAAAAAAGGTCCGCAGGCTCAAGTGCACCAGGGGAAAGGGGATTTTCGGGACATGTTGCCATGCGTCATCGGGCCGCCAAGACTTGCGTCGTCTCATTACTTCCTGCCACCACGGAAAACAATAATTGTTTTTGTCACGATTAAAGCGACGAATGCGGTTGTCTTCAGGCAGAAGTGACAACTGCAGCATGGAACTGCAACGGCTCTCTGTAACCGTCTTGCCTTTCGCTAGTGCTCTTGAGTGAACGTAACGGGAAACCTGTACTTATTCTCCAGATTGAACCAGATTGCTCGGGGATTACGGGGAGGCGGTGGCGGTTTTACGAGTGCCGCGACGCTAACTGATTTAGCATGTGCTGAAACGGAATACCATCTATTTGACCCCCGGGCATCTAGACGTAACAATCCTCGCCTCCCCCCACCTCTATAGCTTCTCCCACCGTGGCTCTCTTCTGCTAATCGATCGTTTTGCTCTCTATGAGAAGAGTTGGGAAAAGTACTTATATTCTGTACTTACTATAAGTAGAAATACAGACTACCGTGTTTTATGCTAATGTTAACTGTATTTACAACTTTACGACCGCGCTAGCAGCACGCTCAGACTTGCATACAAATTAGGCCCAGCCTAGTTTTACAATACTGGTGTACTTTTTGTGGAATTAAAGTTGTGAAAAATCTAACAAATTTCTGGGACAAGGAATTTATACTTCAACTGTTTCAAAATTAGGAGGTTCTGGGTTCAAATCTGGAAACTGAACTAAACTGCTGGCTAAATTTCCCAATTGTCAGTGACAAGCTTTTGTCCAAATACCCCTGGATTAAGATTTACGCCTCAATGTTTACCCTCGTCAGTAACGAAGTATTTGTAATTTGTTACTTTCCACTGCTGTCAGCAGATCTGTTTAGCAGATGGTCAGGCTTTGTCGCAGTCTGCTGTTACGAAGAACGCTTTTGGAGCCTGAAAGACATTAGCGCTGTCTGTCACGATTAATCCCCCGGCTTCCTCCGCTTGAGCCACAGTCCGCTCAGTCCACTCAGTCCACTCAGTCCACCGTCCTTCTGGCATGCCAACAGGGTGCTGCGGAGTAATGCGATATAGCCGATAAAAGATTGCCTTTGATGCGCCCCGAGGAATGCCTGACAACTTGACCTTGGTGCTACAACAAGCGCCTCCACTTCCGCAAACTCTTCTCGCACTGCGGGACATTTGACGTATCCATAACGGACATTTGAGATATCTGTGCGTAC